>NC_048896.1:38826830-38985533 GCF_011077185.1 Oxyura jamaicensis | reverse complement strand
AAAAAAAAAAAAAAGGCTAGATCTTGGTCTACAGTCTGAGATTTATTCTGAGCTGAGCCAGATAGGTTACTATGAATTTATTTTGTGGAGAATTCTGATTTCATGGTTCACACTGAACTGTGGGTAAAATTCTTTCCGTGAAGTACATTATTACTCTCTCAGTGCTAAGGTTTTAGATGAGTGTGTTGAGAAACCTAATCATGATGGGAAAGCGTGTGAATCCTGCTGCTCAGAAGACAAATTTGTTCCTTCAATCAGAACGGATTGGCCAGCTAAAATGATTGCACCTCCTTGACTGCATGGGAGAAGTCTCACATTGCTTCATGGCTTTAAGTTTTAAAGGAAGGTGGTCTAAATCAAGGGTATCTACTAAGCTGCTACTAAGCTTTTGTTAATGAGAAATTGTTAAAAGAGAAGAACTTTTTTGGTCTATTTATACTTTATTGGATCCTATACAAATACAAAATAATTGGCAGTCACTTTTTCAGAGGAAGAAATAGTTAATTTTCTTGTTAGTTTCTTCTCACAAATGTTTTTTTCTTTGGTCTTCCTGCTCAGTCACTTGGCCTAAGATCAAGAAATGTGTGTGGAAGACATTTTTTAAACTGGACCTTTCATAAAAAATGTCTTAAGGAGGAAATAAGGTTCCAGCGTACAACTTGCACTAAACATTATAGTTACAACCCAGAAGAGAGATTTAGTGATGCCACTTGTTGATTGCAGTCTTCATATGTCTACTTGCTGCTCTGAGACACTTGTCACAAGCAGTATTCGCTGTTTGTCTTTCCCTTGACACTGTGGTGCTCCCTGTTAAGCTTCTGTGAGGAACTGATCTTGGCTTCTCAAGGTGATACTCCCCATCCCCCCTCTTCTTTTCTTGTTCGCCCCCCCCCCCCCCCCTTTTTTTTTTTTTTAATAATATTGCTGAGGTGGGGCAGAAATACTTCCATGCTTTTGGAAGTTGTGATTCACTTGTGCAATTTGAAAAAAAAGAATCATCCAACTGACTTGGACAGGAAAACAGTGAGGAATTATTGAGACACTGCAGGTAATTTAATTAAAAATAGGATTTTTATGAGCAGTGTTAATGTGTGCTACCTCAGCTAACCTGACAATAAAGGTTTTGCATGCTACAATGACATCTGGCACAGAATCACATGTAGGAATTATGCAGAGGCAATAAAAGGCACTTAATTAGCATTGCAAATAGTATTCCAACATTTATGAGATGTCTGCAAATTTGCATACAGATACGTAATTACATAATTTGCAGCTGTTGTGTTTCTTCCTTAAGACTTTGCCACTTTATTAGTAGAATATGTAAATCAGGAATTAATTCCTTTCATCATCTACTTTCTTAGTAGTCCATAAATATGTGGCAAATCATGAGAACTTGGTACAGCTCATTTATCTGGACTTTCTCATCTTATCTCAGAATGGTGTGAAAACAAAACTGTATCCCTTGGCTTACTTTGCTCTAGCAGTCTTTTAAGAGGTTTTAAGCACATCTCGTTTATTATCAGTTTTTCACTCCCCATTCATCTCTGAAATATTAGTTTGTAGGGTCACACTGCAAATGTCTTTTGGTTTATTCTCTTCTAGATTTAAAGAGTTTTAAGTAAATATTAGTACTTTCTGATAGTGATAGTTTTCTTGTGCTATAAGTAAACAGAGAAGGCTGGGATGGAAGGATATCTGACCAAATAAGAGTGCTGTATAGGTAGCTTATTTAATTCAATGTGAACCTGGGGAACTTACCTAAAAAAAAAGAAAATTGGACCAAATACTTAGCTAGAGGAAATATTGCCCAATGTATGTGAGCAATAGATTTCTCTGCCTGAATAAGCCTGGACAATTTTCACCTCTGTACCAATGGACAAGGACATGAAAAACATTTATTCAAACCAGCTTTCTTGAAATATATTTGAATATTTGCTTCTATATAATGTTAGCTGTATGAATACTTTTGTAGCACCTTTCTTGAATTTGGCTGAGGGATGGCTTGCAGAGATACAGTGAGATAAAATTAGTTCTGGCTGCAGATTTTGAACATTCTGTTAAGACAACGGAAGTAAGGAGTAGAAAAAAGAAGTTATTTATTTTTATTTTTTAACATGTTATTCCTTGTGTGTTTTGACAGTGTTTTTACAATAATCATGTCATTGTCCCTTCCATGCAATGGAAGCTTTCCTTTATACTTGGGCCCTTTCAAGAAAGAAGTTCAAAGCAACAAGGGAGTTCAAAGCAGGAGGGAAGAAAAGCATTTTAGAAAACTGTGATTGTGTTCTCCCCCACGGAGAACTTAGAGACAACAAAGTTAATTTGTATTTGGAAATAGACCGGATTGCGGATTGCCAGTTCCTTTAGCACTCTTTCAATGGATAAAAGTGTTTTACAGTAATGTAGCCTGAAGTGTATTTTTGTTTATTGAGTATGTAATGACTTCTCATTACTTTATCTTGTAATCTAAATGACGTGTGCTAAATGACAATCTGTTTATACAATAAGTATAATTAACAATGAATATATCCTTATGCGTTTTGTTGCTGCATTGTCTGGGTATGATAATGGGAATTGCAAATGAAATCTTTCTGACCAGAATGACTGATCTGCCTTATAGACATTGCCAGTGATGGTTTTTATGGAGGGAAGGAGGTTGTAGTAACTGAAAGAATAAAATAATAAACTTGCATAAATGCATAAAGCAAAGGAAGGAGCAACAGACATTTCTTTTCATATAAGCCGAGTGGGTGAGCACAAGGGTGTCGTTCTCTTTGCTGACTGCTCCAGCAATGTTGTTGCTGTTAGCAGCTCTGCTGAAAATAGAAAGAATGAAAACAAGACATGGCTTCATCTTGCTGTAGCTAGTCCTGGTTTACTACAGTTCATCTTTTCTTTTTTTGAGGGGAGTTTGTTAAAGGATGAGTTGGCATTGACAGTACAGATGGTTCTGAGCTTTCTCTGCAGTTCTAACTGCAGAATGGAGAGCTGGAGGATCCAAATTCAGAGACTAAATCCTTATGACTCAGGGCTAGCACAGCCTAAATGGTCTATGCTTGCTACCAGCCAGACGTAGATGGAGAATGTGTCTTAGCTCAGTGCCTAATTTGCTTCTGAATACAAGCTGCTAAGGCTGTGTGGTGTCACACTAGGCCTCTGTTTTGTGATAAAGATCTATAATTACACAGAGATATTATCATTCACCCAGTAGTACAGATATACTACACTTTTTTCAGGACCTTATGACACTTAAGTGAACAAAGAGAATTTCCTTGAATAGAGGTGTCTCTGTGGTAGCATGGATGTCCTCTCCCTTCCTTCACCTTTGCAGCTGCTGCCTGTGTGCACAAAGCTGGGTTGAGCAGGTGGCATGGCAAGTCTCTGACCTGTTTTCTCTCCTCTCTGTTGTCAGAAGATCTGTTGTAGCCCCCAGGTTTGCTGGTATAAATTGGAGGTGCCTGTAGGCAGTATCAGTGGTGGCACAGCTCTGAGAAGCTGAGGAGAGGAGCTGAAATGCTGGCATTGTCACCTATCCTTCTGGCCC
The DNA here is from genome assembly GCF_011077185.1 of Oxyura jamaicensis. Taxonomy (NCBI): domain Eukaryota; kingdom Metazoa; phylum Chordata; class Aves; order Anseriformes; family Anatidae; genus Oxyura; species Oxyura jamaicensis. The sequence goes on along the minus strand of NC_048896.1, from coordinate 38,981,989 downwards.
TCCTGGCCTGGTTGAAGCTTTGGTGCTTTTTGTGTGGATTCTGCATGCTAAGTTTTAAATCACCTATAAAATGTATTTTGCTGGAAGAAGGGCAGGGAGCAACACAGAGTCATGGAGAGGGACTTGTACAAAGTAATGGGGTTTGAGAACAGGGCAAACTACCTGGGCAGGGGCTGATTTTGACTCAGCCCATTGTACAGGCCTGAGGACAGAGGCCTCAGTCACGGCTGGGGGGTCCGAGCTGCTGCCTTGATGCAAAGACAAGGCCAGGAACATTCTGTGATGAATCCATGTGGCTGCCCTTTTTCATGTGAGATATGAATCCTCCAGCTCCGGATGGATGGTGATTAAGGTTTTATTTCATCTTCTAATGGTGCTTCTGCTTTTGTTTTCTGGTTCTTATAGTTAGAGCTACTAATAGGCACAGTGACATGGGACGTTCCCTTGAACAAAAGGTCCACGACATTTTTTTCTCCTAATTAAGCTATGCGTTTCTAAGGCATACAGCAGAGTTTTCTCTTTTTAAAAGGTATGGGAGTTCCTAGTGTTTTGATCCAGTGTCTGAAGTTTTTTACGGCTTGAAAGAGATTCTTCTGAAGATGAAAACTGATTTTTTGCCAGTGCCATGCCACATCCCAAATCTAGGACAAAGCAATTAGAAACACATGTCTTTTGTCAGCTGAAAAAGCCTAGCACAACGGAGTGGATGTGTCTGGAAACTCAGGCTTTTGCAGACAGTGGGCTGAGTAGAGGAATCAGTGATACAGCTTCGTCTGCAATGCTAGGGCCAGACAGGAGGTGACTCAACCTGTGACCAGATGCCTTCATTTCTAAGGGCTTTAGAAATTTCTGCTTCACAGTGGTCTGTCTTGGTCTAGCTCTGGCTTTTTTTTTTTTTTTTTTTTTTCCCCTGGATGTTCCCATGTTATTAATGGTTAAGGAAAGAGTCTATACAAAATCACTCTTTACTGAGCTGATGAAAAGAAACTGTAGTTACATATGTTTCTGTGGCAGCTGGCACAGTCCTGGTCTTGTCTGTCATCTCTAGATACCCTTGTTATATGAAATACTGAACTCATGCTGTGCAAGCCAAAGAAGTAATTTCCTTCCTTTTAGTCAAGAGTAGATAGTGGAGAAACTCCACTATCAATTCAATTCATCAGCTTCACTGGCTGTATTTCAAATTTAATAGTTTTCAAATATATTTCTAATTTGCTGCTAAGAAAATTAAAATAAAATTCACAAATGCCTTGCCAAAGGCAGTATTCAATACAAACTAATCTGCACCTCAGGAAGGGATTCAATTTTTTTTTTTTGTCCATAACTGCACATAATTAGTGTGTCTGCAACAAGCATGTAATTTTTATTATCTGTAAAGAGTTTGGCAGAGGGAATACATCATTACCTGCACATCTAATAATGTGCAGTGCTACAATTCATTTTCTGAGATGCCATGCGTACCGAAGAAAAGTATTGACTTTATCTATCTTTTTCTTTTTTATAGGCATAGTAGAAGACTAGCAGTCTGAAGCAGATAAAAAAAACAAGAATGAGCAATATGCTAGAAAGATAATTATATAAACAATGAACATTAGTGCACAACAACATAATCCAGTCCCAAGATCCAATGAATAGCTGCATGCTTCAAAGACTCTGGGAATGTCAGGCAACAAAAAAGGACACTCCAGTCACCATCCAGCAACCTTGAATATGGATCTGTAAGTGTTTTTATGTGTATTCATTTAAAATAGCATTAATGAATGGCAATAGACCAAGCTATGACTGAATGTAGCATTGCTCTTTACTGTTGACCTTTGAGCCTAAATCGTACAATCTCTTAAATATGTAACTTTACTATGAAAAGGGATATGTTATCTTGTTAACTTATGGATGTAACTGTGGATAGAATTTAAATTTTATATTCCTTCTATCTGAAGGGAAAATGGCATTTCTGCTGTTGCTGTTCCTAGTTTATTTTAAAGCATTTCTTCCTCATAGTTGGCTCTGAATATGAAAAAGAGCAGAGGGAAGAAAATGGTCTAAAATTAAAATATGTGAAAAGGACATTTCTATGAACAGAAATTCTCTGGATAAAAACTTAGAGGTGAAATACTAAAGGCTCTTCAGTAAAACAATATTCCATGACAAACCTCAGAGCTGGAAGTGCCTTCTTCAGGTAAGGATGTTCAGTCAGTCTGACTGTATCTTCAGGAAACCACTGGTGGAAACCAATCTTCATTGCTTCGGGAATGTGAATTTCTCCTGTGGAGAAATCTGCAGAATCTAAGGTAATGGCCTAAGGTAATGCATTTAGTTCATCAACCAATTTCTGCACAGTTATCGTATTATGAATGCAATCACAAAGTGGGAGGTTCCCTTTTCTGTCTTAATGGATGCTAAAATAGTATTTCATGGCCTATAGGGGTACCAAAAAAAAAAAAAAAAAAAAAAAAGTTTATCCAGTCTAGTTAGATGAATTGGCCACTTCCTTCCATGATTATCAATGCGTACGGCTTTAGACTTTTAGATTTTCCAGTTGTGTAAATGATCTCAGTGTTTCAGACAGAGAATGTCGTTGTTCCTCTGAGTATATGCATGCAGATGACTGTTAATGTGTATATTATAACTTCTTTGGTTTGGGTAGTTTTTATGAAATCTGCTCATGTAAGAAAATAAGAGCATGTATAATAATACCATAAAATAAATATACCCTTTATCATCGTACAATGAAAGCTTTAAAATTAAAGCATTATGCAAAGTTTGAGATAGCATAAACCATGTTTCAGGAAAATATCTGTTATGCTCATAGGAAAATATTAACTGTCCAAAATTCTTCATTGATTTCTGCTGTATGTGTACACTTTTATTCCTTTATTAGGATTTCCATTCTTCTTTATAATATATATGTATTATTTTATTATGGGTATTACTTGGGACTAATACTATGGAGAAATGTTTTTGCTCCTATTTTTAGGAATGTCAGCTGTGATGTCTAAGCAACCTGATTTTTACAGACTGAATATCTTACATCAGGAATGAAAAAAAATTACAACATTACAAATAATGAGCTGCTATGTAAAGTCATTGACTTTTTTATTTATTTATTTATTTATTTATTTATTTTTCTATTTGCTCTTTCAAATTTTTGTTTTCCTTTTCATTGACTGCAAATATTTTTCAAATTTTCTCAAGAACTGAAATTATGCTTAGGAGATGAAGATATAAATAATATTAAACCTATGTTTACTAAAACTAAAAAAAAAATAATAATAATCCTATGGTGCATTGCCATTCCATTTTTAATACTATTTTATTTCCTCAGTTGATGCAATAACACATGAAGATTAAAAAATTAGACATATTTTCACTAAAGAAAACCACTACATAGTGATGTTTTACCAAGGGAAGTTCCAGAACATTACAATTGCTAAAGACTTATATATAACTATTTTTTTCCCATAATTAACTGTCATTTATAAATAATTAGGTACTAGATAAATTCAATGACTCTAGAAGGTACATTTTTATCTGAACTTTCAATTTCATTACCTGAAAGGGGAGCAGTTATTTTTGATCAAATACAGTGCCTGAAATCAACTGTGTTATTTCAGAAACCATAACTGCTGGTAAAACCTCTCAGTCAAAACTGAAATTCAGGGAGCTATTCAGTGAGATTAACTGCAAAATTACAACCCATTCCTCTGAGATTCTATGCATCAACAGTTAGCCTTAAGTGATTCAATCATGGCTAATTACATATTATCACTCCTGATCTTTAACATTTCAATCAACCTTTAGTTGTGCTGTTTATATATAATTTGTCTCTGTTTATGGTTTTATGTGATCATTATGCCAACCTTCATTTAATTAAAACTAGGATGGTGGAGGCTTTGCCGTATCATTCTTATCTTTTAGATACTTTGGTGTAGAAATTACCTCTGGACTTGAATGTTGAGAATTGCTGAGAGCTTGACTTAAAGGCTGTTCAGGCACAATATGTATAAAGATCCTCTGTGGCAAAATGATCATCTTCCAATGGTTTTATCATTTGGCTAACAAAACATTTTACTCACAAAGGCTATTTAAGATATTCCTATCTTTTTGTGTACTCCGCTTCTGTTTTGGCTCAGCAGCCTCTCTTTTCAGCTGCCTCTCTGTAGTTAGTTTCACTGGACTGATGGGAAGGACAGAGGGCAAACCAAACATCTCTGCTTGCCAAATATGACCAGTTGGATTGGGCAACCTGGAGCAGAGTGAAGTGCTGAAATACATAATGTAACTATGACCAGCAGTCTTGCAGCTGCACACTGTTCAGTTATACCAGCCTGATGCTACAGTCAAGCTTATGATATGTACTGAAAGGAAGGGTTTGCTAGCTTGCATGAGACTAGCTCAGTGCTATTGTGGCTGCTCCTCCTGGGTTCTAGGAAAAGGTTGCACTGTGCTTCCCTGCCTCTGAGACATGCTTCTCTCTGTGCAGCCAGCTCTGGGATCAGTGGGTCATCTTCACTCTGTGGAGCAGATATACCCTTAACATCCCTTAAGCCACCAAATCTGTGGCTGTGAATCAAAAATGTAGAGTCCTCATATTGTGTGCAGGAAGAGCTAGATACCACAGAGCAACACTGATAGGAGCTGGTAATGGAAGGAGGGATTTTCAAAAACTGTTCATTCCGGATGTCTGATTCTTTTGGTTCTCTGACTGGTGGATTGGAGTAGTGCACCTTCTTGCACTTGGGAGTCTTCAAACAAGAAGACTCTTGGAGTTAAACTTCAGAAGCATGCCTGCTTTTTCAGAAGTCCATACTGTTGAGACCCCAACTTTCTTCTTCCTTATGACCTCTTTTAGTTCACTGTTGACTTTGTGCAGGTGGTATCCTTCCCCTTGTAAAACAGTGGCACACTTGGACACTTCTTTCAGTGAAGCTGACAGATACCAAGACTCAAATGTATTGAGTGAATGTTGATGGGTTAAGAGTGAGATAGGTTTGCCCAGCCTAGGCTGGTGTAGAGAGGCCTCTAGGCTGTTGGTTTGTGCCACAGCTTTGCACAGCTTATTCAGGGTGAAAGGGATGCTTTTAAAACACCAGATGGTAAAAATAGAACAGTTTAGAAACCAGGGGGTAATACATTGGCATGAGACACCTGAACTGGAATTTTCTGTTTGATTTCAAACATTTTTACATTTGTGAGTACAAAGCTGGCTTGTGATAATTCTAGACAGAAAACTGATGAGTGGGTGGGGAGGAAACACTGTTCCTGGCAGCATGCAAAGCTAATAACTCAAACAACAGGGCAGCTTGAGCTACTTCTATGCAGCACTCTCCTGTTCTTCATGAACTTGTGGCTTGGATCTCTGCTGGTTTAGGGATCACTGTGCTGCACTCCACTTCATGATGTTGATGAGCTGCCAGGATTGCCTGTCTGCCTAAATCCTGTCTGAGGTGTCTTTGTAAAAAACGGAGACTACATCTAGAGCCAAACTTTTGTTTTAGACCACTTTTAGCATCATCTGAATGTTAACTGCAGTCTGAATGAATGACTCCCAGCTGTGAATGTATCGACTGCAAAACGAACCCTGAAGTCATTCGCTGCAAGTTTCAGACAGAATCAAACAGAAGTTCAGTTGTGGCAAAACAAAACAAGTAAAAACTGTCTTCAGTTTTCTTACTGCAAAGATGACCTCCCACAGGGGTTCAAAGCCATGGTCCTTAATCCATGTTTATGTAGTTGAGTCATTGGCGTTGATTTTTGGAAATCTCAAAATGTCAGCTCTCATGGGAATGGCTGGGTACCGAGCAGTTACAGATACACTCTGTAAAATCGCTGATAGGTGTGATATCCTGTAAGAAAAAATGGCCTATATTTTTGCCATTTTTGACCAAGAAATTATAAAGCATAAATAGTATATGAACAATGTAAGTAAGTGCAAGCATAACGTATTACTGTGCAATTATTGTTGGAAACATTTCTGTTAATACAGCAACACAAAATGCTTTCTCCTTGGGAGTAACTCACAGTTCCTGAGGTTGTTCTAAAAACAATCTGTTTTGACCTCATGAGCAAAGAAGCTTCGGCCATACTTTGAAGGGAAGGCAAGAGGAAAGGTACTCCTTTCTCTCACATAGGTCTCTTGGGTGAAAAGAAGACAAATGAATGCTTGGAAAGAAGACTGTATTTTAGCTTGAATGGTAAATTTTGAAGTTTTATGACTGAAGGTTTATATATATATATATATATATTTGTTTTGTAAAACTTCAGTTAGTAGGATTAATTTAGGTAATGCACAAAGTACTTTCAAATGTTGTCCTTATTTGAGTAACCCTTTTCTCTATGCTTCATTTTTCCAACTGTTAGTTCAGATCTGGGCAAGACTAACTGAATGTCTTTGGTGATAAGTCCCTGCACAGCTGAGAAATGAATGCCTTCTAGTTTGGTCTTGTTCACTCAGTGATCTGCTGGAGGCAATTATGGAATTTTTGGATCTGACCTAGAATTTTTCTCTACTAAAATGTAATAGGCCACATTACTGCTGGAGATTTTAAGTGCCTCTGCTCTAAACAAGCAGCCTGAACACTGATAAACTCCCTGTCTCAGATGAAGGGAGGCATTTTTTCAATTTTCCATTTATTACTCTCTCAAACATTTCTATATGACTAGAATTATTAAGCAAACTATGGTAATACAATTATGGTGTAATTGCAGTCACGTTTCATAATGAAAGAGGCATTTTCTTTATCAAACAAAGCACAAACTGCTCATTTTGTGTGTGTGTGTGTGTATGGGGAGGGGGGGTTGTTAGGGGGAGTAGGGGTTCATTTGTTTGTTTGTTTTTTTTTTTTTTGATGGCTTTATTTATTTATTTATTTTGTTATCCTGCTGACAAAAGTCTAGTTATTTTTTTCCAAACATGCAGCATGCAGTCTTCTCCTTTTCTCTTCCCATTCTGCTTAATGCCCTTATATTTTTTAAACAGGAAACGAATGAAGAGCAAGTATGAAGAAAATCTAAAAGTCCATGAATAGTGCAGGGAAACTGAAGGTGGAACAAAAGTTCACTTTTCAGTATAAAATGAGCTACAGAGCTTTCAAGAACAAACAACTAAAAGGAAATATATTTTAATCACCCAACACCTACAATTCATAGTGGATCTCATTGCCACACAACTCTGTGGAAGATGAATATTCGTATGCATTCTGGAAAAGATACAAATTCATGATTATGTCTATCAGTGGTTATTCACAGGATGGTGTGGCTACCGTCTTTCTCTTGTTTGCCAGACATTGTTATGCCAGAGGAAGAATCAATCCACACATGACTTGCTCCACATGGCTTTCCTCTAAGCATCCACAACTCAGTACATCCAGGGACAAGATCCTAGGCTTTTCGATTTTTTAAAAGATGTGCATGCCCAAGTTGCTGCTTTTCTTTTTAAAAAAGAAGCATTAAGGTAAATGTTAAAAATGGGTATGTCAGAATTGATTTTTGTACCTCAGAATAACTATTTTGCAGAAATTGGAAAGCAATTCAATAAAAATTTAGAAAACATTTTTACTGGCTGGAAGTCACCTGTCCAAGAATTACTTTAGGGAGACAATCCTCATATCCAACTCTTTCTATATTATAAACAAATGTTCTGTGGCATTTCACTGCACAGCTCATACACCTTATCTAGAGGTAATTTCTAACAGATTCCCACTTGCTCTGCAAACATACGTTTGTAGGTACTCACTTGCTTACCCCAAGAGGCAATTTCATAAGTGAATGAAAATCAGTTCAAACCAAACTATTTTTTCCATCACTTTGTACCTTAGCAAACTGATACTGACTAAATGGGATGAAGTTTAATGCAGACTATTTACAATGTATGGCACCTCTTTTCACATCTCTATATATTCTATCAGTATCTCTTTTTAAAATGTAATATCTCTCTTTTTAATGTAGTTTGTTATCCAAAGTTTAAAAATTATTTCTTTCCTCAATAAGGTGCACACAAGGATAAATCCAAGAGCTGGCAAAATGTGTCAGTTAATATCCATCTTCAGTATTTCTAAAAATGTATTACTTCAGCAGCCAAGTGCATATTACTTACAAAAATATAGATGCATAATCTAGTATTAATAATTGTAAAATATTGAAGATCAAAATATGGCTGCCCTGCTGCAGTTTTGCTATGATTTGAATGGCCAGTAGAAAGCTCTGCATGTTTCTTGTATAATTGGGAAGCACAGTATGTTACTTGCATTTTTTCAGCTTAGAGAGCTTTGGCCAAGCATAAGGTCTATGGCTAAGCTCTATTCACATAAAAATAGTAGTTTAGAGATGGAGGGCTGAACAAGCACAAAATACTGCTTTTCAGAAGTTATTTTAATACCTCAAAAATGTATGTCTTGCAGGATCTAGTATATATATATATATTTTAAATCTAGAAAATCTGTTTTATCTATTGCTTGCTTTCTGTATTCCAACACTCTTTATTATACAGCTCATTTCATTTACATAAATTGCCTCCTTCTCTGGGTATGCAAGAATTTGTAGACTAGTGTGTTTAATGAAGGCTGGTTTTCAGTCCATTGTAAGCATGTCCACACGAACTGGTCTTGCTCAGAATTTGATTCCTGACTCTTCTATATCAGCATGGAGAACCAGAACTCTAGTCTAGATCACTGGTTGAATATTCCAAGAGTGTTAGAGTTTAAACTCTGAAATTAAAGCTTCAGATGAGACAGAGACCTTTATTTAAGTAGGCAAATCAGTAAAGGTGGGTTAGGTTTTTCACTTAGATTTAGCATGTCCTGTGTGAAGTCAGACAGTTCATCCATCAGTTCTTCAACTAGAATCCTTTAGAGATGCAAACTAAAGTTCCAGGAGATGGAAAACTTTAAGCAAATTAGAGATACTCGTGTTTGTAATCAAAACAACAGCTTTTTTATCTGATAAACAGTATTTTTCCTCAAATCATTGTGAAACGCATCATCGTGCTCAATTTATTTGCAAAGCTGACCATTCCAAATGATCCATTACCACTTTAGACCTGATACACATAAAATCAAATCTGAAGAAGAGGGAATGTGATTTTTCAGTGTATTTGACTCCAAAATTCTTGCCAAGAAAATTGAAAATAAAGATCCCCAGCTTCCTGATTCTATCAGACATTCACTGTTTTTCCACCAGCCAACACAGAGAAGTTCCTGTATGTGCACTGAAATTACCAGAATATTCAATACTTACTAGAGAGCTCCTGTTCTGTTTCGTTCTATGACTCAGTGTCAGCAACTTCGTGTTTTGAATCCTCATACAGAGGAATGTAAGAATAGCATCACAGAAGGGCTCCTTAGAAGATATGTTTGACAAACTATAGACAGGTAATCAATAAAATACAATTCTGTTTATCTCTGCAGATATGCAGAAATATAAAATAGTAATAAAATATTGCCTGTTCCATTTTCCCCAGTTGAATAGCTCCCCCTTTCCATCCATAGATGCACGATAATTTACTTTCTTTCCAGCTTCACAGCATGAGCCCATATGGTGGCAACCTCTGGACTATTTTACTGCAGCTCTGCACAGCCACTTCAGTAGGTTTTTATATACTTGAACCTGAATAACAGATAATGCTGTAGTCAAAGTGGTTAGGAACACAGGAAAGATGTACATCTTCAAATCATTGAATCCAGTCCTCTTCCACTTCAAGAATCATCTAATCTAATCACATTTAAGTTGAAGAGATTTTCTTTAGTCCTAGTTCCTGCATTAGGAATTTGTGCTGTCTGTTTGCTCCTCAAGAGGTAAAAAGCCTCTCTTCCCCAGATCTTTCTGCTACCCCTTCCCTGAGTCTGATTAATGGTTTGACCATGGATGGTAGAGTGTTATTGATCTAGTCACAGTAGTGCAGCTCTTATTTTTTCCCCAGTTCTCTCTTGGAAATGCCTCTTACATATTCCACTTCTGTCTGTTTTCATATGCACATAACACTGCTGTCACCCAGTTCTCCAATGATTACTTAATAAACACATCTTTTTCCTTCTTATGTAGTTTCCAGTACAGGATGAACCAGCTTCTAATGAATAATAATTCTTTTTAGCTCTGAAATATATAACCTTTCATATTTTCCTATTATATTTTATCCCATACTTTCTGTTCTAGTGCTCAAGATCATTCAGTTCTTCCTTTATGCTATTCTGGTATCTTTTTTTTGCATAAGTAAAGTTTCCTAACAAGTTGTCACCAAATTTAATCGTCACTTCTCTCACTTTTTCCTTTCTGTGATAAGCTGATTAGTGACAATATGAAAATAAGAGTAATGAAAGAGTATGAAAATAAGAGTAATACTCCGAGAACTCTGTTGGTAATCCCTGTAAATCCTATGTCATCACTACTTGTCTGTTTTCCTGCTAAATGGGTAATCATCTGTTCTAATTAATAATAAAATGTTATTAACCATGCCTAATATTAGTTTTCTAATATAATATACAAATAATTAATAATTAGTCTTAACTACTCATCAGGATCAGGAAGTAAAACTAATAATCAATTGATTAGTAATTAGAGAGGAATTTGAATGCTTGCCAAATCCAGAGAGATTAGATCTACAGCATTTCTGATAGGATATGAGTTAATTTATCAAAGAAAGTCAACTTATCAAAGAAAGATATCAGATGAGGGTGATGTGATCAAATTTAGCAGATACTTGCTACCTTCTGTCCACCTAACATAATCAGAGAAAGCTCCTTCAAATCAGTTTGATTCAGTTTCCAGGTTATGGAAATGCTAGGGGCAATGGAAAGGTGAAAAGACTCATCAAAATTGATTTCCCTTGGTTTGTGTATTAGGAAATGCAAACATGACATTTCCCACTCTTTCTAATAGTCATTTCATGGATATTTCTAGAGCTATTGGTTTGGTCTTACAGGCTAACGTCTATTAAAGTAGAAATCTTCATATAGTGTGCTCATTGAGTGGGTGCAGTCAGTGTGCTTTTCTCTCCTGTATTTTTTTTTTTTTTGTTTTTTAAGACATGTCTGCCCAAGTGAAGCAGGACAGTCCTAAAACTATGAAATGACAATATCAGACAGAACAGGACATTTTCTCACTAACTTTTTAATAAGCATGACATTCCTTAGTTTTTGCCTTTTTCCCCCCTCTGGCCTACTTTTGACTTCTCCACCATTATTATCCTCACATAAATACTTGGTTTCAGCTGTACTGGTCCCTCCTCATAGAGGAAAGGCCTTCCTGGCCGTTGTAAATGTTCATCACCAAAGCTAATTCCCTTGTAAGTATGGAGCTTCTGTTCGGATTAATGCACTGTTATACAATGATTAAAACCACTTACATGTATTCATTTTTTCAGCTCCTGTATTCCGATCTATGAGGCACTTTTGGAATGCTGCGACTATTTTGATAGCCTGTCATTATGTTGTTTTGATCCTTCATATGCTTCAATGCTTAACCTGATTATTATTTGTGTCAAAACCAGTAAATGAACAGCTTTATATTCGCACTTTTAGGACAGCTTTTACAGTCTGACAGCTCAGTCAGTAATTCATTCATTCACTCCAGAGCACTTACTCTTATTGGAGGGAAATTCACAGTGTGCTTGCAAAGAAAATAAAGGCAGTGATAATGGCATAATTTCATCTGAGGTAAAGTTTCTGAATATGTAAGTTTAATACTTTAAGATCCCTTTTCTTAAGATATATATCCCTTGTCTTAAGATATAACTTAAGATATATTTAAGACTCATCTTGCAGAAACGGTGTCCAGCATCTTGCAGAACTGTTTGCAGTATTGTTTGATTTGCTGTGTAGGGCAATTTTTTTCTCTAACTTTTTGTTTTCTTGATTGTATTCTTGCCTGGATTACTGTTGTATTCTAGGTAAGAATCTGTGTGTCTCAGAATATATCTCCAATAAATACATTTACTGAGATAGCCATGTCAGTTAAGAGTTTGAAATTGTATAATCTCTGATGCCAACAAAACCTGCTAGTGTAAATGTTGTTATAACAACCGAACTGAGTTACTTAAAAATCACAGGTATCTGGGGCTTATGCACTGAAACAGAACATAGCTTTCTTGGGATAACCACAGTCATGCTGGATGCACTTTGTTAGTATAGGTATGTTTATAATCCCTTACCTATGAAAGGCAGTCATCTCTGGTAGTTTTGCCCAAATCAAATAGTCTGTCTTCATAATATGTCAATAATTACACCTTCAGAAAAAAAAAAAAAGAAAAAAAAAAGGCCAGAGCAGAACATCGTGCAAGTCTGGTCTTGTGAAAAACACCATTCTTTCCGAGTCTGGAGACTTAGCAAAAAAATTGATTCCATTCCCTAGCAGGAATGCTAAGTAGAACCCTGTCAAATTATTGATACTGGAGAAGGAGATTGACCAGCAGGAGCTGTATCGAGAACACGAATACCAGAAGATAAGAATGTAAGCTTTTAGGCCCATGATGTGGTTGTGGTTTTGCAAAGGTCCCTGTTCAGTGCTGTGCTGCATCACACCTTGGTGTGCATATATTAAATAGAAATCTCTGGTAAATGAATCAAAATATCTCAATAAACTTCTTAATCTAATCTATCTTTTGGGAATGGTAATGACACTGATAGAATGTTACCTAGCAAATACAATTTCTGGAGTGCCAAGACCAATGTCCTCTAAGCATGACACACTATCATGAAATGGATGGTGCATTCCCTAACAGCACCTTGCCATCCCTGTTTGTGCTATACCAGCATATAAGGTCTGCCTGAAAAACACCTGTCATGTGGAGCTGGAAAGTGGCTAAAGTATTTGTTACAAGATTATACTGTTGAAAACTGCTGCCAAATACATTTGCTTTTAGAGGTCCTCAGGAGCTGGACAAAGTTCTTTCATTCCAGTTGCATGTTGTGTTTTCATTGACACCTCATTAAGGTGAAATGAAGGGACATAGTTGATACTTTTGCATGTTTGGTGTTAAAGACTGTAAAACTGGCTGACTCCTGCAGAAATATGTTGACTTACATGAAGATCGGCTCACGTAGTGCAGGACATACAGGAAATGGTACTACTGGTCTAGTGGTGACTGAGTACTGATGGACACTGGATGGAAATTTTTTTGAGATTATTTCAGTGAGTGTGAAGGGTATAAAGGGAAAGGCAAATAGACCATGGCAGTATTCCAGAGGGGCAAATTTAAGATGAAACCTGTGCATTATAATAGTGAAATGAAATGAATGAGGCGAACCATTGTATAAAAATAATGCTTCTCATAGTGTTATGGCACTATGGTGAACAGAAAATGTGATGCTGCCATGATCATCCTTTAAGACAATATTTACTACTGTACTTTTTATTTTTATTTTTATTTTTTGACTTGATCTTTACTTGTTGTACTTCATTGTTTGAATCCATTGTAGTCTATGTGTAGAAATACGTGACTCCATTGGAGAGGTCAGTCTGAGTAAATAGAAGAGGGCCATGGCACCAGCTTGAGCTCTGGCCTAAGGCCCTGCTTATCTGTTAACACATTTCATGGCATGGATTTCCACGTTCGCATTCCAGTTAGCATTCTTCTAGACAGTGTGTGAACATGGTGTGGATCAGTAGGTTGTTTCCAGTAGACAGTTTGGATGCAGCCACTGTCTTGAAGGAAACGAGAAACGTGCATATGAGGGACTACAGTATTTGGTCTCAGTGACAATGTCCTTGGTCGGTTTTAGTTATGTGAAAATATGCAGCCCCTAATTTCAAGTCAAAATCAGGCAGACAGATGGTTGTTTTTGCAGTGCTTCTTTTTCCTCTTCTAAATTGCTCCAATCTGTAGATGTAGATCTTCTCTTTTAAAGTTGGTGGTTGGAAAAAAGAGAGGAGACCAGGTTTATTGAAGAAAAAGATCCAGGTGATGTGTAAGTCTCCTCTCATCTATCTTTACGGAAAGTTCTAGGGAGAAGTTATAAAATAACACATATATAAAAAAATGATAGAATTATAGGATACTTCAGATTGGAAGAGACCCAAAGCTCATTCAAAGTAGGGCCAGCTGTGAGATCAGACCATGTTGCTTAGGACTTTATCCAATCAGGTCTTGTAGATCAGTGAAGATGGAGATTGCACAACCTCTCTGGGTAACCTCCATTGCTTGACTGTCATGGTGAAAAAGATTCATCTTATACTTGGTCTGAATCTCTCGTTTGAATTTTTAGTTGTAGTCTCTCATCTTCCCATGATGCACCAATGTGAGGCTCCATCTTCTTAACAACCTCCCTGATAGTACTGGAGGGCTGCTGTTAGGTCTCCCCCAAAGCCTCCTCTTCTCCAGACTGGACAACTCTCGGTCCTGCAGCTTCTGCTTACATTCTGCTCCCATGTTTAGTGTCATGTGTCAGCTCTGTGAGAGCGTATTCCCTCACCTCCTCCAGCTCATTGATAAACCTGACAGGATGGGCCCCTGTGGTACACCATTTATCACTGACCTCCTGTTGGAGTATGGCCCATTAGTCACTACCCTAAGAGTCTTAGCATCCCAAAGGTACTACAAAATCTCTGTGAAGATGAAAGTAACCTTTTCTATAATTGAAAAGTTTCTGGGTGACCTTGCTGATCAGTGACAAAGGTTTAGATGAACAGAAAAATGTTAATCCATCTCACCTTCCCCATGGCAGATGGAAGTGATTGGAATTACATGAGTATGTAGGTCTGTCCTGAAGCTGTTCTACTTGAATTGGACTTGATTCTGAATAATCGCCGGTTGTACTGCATAGTATCTACTGAAAGTCATTCCTCCTTAATGTCTGTAATTTTTGCTACTTATCTTAAGGTGGAATGTAGAAAAGTAGATTGCATGCTCCTTTGGAAACAGTGTGTATTTTTAGCTGAAGGATGTTTAAGAGAAATGTTTGCTTTGTTTAGTGACTAGCACACATTATGCTGTTCTCTTCAAGTTCTGCTTGCCTTTAGAACTTCTGTTTTAGCAATTGTACACTTCAGCGCTCTTCATTCCAACTTGTATTATAACACATTCTGAGAAAAAGCAAGAATACTTTTTACTTCAGCATGTACGTTACTTCTCGCTTACTGCAGCATGGCTCTGTGCCCCTTTTTGTTGATTATCAGAGAGTCTGTTAACAAACAGGCCCATCTGCTCGTTCTTGAGATGAATGGCTTGATAACAGCAATTGAAGTTGAAAGTAGGGCTTGTGTACCATATTTACCTTTTTAATTTAATCCCACTTGTCGATCTAAGTAAATTGATCTCAGTAAAAAACTGAGAGCCAGGCAATCTGTGTTTGCATAATCCTTTATAAGCACACTGTGATAATCACATATTGCATGAACAACACAAGAACTGTTATTAAACTGTAGCAATTTGAGAACCTGATGCTCAGCTGACTCCCATTTTGCAGCTATCCATGATAACAAAACCATTTGAAGCTTTTTGAAAATACATACATGGGTGCTACTTTCCCCCTTTATAAACTTCGTCAGGAATTTCTCATTTCTATCTATAATTAATAATTAATTCAGCTTTTCTTGAGAATCGAAGAAAGCTCAGCTGTTCAGAAAGCAGTGATTAGTATTATAATGGAGAACAATATAGTGCCAGTATCTTTACAAGCATCTAGCTATTTCTTAGCTAACAATCACAGGGAGGGATAGGGACCAGCTTAGGCTCTGGCAGCTTGATGTAGCTCAGCATTCCCTACTCCCACTTGTGTCTTGCCTTCAGGAGCGGCAGGTCTGGGTGGCAAAACTAGAGGAAGTAGTAAGGGCACTGAGCACCTATTTAAAATAGCCATGTTGTGTTGGGGGGTGCCAATATATATATTTTTTATCTGGTCTTGCAGGTGAGGGAAGAGGAAATGGTCACAGACAAATTTATCAGTCAGGTCACCAGAGAAAAGGAAAGGCATTTTCTAAAACCTAGGGTATTTCTTCTCCCAAGCAATGAATGCAGTTGGACTTTGGAAAAGTGTACACAAGTACAAAAATAGCAGGCAACATATATTTGGAAATGTATTACCAATCCCATTTTAATCACAAATTTTTTTTTAATGTGTTACTGAATGACAAATTTTAGATCAGTTTACATTTAAGAATAATAATGGAATATGCCTTATAATCGATGACAAAGATTTTTAAAGCTGCAAAAGGGACCTAGACTCTTTCCACTTTCTGGAAAGGGAGTTGAGTTTGAGTATTCAAATACCCTACAGGGAGTAAACACCTCAATTTGATTTGATCTGACCTACACTGATACCTTTTGGTCATTTTGTTTGTACATCTTCTCCTTTTGCTTTAAGATTGCCACTGTATTGTTGTATTGCCTTCCTCCTTTTCTGACTTTCTCTGCTTTTGATTGCATACCCACTACTACTGAGGATAAGCTAGTTTGTGGGAAGTATTTACTGGGGGAGACTATCCATTGTGTACCTTTTCTTTTTAATATGCATTACATTCTCAGTGGCATGTCAGCTCTTAAGTACTGCTTGAGATCAAAGGTGTTTGATTAAAAAAAATCTAATAAGTGACACAGTGCCCTTGACTGTGGGTTAATGGTACTATCTAATCCTTGTCAGCAGAGGCAATCATAAGGATTTGTAAGAGAAGCAGTAGCTGGCCAAGAACGAAGGCCACAACAAAAATGTATGTGGAAATGCCTTAAAGAGAAATTGTTTTCTGTCATGGGAAAAGAAGCTTTTTAGGGGCAAATTGAATAAATCTTCCTTATAGTCTTGAGAGAGCTTATGAGATGTTTTATTTACAAAAATAAGTTGTCTGATCTTTTTGGTTTCCAAGTGTAAAGAAAATGAATAATAGGAAGGACATTCTAATACCTTTAGAAATCTTGATGTTTATATGATCTAGGGTAATAGAACAGAATAGTTCAGTTGGAAAGGGCCTTCAAAAATCATCTAGTGCTACTGCCTGGCCACTCAAGGGCTAAGCAGAAGTTAAACAATATTAATGTAGGCATTATCCAAATATCTCTTGAAACCTTGGTGTCATCAATCACCTCTCTAGGAAGGCTGTTCCAGTATTTGACCACCCTCACAGTAAAGAAATTTTTCCTGATGTCCAATCTGAATGGTGATGTATTTAGCTGTTTTATTTCTTTAATTGATGTAGAATATACAGCGTTCAGCTTGGGCCATATGAAATCTGTGGCATAATATTTCTTTTTGTTCTCCACATGGTGTAATTGGACATGTCACCCATTACTGCAAACTGGCCATGAGTCGCCTAACAAGACAGGCCAACTCCTTCCCCGTGGTAACTCTACCAAAACGAACACAATTAACTGTCAGGTGAACCCTTCTATTGCGTGGAGCCCACACAATTACTTCACTAAATGATAAGGACTTAATTGACTTTGAATTTTCAGCATAGTTTCTCTTTTATTTCAATTAGCTTTTAGCTGATCTGTAACGTATGTGAACATTGACCATGTATTACTAAACTCTGTCTTTTTCTCTTTCTTACATGACATCCCTTTAAATATCTAAAAGAGAAAAGCATATGCCATTGGGTCTAACGTGACCTTTCTGTACTTTTGTCCCCTTCCTCAGACCATCATTTCGGTGAGTCTGTCCTCCAACATGGAAACGTATGGCATAAGTGTCTCCTTTAGCCTTGACGGGAGAACAAGTAATGCACATTAACATTAAAGGGATTTCAGCATATGGCTTGAAGTTTCCCCCGAGATAATATAGAAATTTAATTGAGGTCATCATCAATTTTGGTCCTTTCCTTCAGCCGAAACCTTGAGCTGAAACAACAGTCTTTTAATGTTGGGATTCTGCAGACGTATATTGCAACTGTCTTTTAATTCATTCATTTTCTCCCCGATGAAATAAAGTGTGAATTGGAGGGAATGGGACCATTTAATCAGTGGAAATAAATGCGTAGCATACTTTTGAGTATGGATTGTGCGGCATCCTGGGTAGTCAACAGTTAAAGTGAGCGCTGGATTTAGCTGCAGTGGTTTGAGACCTTACTCTTCCCACTTGCCACTCTGTCCTTCTGCCAGACATCACCGTCTTCATGGCAGAAGTAGGAGAACGGGTCATTTGCCTGCACATCAACCAGTGCAGCTTACAGTTCAGCACTGCTGCTGGTGGTAGGTTTGCACTCCTTAGAGATGCTAAGGGGCAGT
Source organism: Oxyura jamaicensis (assembly GCF_011077185.1). Classification (NCBI taxonomy): domain Eukaryota; kingdom Metazoa; phylum Chordata; class Aves; order Anseriformes; family Anatidae; genus Oxyura; species Oxyura jamaicensis. Next base: position 38,963,847 of record NC_048896.1, on the reverse strand, counting down.
CACATCTTCTTCTGCCTCTGTCAGAGAGCCCAGAGTAGTGTAGTTGGAAGCAAGAACAGCAAAGGACTCTGCCAGAGTCATTAACATACACTAATAATATCAAAGTAAAAGAAATGCTCTGAATTTGGGTTGGCAAATCTGAGTCAGCTAACTAAAGTAAAAACTGCAGAGTAGATAATAAAGTTAAAATTTCAACCTGAGATGTAGAAGTGCTAAAATTATTAGAGCTGTTTGGGAGAAAAACAAAGCAGGCCACCAACTGAAGTTAAACCCAAGTTGGCCTAGTCTTCATTGCTCTTTTAGCATTTGTTAGCTTACTTGAGTTAACCAAACTAAGACTGAGAACATTTTTTTATATTTTTATTTTTCCCTAGGATACGTATGCATTTAAAGAGTTCAATTTACTTAGTTTATGATAAGAAGCTTTGAATCTGACTCTATTACATCGTATAAATATCTCTAGGGGTAGAAAATTTATAATAGAAGAAAGGTCTTTCATATAGCAGGTAAAGAAGAATTCACAGTAGAATGCTGAAGCAAAACAATTCAAATTATGGTTACGATTTTAAAGGAGGAATGTAACTACTACTGGAACGAAATGCTGTGTTTTTTCAGTTTTTTTTTTCATGTTTTCAAATCAAAACTATATGTTTTCCTGGGAGACATGTTTTAGCCCAACAGAAACGATGTTTTAGTCAAGTGTGAGTTACAGACAAGCCTTTTCAATAGAAATAAGTTAATTGGGTAAAATTTAAAGGTCTTGTACATAGCAAAAGTCACACTGGATGATCTAATGGGTTATTCTGACATCAGCATCTATACATTTGTGGAACTACTTAGAAAATAGGGCAAAGCAATGAGAAATTACAGCATTTACACTTTTATGAATAAACACCTCTGTTTATGTTATGATAAGCCTCACTGAAGTGCGTGCAGCTGGTCTGCTTCTAATCTCATTTACACCCATTAAATGAACCTGATTTACCCTCTGCAAAAATCAGAAGGAGCCCTGTTATTCCCCACTGACTTTAATAAGCATCTCCTCCCCATTGATACTGATGATATAAAACTGCATGTGAGACAGGCAAGGGGCATTTTGTATTAGTAGTTTTCAAATAACACTTCCAGAAAGAGAATTTCAGTGAAAAAAATGAGAGTTTGCATTGCATAAAATAGACAGAGAAATCAATACTTACATGTGCTAGCTGGAGCTGTTTTTGTTTTATGGACACTTTCCTGTCCCTGTCCCTGTTCTATATTTCTGAATTTTCATTAGTCTCTTGCTCATCCAGGATTACACTTATCAGTGATGCCACCACCCCAGAAGTGTTTCATTTTCATCATTCCACGGCTGTTGGAGTGAATGTTCTCTATTTGATTTTTACAAAAGGCACTTTTCATCTGATTTCATGCACTGTAGACGTAGTGTAGATGTAGAGTGCTGCTACTGCTGGGCAAGGCACACAGTTGACTCCTAGACACACTCTTTTGTATCCTACAGTGACATTGTTGTCATGAAGAAAACATCCCTCAGTGGGAAGATCCTTCTGGTTTCAGCTCCAGATAGCCACATGTTGATACATCACAGCTATGTTAACTCAGCCGTGAATCCCAGCTCACGGCAGTGCAGGATACTGAAGCCCTTGTCTGTGAATCGTGATTGTAACCCTTATAGTATACTGTACATCAGTATGTACTGTACAGCTCAAACATGCAGTATGTTTTTTTATATTATTATTTTATTTACATATAGTAACCAGGCTTGGACATTTAATATTTCTAACAGAAAAGCCCTCCCTGCTTTTTTTCCATTTGCATTGTTCTTAATTGGGTTAAGTCTGCTAATAAATCTCATGCTTGTAATGATCTCTAACCAGTTTGTCACATGTTCCAGGCTGATGGACATGGAAGATGTAACCATTTAAGAAACAAATCAATCCTGACATTACAGAAATGTCTCCAAATTAATTTTATATTCTATTTTCTCTCTTGAAAATTTAGTGTTCTACTTTTTATACTCTATTGTTTTGTCAGCTAATTCTAAAGTTTATGAATTAGAACATGAAAGACCATAATTGCATCTGATTTATTATATCAATAGAAGTGGAAATAATGTATTTATGAAACTACGTGTTCACAAAAGTATGGGCCACACATCAGACCAAGGTAGGGCAATGATGTAGGTAACCCTTGATGTGATCACAGATGGTGGGGACACTTGCAAGTGAGCTCTCATCAATGACAGCTATGGAACTAAGAATGCTGTGGTTTTGTGTCTGTATCTGTTCAAGCTACAGCTACTGTCCAGTTGCAGCCTACTTTTCTAACTTGTTGAAAAACTTTTGGTGTACTTTGTTCTTGAAAGAAACAAGTTGAAAGAGTAAATGTGATGGCACAATTTAAAAACAGATGAGTTAGATTACAAAGGTATTGTGCTTCTACTGAACAGAGAGAGTCTCCTTTTGAATCAACAGCTAAGTGGAGAGACATCAGGTAAATATTTCAATCATCTTCTGTCCCTCAGTTTGCCTCTAACATAAAGTGTCATAATTCTTTAGACCAATGGTTAGTTTTAAGTCTGCTTTTGAAAGCAGTTTTGCATGATAAGGTTCATAGTAGATACATTGCAGATAATCATTAAAAAATACTAAGAAAGAGTTACCTCATCTAAAAGAAGATGATCTAAATGAGCCAATGGATGATGACAGCTTTCAGTCTTTGTTACAGATAATCTTCCAAAAGCTCATACAGCCTGTATTTTTTTTTTTTCTACTAATTGCTAAATAGGAAGTATATGAAAATATTGCATCAGTTCTCATGGCCATAAAAAACCTTCAAGAGCTATTCCTCCTCTAACAGCGTTAAGCTGCATTTGAGCTGTGTATTAACTTGTCCACACTACCATTTATCGTGGTCCACTTCACTGTACATCTTAGTAATGAACTTCTCTTTTAGACCAAAACAGGTACATGTTTTCTTGACCAAACTTACTTCTGTGGAACTGCTTCAAGGGCAGGCTTTTTTTAGTAGAACAGGCTTTCATCATGTCCATTTTGTAAAAGCTAATTAAAACTTTTAACAAATGCTAGTAGTCCCCGACTCTCTGAAGTCAACCTTCCTTCCTCCAAAAGAAAAAAAGTATACATTTTTTTAGAAAAGAGAAAAATGCCTGGATGTTATTTCATTTGAAGAACTGCTTTCTGATATCTTGCTGTTTCTGCAAACAGGTTTTCAAAACACTGATTTATTTTTTTTGGGTGTGTGAAAGAATCAATAGTCTTCCATGTAGAGTGACTTGTTATGTAACAGAATGACACAAAACATCTTTTGGATCTTGCTAATTTTTCTGAGTCACTGGTATTATTCAAACCTGCTGAAATGACAGACTAGACTGCTTTGTCAGCTGAGTCTTCACCAATGAGCTTCACTCAAGAAGAGAATTGTAATACTTAAAAAAACATATTCAGATTATTTCAACAATGATACTCAGTTGGCTACTGTGAGTGAAATGATTTTAAATGTCTGTTCTTGCTTCCTCACACACTGCAGTCTCACAGTAGGACTTAATGAATAGATGTGAAAACACACTGTACTTGTTGTGTGAGTGAGTCTGGACAGGCTGCCAAAAAATGTTGGCAGAAAAAGTCTTAGTCTTTCATATAGGTCAAAAGTCAGTTCTTTTGAACATTGTAACACACTGCAAAAAGCTGCTGTCCTTTAAAATTTCTCTTGAACGCTCCTGTTGCCTTAGACATTTTAATGGTCTGAATAAGTGAGTAATGCCATAATAATTAATTACCTCTTATGTAAGGTATTTCAGCCAGAAATTTCAAAGTCACTGTTCTGTCAGGACCCGAGTACGTTAAACCCCAGTGTGGATTCTTTCTTTGAGAAATAAAGTAGCCTTAAATTGCCAAAGCTTAAACTAAGAAGGATTGAACTGCAGAGAATCAAGGCCACTTTATTTCTCTATGAGAGCACTGAGAGAAGGAAGTAATGCACTTTAGCAGGTGCTCCTTAACTGCATACCTACAGTGAACATATTTTAACACTCCTGAATGCCTTTGTGGGACAAAGAAGCAGAATAGGATCTCAAGCAGGGAGCCTGCTTCTTTTTTTTATTCATGAATAATTCTGGAACAAATTGTTGAACATAAGCAGTTAACATTCAGTTTTGGTATAGTTTCTTTTTTATGCTGTTACAAGGAGGTTCTGTAACGTCAAACTCAGATTCCAGTGCTCTAAATGCAATAGGTTGGAATTGCACATATTAGATTCATTTAAGCAATTACTAATGCTTTTGTAGAATCAGAAGCATTTTGATGTTAATAAGACAATATTAAAATGTCATATTACTGATGAATGAATGGGATACACAGTATATGGGATACAAAGTATGTTGTTTCTTCTGGGAAAGACAATATGTCTTGTTCACTTCAATGTTGTTTGCTTTTGTTCAACTTCATAAGCTAATCAGAACTAAGATTTTTCTAATTCCTCTAAAATACCCTAACTAAAATAAATAACTAAAGTAATGGAGAAAGACCTCTAACCTTTAATAACAAATAACAGCATCAAAACGATACTTTCAACACCGTAACAAGAGTATACATATTCCATTATGACTACTAGAGAATTCATATCTCATCTCCATATCATATTTCTATTTCTGTTTGTCCTCCAAGAGCAGAAATGAGTCAGGTACAACAAACTAAACAGTGCCACATTCTTCACTCTTCTTGAAAGGCCAAGCTTGCAACCAAGAACTTGCTATTGCAATATAAAAACTTCATTATCTCTAGAACACAAGAATCTGAATGACAAACATGCACTATGGAAGGAAAGTGTGTTCTTGAAGGAAACATGTTGTTTCTGTGAATACAGGGTTTTCCAAGTTTCACTCAGCTATTCCTGCAAGACGTAGCTTATCTCAGCTTTCTGCATAGAAATTTTTTCCAGCTACTGCCAGTTATCTCTTGGCAGCATTTATGATACTGTGATGGCTTTAAAAGGCTAGCACCACATGTAGTAGTACTATGTCTCTGTCTGTACTACTGTAAAGAGACACAATTTTCATACTTGCAGGGAAGTTTTTAAACTTATACATGGAATGGCCAAGTTCTTAACATTATTTAGCTTGTTTTCTGGCTAAAACAGCAGAATAATATATTTAATCTTTGAGTTTTCATGAAAACAAAGTCTAAGTATACCTTGACTACACTAAAGTAGACACAGATGATTAAAACATTATAGTCCCATTTAAAGTTGTTGGTCTGCATCTTATTTTCAAGAATATGCATCCCACCTCTTCCATTTTTTTGTCTTCACTAAAAGTATCGATGCCTTCATTTCAGATGCTAGATATCTATAGGTCCCATTAGCCTCAATTATGGATATTCAGTTTTAAATACCTTTCTCCTGTACTCTGAAAAACACCTCAAGAAACAGAACCTGTCATTTGAACAGCTAAAGCTTGCTTTTTCCCAGCTGGCAATGCATTAAACATCCAGCCTGCAATGTATTTATAGTGCTTAACTATGAGAATTTGTGGCAAGTGAATTTGGAAGTGCTTCAAAAAGAAGTGACGCAAGGGGTTCAGATGTGCTAGAGTGTTAAGCCTTGTATTGGCCTTGTGTGTAGTTGGCAGTACTGAGGAGAAGAGGATGAAGGGACAGAAAAGAAAAACATTCTCATTTGTGTCATCCTGAATGAAAACCTTTGAGCTGAAGACTTTGTAGGCAACAGTGTGAAGTATTTGAAACTACTGAAAATACGTTTCCATGCTTTGCATCAGTTGTTTAAGTGCAGAAATTAATATTATTTAAGAGATGTGTCCACAAGCTCTCTATTTTGCCAGGTAAGGAAACACAAGTGTATGTGTCTGTAGTTGTCTGACACCAGCAACTCCCTGGAAACAACATATGTGTATCTTGCCTGCCTGACTCCGTTTCTTTCTCTTCTGTTTTTAAGTGCTAGTAAGGTCATGGTTTTTCCAGGTCTCATCTTTCCTGACGTGTATACCAGGAGACACAGTGGACAGAGCAGACAGGGAGAGATTTGTAGTAACTTCCTTTTTTACTATAAGCATATACAGAATGCTGTCAAACTTCCTGCAAGCAAAAACTTTATACTGCTGCAGTCCTTCTTCTCTAGCTGCTTCTAATTTATACTTGTGTAAGGCAGAGCAGACAGCAAAGCCAATGATTTATCTGAAGGACACTTAATTAACCATGAACGTCATTTGGCCTCTGTCAATCTCTGAATCGTGAACAGAACTAACTCACCACACAGTACAAAGTTATTTTAAGACTTTCTGAGATATCCAAGATTGCTGCTGTTATTCCTATCTTAGAATCTGAAAATGCAAGGGAAGATTATCATTTTGGTTACAGAGGAGAAAAAAGACCCAAGCTGATGTTAGTTTCAGATCTGTTTCTGCTTTTATTTTTCCTTTTACAAGAGTAATGCTGCAATTAGGTGACAAGCTACTTGCTTGGGAAGTTCTGTTCAGTTATTGAAGACATACAGCAGAGACAGCAGCAGCAGTTTGCCCCATTATTCTAGTTATTTCAGCAAGATTTTGGCAAATAATCCATTATTTTATATAGTATATTGAGTAAAGTTTTATCTGTTAACAAAACAATTATTTTTCAGTCTAAATACTCTGCTGAAATGACAGATTCTGAATGCTATTACCATGTTTCTGTTGAAATCAAGGCCATTGCCTTTAGATCTTCCTGCTCCTTGCTTCCTACTTGAAGACCACCTGCAACATTATCATGGAATAAAATAGAGTCTAAAATCATGTCAGTAAATTAAGGACAGGGGGCCTCCTTAAAAGTTGTTTCTTAATTGTTTGATCTACTTTCAGTGAGGTCAGTGAGTACAAACTTCACTGCCTTTACAGTGAAAAATCAAACCTTTTACTTCAGCTTGGCTTTCCTAAAGCAGGATTGTCAAAACAGAGTAACATAAAGTAAATAAAATGCTGTCCAGGGAGTGGTGTGAGGAATGAGCCAGCTTCTTTTTGTGTTCACTTCAATCTGAGTGTGTTGCAATTTTGAATGCCACAATGGCAAATGTGATTCAAAGCAGTAAAAACCTGGTGGAAAGCCTGGTGTAAAGAAAGGGTTCTGTTATTCTGAGATGATAATTACGAACTACTTGAGCTAATGAACTATGTCAGCTGAAATGAAGACTGTCTGAGGTATTTTAGTTGTGTCTTGCATTAAAACTTTGCCAAAAATACAAATGTCAGGAAGAAACAGCTGGGCTGTATGACCTATACATCAGGCATACCTTGTGAACTAAACCTTCTTTTTTTTGGACAAGAACTGCACTTAAATTTTTATTTATTTATTTATTTATTTATTGGCTTTGATTTAACCTGTCCATCTCTGGCAAAGCAATCTCCCCATTTGATGTATCCTTGTCTCTGGTATATTGTAGGACCAGTCAGTGTACAGGAGATGAGAGCTTCAGCATATTCCATTAATGCACATCACATTAATGCTTTAGGAGCTCTCAGCAAACTGCTGAAACTCCATGCTTGTCCATGCTAGTTCAGAGAGTATCTACAAGTACCCGGTGTCTCTCACTTGTTCAAAAGAGCAGCATCAGTTTCCACTAACAAGAAACCAGTCTACTGGTTGTTACTTTATTAGTAGTAGTTTGTTCACGTGAATTGAATGCTTCAGGGAAAATTAGTAGCTATTATTTTAGAAAAACTCTTGATTGTATTATGTAATAGTACCAGGAGAAATAAAGTAAGATTATAGTGATTTGTGTGAATGTGTTTGAACAAAAAGTGGTAACACGGACTACCATCCTTTTTAAAAAACTATTTGAAAAGCTTCAGCTAATTGTGCCTTCATCATAGCACATTATTTTTTAGTTTTATGAAGATTTATTCTAGGTTTCTAAACAAGACAATATACAAAGATGTTGCAAAATGTTGAGAGTGCTTCCGTTTCAGATCAAAATAGGAGGAAGAATGGGTAGTAGTTCTCAAAGGACATACGAATTCTCCAGCTGAATTTTGTAGCCTCACTGTTTTCATATGTTTGGATGAACAGTTCAAATTCTGGGTGCCTATATGGACTAAATGATAATTCTGAAACTTTCTGAAGTTCATTTGCACAGAATCAATATCTTCCCCTACTGTAGATGCTGTTACAATCTTACAAAAATATGGAAAGCTGTTCTTTTTCTTTCCAGATTTATAAAGGCAGCTTCGATCCCAGAAAACTATTATGAGGTTGAGAAAATCTCGCATTTCAGGTCATATAACTAAGTGTTTTACACATTGCAAAAAGAATAAATACATGCTTAAGCAAACAAGTAGAGCTTCCACACAAAAAATGGAAACAAAATGATATTTTCAAATATATATTTTCCCTTTTTATTCACACAGCATAACACTGTAGCATCAACTATTCATATCTATTAATATGTCACAATTACTTTACAGATAAAACACTTGCTCACCATTCACTGGAGAATCATTCCTTATTTACAAAAAAAAGGCTTCTTATAAAGCTACAAAATTGATGTGTAGCATTTCTTTACTGTTCTGTCTGATGTCAGCAAGGTCTATTGCTACTTCTGTCTTTTTAATAACCTCAGAGTTCCTGAAGTTATCCTTCACTTATTTTTGTCAATGGCAAATAGTGCTAATGACTAAAAAAACAACCAACCAACCAAAAAAAAAATCAAAACCACACACACACAAAAACAAACCCAAAACACATAGTTAACCTGGCAGTGTCTACTATAGTATCCTATGTTTTGATTCTTTTTCTGTCAGACACATATTTCTAATTTAAGCAATGATGGCGGAAGTAACTGTTGTTACCTTCGTCCCCTTCCATGACTTGCCTACCCTCTGTTTTCTATCTTAACCTATACAGTATTTATTAGACCGCTTTTTATTCCTTTCAGGATGTCCTACATGTCTCAAAATCCTTTGGAGATCAGGACCCCATGGCCATCATGTTAGGGCTATCACTTTTGATGGAGGTGCTGTAGAGCTCCAGAGATGACTCTGGTGAGTGGAAGCAGGTCCTTACCTCACTGCAGTGTAAATAATAATCATAGTTCAAAAATAGAATTAGAATCTGTCTGAGATTGAAATGCAGTTGTGCCCCACTCATATTTACAAGCAATGCTTCCATTTCTAACACTTGACACAGGATTTTAGTAATCCACATGTTCTATATGGAACATTACCATATAATCCATAGTTTTGACCTGCCCTATATTTCATATGTCAAAAGCAGCTCTACTCCTTTCTTATAAATCAGTGAAACTGCAAATAGGGTGGAAGAAAAATGGCTAGCTTATCTAATTATGGAATACTGAGAAGACCAGAATACAGCAACTCTTTGAATGGAAGGACATAACATTTAAACTCTGCTTGCAAAAACAAGGTAGCATGGCACATATTTAGCCTTTGTTCATGACAAACATTGTAAGAGCAATGAATAATTACAGAAGCTTTATCCATTCTCATTAAAATGTGCAAATTTTTATATACTTCCAGTGAATACAGCATTCATGTATACTTAAAAATCAGCCATTTTGCAACATTTGAATGCCAGTTCAGCAAAGAGGTAATTGTTATTTTAATGTGACAAGAAGATTATCATTAAAGGGCATTTTTAAAGACAAACATTTTCTGATTATTTCCCCCATTTAAAAATCTGTTTTCCCCAGATCAATGTAAGAATGAACTGTAGTATTATATAAGATTTGCTGTTAGAGATCAGTATACTGAACCATAGTTCTACATCACATAACACTCAGATTTTGATAGAAGAAAGAGAAGCACTTTGGAATTGTACTATTGCTCTGGACCAGATTATCCCATGCTCTGGAATTCTTTGTGAACAGAACTAGAAACATTACAATGTGACATTGTCTTTGGCACAACCTGCAGGGTAATTGCCAGTTTAGAGCTTCTCACACTTCCTGGCATGGTTCCTTTTGGTTCAGCAGAGTCTGTTTTTTCACCTCAAAAAATCAAACGATCACTTGAACTCCACTGGAGTCCTCATAAAGATTCTTTTCTGTAGTCTCAGGATAGCACTGGCTCAGAGTGCTTTTTCTTCCAGCCATAAACCTCTGGCTGCTCTATATTTGAAAAAAAGACAGGTTTGCTGCTCTGTTGGACTGGCTACCCTGTTCCCCCATGTGTGCAATTGTCTAAGAGCAAGTGCAAACGTGTGAATAGTTAAAGCTGGGTGGGTGTGTGTGTGTGTGTGTGTGTGTGTGTGTGTCTTAAGAGGGCCTACAACATGCATGTTAAATGTTGACTCTGCAAGGCCTGTAGTCTAAACACATGGCAAACATTAGTAAAAATGGGAGAAAATCAGTGACAGAATGAATTCATAGGACAAATTTGTAGTGCTGTTTTCCTGTCTTAAAGATTTTGGTGGTCAGAGGGTCTTGTTTCTATTAAAGGTCTAGTTTATTAGCACGTATCTGCAACAGAACAAACAACTTAGACTCTCTCCCTTTGTGCTTACATTTCTTCTTCCCATCTGTTCAATTGGCTATTGCTTTTTCTGTAATGGATCCTCTGCAGTATTATAGTTCATAGTTATGTGAAGCAAATGAAAGGCATTATGAAAATGGCAAAGCAATGAACATCTCTCTTGTCTAAAACAGAATTTTAGCATTTTCTCCATGACATGAAGAAAACTTATTTTATTTTCATCTTTGATGCAGTAAAGTTACAGTCCTGTAGTAGTAATTCAAATTTCTCCTTTTTCAGCACTTGAAAATAAAGAATTGAAAGATTACGTGATCAGTGTAATATGTGCTACACTAGGAGTTATGAATCACTTGGATAAGGTGAAAACTTAAAACTTACAGAATTTTCTTATGACATTGTTTAGATATTTATTTCTGAAAGTATCACACACAAAGTACTCTCTTTGTATTGTCAGACAATCTTAAAATATTGGGTGCTTATAAGTAGTTCCGTAGAAAAGATACATTTTCTGTGTGCAACAGGAAGTTTCATCGTGGTACATTTATCATTTTATAATTGTGTAGAAAGTGTATCTCATTAAGATGTATTTTACTGAGAAAGAAAGTGTAGTGAATTGTGTTTCTGTTTTAGAAAATGTGAACCAGTTAGCAGAACAGTGCTTCTGATTATAAGGCAGAAAGTCTTTGGGAGGATACACAACCGTAACAGTCTGTGTATCCTAAGAAAGGTTACGATTACATTACATGCATTCTTTCAAATCCTTAACTACATCAGTATACTTTCCATATACTCCTGTCTGATTTTACCCACTTTAGTACTACCCCCTTCACCATTATTTTGGAAGTAAATTAAAATTTCAGATATTTGTCAGTTGTGATAGCTAACCACTGTGGGAAAAAAAGTGTCCATTCTATCCCCTTCTATCTTTTCCTTACCATTGCCTTGCCTTAATCCATGAGGTAATTTAGATATGGTTTGAGAAGACTCAAAAAAAAAAAAAAAAAAAAAAAAGAACAAATCACAGCTTTAATGTGGCAATCTCAAGATTTCTTCAAGATGAGAGGGGAGCTACCAGGTTTCCTGCTTTCATTGTAATAGAAGTCCAAGAAGTACTAAGTCTTGGGGCCAAAAATCTCTAAAGTGGCAAGAGAAAATAATCATGAAATTCCAGTGAATCATGATCTGGTCATGCTTTTTAACTTAAGTCCTTAGTTACATAGCATGATGCCAGGACTATGTAACTCAAGTGCATGATGCCATAGCTGTTTTATTAATAAGCACATTTGCTTCCTGCTAGTTTGCAATTTGTTTTACTGTTTCAAAAAATATGATGTTTTCCTACCAGTAAATTATGGATTGCTAATGATCTTGGATTTCCTCCCACATGTATATGTGCCTATATATGCATGTACATACATATATATCAATCATTCTTTATCATTAACTTGTGTTTCTTATTTTACCTAAAAATTGGTATATTCATGTTCCAGAACATAAGCATTAAATTAATTCAGTTGGCAGGCACTTCTGAAGGTTATCTGCCAATCTTGCCATGGTCAAAGGTGACCTGACTTAGATGAAGCTCGTTCAGCTGAGTTTTCAGTATCTCTGAGGATAGAGTTTTCACAGCCTGTTCTGATATTTGACTACACTCACTCTAATTCTTTTCTACTCACATTTAATTGGAATTTCATGTTTGCTGCTTCTGTCCATTGTCTCTCATTATGCACCTCGGAAGACTTTGACTCTGTTTTCTCTACATTTTCCTATTAGGTAGCTGAAAACAGTGGTAAGTCCCGCTCTTACCATCCCACAATCCTATTCTCTTAAGACCAAACAAGCCCAATTGTCTCAGTCTATTGCACATTGTGTGCTCCAGTCCCCTCTCTTGGTTGTGTCTATATCACCCTGTGATTATATTGGTGGCCTTCCTCCAGACTCACTCAAATATGTAAATATCATTTTGTACCAGACAGCCTAAAAACATACAAGGTTTGTGGTCACAGCTCTGATCTCAAAAGTACCAAAAAGACAGGAATAATCTGTATCCTAATTTGTTATAGTTCTTGTCATTCACCAACAAAATCCAAATGGAAGTAAAAGAGAATGTACTTTTTCCTTGAATATGCCATAAATTAGAAAAGGTCCATGTGACTACCATACTAATGGCCTGAGTACAATACACAAAGGTTAGAGTTTATGAAACTGAAAATTCATGAAGGGATGAAAAACAGTTTGCCTTATTATGCAAATGTATTATTTACTATACTCTTCTCTTATATAATCTTGATACATCTTGTTGAGTCCTTAAACTCACAAGAATTCTATTCAAGAGTTGTGCACACACATTTTAAAGGCATTAAGTAACTTATAATGCTGCCCTGTTTAATGTTTCATGCGCCTACCTGAAACTGGTTGGATTTAGACACTGATAATATTGCTATTTCAGTTCTTTGAAGTAAAAGAGCCTCTTCCAAAACAAACAAAAAAAGACAAATCTGCTCGAAAGCAAATTTCTTTGTTGGTTAGTGTTTACTGGCATGTAAAGGAAATCTGAAGTGGTATTGATTGACTCACCTTGTGAATTACTGAATTTGCTGAGTTGTCCCACAGAGTAGTGGAAATCAAACAAGAATAGGAGACTGTAGAGAAAAAAAAAAGACAAAAGTAGGAAGGGAAAGATAAGGTAATGCTCAGCTTGATTTCCATTTTCATTTCAGGTGAATTACAAAAGTGACAAATAGTTGCAGCAGGTAAATGTTCTAAAAGCAGCTCACAATTTGAAGTCTTGTCAATTCGAATATGGAATGAAAAACAGCATGTGCATCTGCTGGTAACGTTAAGAGTCTAAAGGTGGTGAATGAGCATTGCTATAAAGAATTAGTCAGGAACTTTAAAAAATTGGTCTTTCATTGCAGCACAATGGAGTCAGCTTGAAACAAAGCTTTAAATAATTACTGATAATCCAGCACGGTATTTTAGGTACAGACGGAATATCTCTTCTCTAACAGAAGACTTCCCTCCACTACCCTAGACTGTGAACATCTTCAACAAATATAAAGTTATTAGTGAAGTAGCAGCTGTGTTGCAAGGGCTATATTTTCACCATGTATACATCTCTATGAGCCATCTCAGCCATTCAGATTTCATAGCTACCCACAGAATGAAAATTGATGAGACAGAAGTTTAATCACCAAAAGATAGCTGGCATTTATTCTTTGTAGTTTCTGTTTATATAGTTCTAATCAGACTGCTTTACTGCCTGACCTAACAAGAAAAAAGGTTCTGGAACAAGTGGGAAGCAGAATCTGAATAAAAATATTGATATTCTGAAACTATCAGGAAAGCAGTTCACTATGATTTTTTATCTAGACAGTCATTTTGCCATCTGCATGGCTTATGTATTAGGTTTATGTGGCAAAGTTCTGGGGCTGCAGGGGTGGACTCTGTGAACAGATCCCAGCAGCTGCCCCATGTCAGATCAGAGCCAGCTGGAGCTGGCTCCAAAGAGCCCCACCGCTGGCCAGAGCTGAGCCAGTAAGCAGTGTTGTTTGTGCTTCTGTGAGAGCAGATTTAAGAAAGGGAAACAACTGCAGCACAACAGCTGCTGGTAGAGCAAGGAGTGAGAAGCAGCCCTGCAGCCCCCCAGGTCAGTGCAGCAGGAGGGCAGGAGGTGCTCCAGGCAGGCAGCATCAGTTCCCCTGCGGGCTGTGGAGAGGCCCCTGGTGCAGCAGGCTGTCCCCCTGCAGCCCATGGGTCCCACACGGAGCAGATCTCCACGCTGCAGCCCTCCCGTGGAGGAGCCCCCGGTGGAGCAGGTGGATGTGGCCTGGAGGAGGCTGCGGCCCATGGAGAGCCCCCGCAGGAGCAGGAGCAGGCTCTGGGCCAGAGCTGCAGCCCGTGGAGAGGAGCCCACGGAGGAGCAGGGGGTCTGGGGAGAGCTGCCACCTGCCCATGGGGGACCAGTGCTGGAGCAGTTTGCTCCTGGGGGATGGACCCCATGGTACGGAGCCGTGTGGGAGCAGTTCTTTAAGAGCTGCTGCCTGTGGGCAGCCCCCACAGGCTCAGCTGCGGAAGGACGGCATCCCATGGGAGGGACCCCATGGGGAGCAGGGGCAGGGAGTGACTGTGAAGGAGTAGCAGAGATGAAGTGTTAGGGACTGACCGCAACCCCTATTTCCCCATTCCCCTGCACTGCTCTGGAGTGGGGGGGTGGTGGGGTTGTGGGGAGGATGTAGAAGAGGGTGGATGGGGGGAAGGTGGTTTTAGTTTGTTTTGGGTTTCCCATTGCTCTAGCTTGTTAGTAATAGGTAATAAATTACATTAATCTCCCAGTGCTGAGTCAGTTTTGCCCATGAGAATAATTGCTGAGTGATCTCTCTGTCCTTATCTCAAGCCTTGAGCCCTTTCCATCACATTTTCTCTCCCTTTCTCTTTGAGGAGGGGGGAGTGAGAAAGCAGTTGTAGTGGAGCTCAGCTGCTGAGTAAAAAAAGCTTAGTAAAACCACCACAGCTTAGCTCATGGTTATGACACTTTGTGTGGAATAGTGGACAACAGAAAATTCCTAGTATTTGATCCCTGCTACATATCCAGAGTTTATCTGTCATGGAGATACTTTCTTTCACGTAGGCTAAGCAAAGTTAAATTATTTCATATTTGCCACAGGCTAGAATGAGTTATTTCAGAGCAGCTGACTTGTGAGATTAAGCTTAAATGGTAGTAGTTTGGTGGGTTGTTTGAGACTTTAGCATACTCTAATGTGGTCATTCAAGACATATGGAGATGATTTGGTATGTCAATGATGCCAGACCCTGTGTGAGCTCTCAGGTCTCCAAGGCAAAAAGTTGTAGAAGAAAGAATAGAAAATAGTGCAGAGAAACCTTCAGTGAGATAAGGAGGCCAAATTATAAATCTTCAGTTTATAGCTGGAGCAATGTCCCCTGCACAGTAGTATCTGACCTTTCCATAGGGCTGCGTTCTTCCTTTTTCGATGAGTGTGTTCAGGGGATTAACTAAGTTCATGGTCACACAAACTCCCTCTGGTGAGGTAAATTATACTGTAGTCTTCAAAAAAGTACCTGTTCACATTTAATGCCTTGCAATTTCCCAGCACAATTGCTGAACACTGGTTATTATGTATTATATACGTAGCAGTTTTTCAACATATGCTATAACTAGCTGTCCAGACAAAGGTGAAAAAATACCTTATGCAAATATATTTTAATATTATATGATGACATGTCTATTCCTTACAAGCCTAATTTTTTCTCCTTGGAAGCTTATATGGCTAAACAAATACATGTACATATCTTCATACACAGTGAAATAGAATGAATATCAAGTTGTAATTAACCAGTATGCTTGAAATATTAACTGAAATAGCAGAACACCAGGGCTGGGGCACAGCAGTATACTCCAGCTAATGAGTTATACACTTTAATTTGCTGTGTGGTAATATATTATTAATTAGTAAATTATAATGAATGCATACTATCAAATTTATATCAGCTGGCCATATAAATATATTTTCAAAGTATGCATTTTTATGAGTTTGAGTTTTATGATTGTCTCTGTATACTTGTCTATATTGGATAAGACTCTGATGTATAAAACCTGGTTTGAGTTGTACTCACCTGAAGATAAGTTAGCTATTATTTACTTATCACAGAATGTTTACGGTTGGAAGGCACTTCTGCAGGCTAACTGGTTCAACACTCCTGCTCAAGCAGGGACACCCAAAGCAGGTTGCTGAGGACCATGTCCAGACAGCTTTGGAAACTCTCCAAGGAAGGAGACTCCACAACCTCTCTAGGCAACCTGTGCCAGTGTTTCATTACCCACACAGTAAAGAGACTTCCTGATACATAGATAAAACTGCTCATGTTCCAGTTTGTGCCCATTGTCTCTTGTCATGTCACTGGGTGCCACTGAAAAGAGCCTGGTTCCATCTTCATTGCATCCTTCCTTCAGGTGTTTATACACATTGATAAGGTTTCCCCTAAGCCTCCTGTTCTCCAGGCTGAACAGTCCCAGCTCTCTCAGCCTCTCCCCATAGGAGAGGTGTTTGTCTCTTAATCATTTTCATGGCCCTCAGTTGGACTCTCTCCAGTATATCCATGTTTTTCTTGTACTGGGAGGACCAGAACTAGATGCAGTAGTCCAGGTGCTGTCTCACCAATGCTGAGTAGAAGGGAAGGATCACCTCTCTTGAACTGCTGGCAATACTTTACCTAATGCAAACAAGAACACCATTAGCCTTAGCAGTGAGTGCACATTGCTGACTCATGTTCAGCTTGGTGTCCACCAGGGTTTTTAGGTCCTTTTCTGCAGATCTGCTTTCCAGCTCGGTGGCCCCCAGCATGTACTGGTGCCTGGAGTTGTTCCTCCCCAGGTGCAGGACTCTG
The DNA here is from genome assembly GCF_011077185.1 of Oxyura jamaicensis. Lineage (NCBI taxonomy): Eukaryota > Metazoa > Chordata > Aves > Anseriformes > Anatidae > Oxyura > Oxyura jamaicensis. Next base: position 38,946,947 of record NC_048896.1, on the reverse strand, counting down.
CACTTCTTGAATGTAGTGATTTTTTGTCAGCTCACCTCTTCAACCTGTAAGGTCCCTCTGCACAACTGAGCTACGCTCTGGTGAGTCAGCCATTGCCCCCAGTTTTGTGTCATCTGTGAATTTACTGAGGGTGCACTGTACCCCATTGTCCAGATTGTCAACAAAGATGTTAAAACAAGACTGGACCCAGTGTTGACCCCTGGGGTACTCTGCTCACTACTGGCCTCCAACTACAGTTTGCACCACTGATCACCACCTTCTTGGTCCATATATTCAGCCAGTTTTCAATCCACCTCTCATCCAGCTCTCATTGAGGATCTTATGAGGCACAATGTCAAAGGCCTTACTGAAGTCCAGGAGAGCATGGGTTAATCATTAAGCATAGAGAATGTGCAGAAGGTAAAAGTCTTTATACAGATTCACTGAATCTGTACAACAAAGCCCCCAAAATTATGTTAACTGACAATACTCTCTGTCTTACTTCTACTCCTATTGTAGTGGTGAGGGGTTTTCAAGTGATAGGATATACTTTTTGATAGCATTGAGGAAGTGTGTCTTAATGGAAGTGCTGAATGGAGGAAGAGTTGGGAAATTGACTTACTGTTCCTTATTCACCACTTAGGTACTCCATGTTTAGCAGACAAGATGGGAAAAGATTACTAAAAAAAAGATTTGGAAAAAATTTTCTTGGCTTGGTCGCAGGGGTAAGAAATTCAAATTTAACTTGAGAAGTTTAAATTTCATGTGGCAGAAGACAGAAAGATTTAAAGAACAAATTGATGTGGTCGGATTGAAAAGGAGGATAATCTTAGCAAGTGAGTTTTGAATTAATTACAAAAGAGCAATACTGACAAGCCTAAAAATTCAATTACATAAGGCCTCTCTCCAGACTCCCAAGGCAAATTATATGTTTAAAATAATAATAGGTTTCAGAGATTTTTCATTTCCCTTCTGATATTTGGACAACTAGACTTCAAGCTTTCAAACATATTTCATTTATTGGAGATACTTCCAGTATCTTTTTACCAAATAAATTGTGGTCAGCCTCAAGTCCTCATATTTCCTCATTAAGTGTTCAGCTGCTGATTGCTGGTACAGGTCAGCATGCTCAGTACTTTAAGCATTAGCTTCAGTGCGTCCTTTAAAAAGCAGATCATCTAAAGTTATGGTCTATTGCTGTTAGGACTGTTTGAATTTTGACAACACTTTGAATTTCCAACCAAGATGGAGCTTAAAAGACAACAGAGCTATTTGGGTAGCCAGAGAGGAATTTGTAAGATTTTAAAAAAATACATATTGTCAGTTCATATTATCAAGGCTATTTCCCAAACAATGCATGGACTAATTCTGCAAATTATTCCATCTGCAAATTTGCTTTTAAAGCAGAAGAGAGCAATAACATTTTTACTGATTAATTTGTGTCTTCTAGTTACAAAACTAGGGAACCATACATCCATGGAATTCTTAGACAAGCAAACGATTTTCCATGAATCTTCTTCTCTTAATAGTACTGAAAGCACATTAATGAGAAAAATTACAAAACAAGCACAAGATATAAGGAAGCACATTTAGCTAAGATATTTGAGTCAGTCTGGAGTAATGACAAAGTACTGCAGAATCGTCACCTGTTTTTTTGGCAGATAGAATCAGGGAAGACAATAACATAATCAGGAGTTTCTTCTGAAAACAAGTACATTCTGTCTTTTCTAGGAAGTTCATTTATGTGTTACAAAAATTATTACTGAGAAATTGATGTGATTGTCTTTGTGTGTGCATGCATTCACACAGGCACTGTGCCACCACCCCATAGTCAGATTTACTGCAGATTATGCTTTAATCATGACTTTAGTTCTTTGTTTCAATAAGTGTGCCTGGAAAGTTGTCTGGAAATTTCACCATCTTTAAATGAATATAATTTTTTTCTGTTTCCTCCCTCTATAACGAAAACATACACAACTGCTGTTTTCATTTAATTCTCTCCTCTTTGTTCCCTCAAACATAAAAGCAAAAAAGAATGACAGAACAACTCCTACAAATTCTGTATTTAGTACATGCAGCCAAGGAGTGCTCCAGATAAAGGTTATTTCTTAAAATCTAAAATTAAAGTTTTCAAGCATTGCGACTTCTGTTTAGATTTGTAGTTTTGAACACACCGATATGCCCTTGGCAGTTCTAAGATCTATCAAACCTTTAAATTTTCAATGGAAAAGTAGAGTCAAGATTTTGGAAAATTGTTCCCAGTGATACTCTCTTTCCATTTTCTTGCCAGTTTTCTTGAACTTACCAGCTGTGCTTTCAACATATCTTTAAAGAATCATGAAAACCAAGACAAGAGGAAGGAGGGTGATCTTTAGGAAGCTATAGGAGGCAGACAGATGGAATATGAGAAGCTTGGGAGACATTTGAGAGACTTTGCCAATCACAAAGTTTAGCACTTGCATCAAGGTCAATGAGAGATTTGTGTATCAGTGTCCCAGACTAAGATATGCTGCTCTGATGCACTAACAGGATTTTTATTTATTTATTTATTTATTTCCCACTGCTGCCGTTTTTGCATCTTTGTGTACTTGGACTGTGGAGCTGTGGGAGCTTGTGATACCTTTGGAGCAGAGATACGTGACATTTCCAACCAAATCTCGGATACACAGGGAACTGGCTTTCTGCTGACCACGTGTCACAAAATCTAAAGTGATCAACTTATTTGAGAGCAATGCTAGTAAATAAATAAATATATACATAAGGATAGGAGGTGTAAGCGCATGAGAGAACCCTGTACCAATGAAACAAGAGAATGATGAACATTAAAGAGGGAAGAAATTTAAGATCAGGTTGTCTAGGAATCTGAAATCTCAGTGAGTAACTGTCTAACATCCCTCTTTTTTTTTTTCTTTTTTTTTTTTTGTCTTGTGTGTGGCATTTCCCATTTATATGGAAATTATATCATAAATCCACAAAAAGGTTTAGCGAAGTTCCTCACTGCCTTGTACATAGACACAGAATTTGTAAGAAAGCATAGAGGGTCAGAGTTTTTTTAGGAGCTCATTTCTGATTGACAGGAGCATGTAAGAGGAGAAGGGTCATACTGCATTTATTCCATACTCTTCCCCTGCCAAAAACTATGTTTTTTTTTTTAAGACTGTGAAGAGTCATTTGTGAGAGGGATTCCTATAAAAATACAAAGATATTATATGAAATTATACGACCCTTATTCAAATCCAGATCATGACCTTTTGGTCTGTGAAGCAGGGTTTTACTTCACTGTCGTGGACCCAGCTATGGCAAAAAAAAAAAAAAAAAAAAAAGAAAGAAAAAAAAAATTTGAGCTTTCACTCACCGTAATAGCAATGCCTCTTTCCATTGGGCAAAATGATTTGTTGGGATCCACTGATATGGTGAAGAGGAAGACAAAAGGACACATCTCTCTGCAAACCATGGCATGCCCTTTGTGAGCTTTGGCTAAAAGCTGCATGCTTTCCACAGCTTCTGTTTCGTGAGGCTTTCTTTAAAGGATGTTTTTAAAACTGTATGATTAGGACTTCATTAGGCCAGGTGTGCAAAGCATAAGACCAAAAATATGGCAAAACTTCACAGCTGCTGTACAGGCTCAAGTTCTTAAAGATAGCAAGATCTGTATTTTTATAGTCTCGTCCATTGCAGATGTGGGAGGACAACCCAGCACCGTGGAGTGAAATATAAGTATGCACTTCAGAAGAACATCTTCATGCTTCCTCTGTGGCAAACGTCACATAAAATACTCTGGGCTTCTAATTTGCCTTTAGTCAAGCAAAATCCCACTGACTTAAATTGGAATTTTGCCTGAGTAAAGACAAGATAGTGGGGCAAGTCCTCTTTAGTTATTATATAGCCTCATTCTCTCATTTGAAAACATGCAACTTTGAACCTGAAATGTGCATTCAGAATAAAAGACTCAGAAGGAAGGAATAAATTGCAAGAGAAAAGGAGTGTGGCTGGAATAATCTATGCCTTTCCCACTAAATGAAAAGCCACACTATGAGCATGTTCTTTATTAAGACTTGTGTGTTTTCTACTGGGGAAAGATAAGACATGGAGGAAGAGACAGTAGAAGTTTAAATTAGAATTGATATCAGATGCAATGATTAAATATTGACAAATTTTCAGGCTTTGGAATGGTTCCCATTTGCAGCTGCGAGGCACTACAGTGTCTTTTGTATTTACGAGCACTTGGTGAGTACTCTGACAGGTTTATTATTTGTTGGCTTTCTCCAGCACTGCACAGTAAAAATTGTTTTCAAAGAGTACTCAAAAGTGTAGCTGGCTGCCACTGTATCAAACCCAATCAATCCACCGATGTATTTCACATTCCTGATTGATAACTGGCTCAGCGGTTTGGCATTTCAGGGAAGGAGTGGAAAGAGAGCAAGTCTCAACGGTCATTAATCCTTTTTCCCTGAGCCTCCCTCAGGCAACTGCTTGTGCCATTATCCACATTTCTTACTGCTGATTTCCACAATCCCATGGCTGCTCAAACCACCACAAATCCACCACTGTCCCTTTCACTTACTGAAGACCTTTCATCATACTGGGCTCAGCAACCCTCCTGGGCTGACGGTGGTCAGGGGAACATCTCACTCTCTCCCTCTCCCTCTCCCTCTCCCTCAAGTCAGACCATTAATTTGGCTCACTGCCTCCTTCTCCTCTCCTCCCTTCAGATTTATTTTGTTGCTTAGTGAACAGAAACATGAAGATATGCATGTACTTCCTTTAAAATCTGCTCGTGTGAGTGGGGGTGAGAGATGTCTTATGATAAATAAGGTAGAGATTCTATCTGCCTGGTGTTCCGGTGCTGATTGAACTGGTTAGTCACGTTGTTTTGCCTGTTGTGGTCTGTGGTAGCGTGAAGCTGAATAAATGACATTAGCTCTTGGGGAGAAAGGTTATTTATTCATTTGCTTGTTCATTTATTTATTCAAATGCAAAATTGTGAGCAAGCTCACAGTGGCTGAAATGTCAGAAATAATTAAGCCAAACTGTTTCCAGTGACACAAAACAAAACAAAATAAAATAAAAATCTGTCATTATGAGCAGTATATATCAATTATAATTTGAGAACTGGAAATTTGGGGGAGAAAGGAAAGAGAGAGAGAGGCCAAAACCTCACATTTTTTCCTGTGTTGGTTTCATTGCACCAAGGATACTGAATACTCCAGATGGGTTTCAAAACTGCAGATTTGAGCTCCCCACTGAGGATTCAGGATAAACTCTATCTGTCATTTGCCAGCAATCTGGTGTTACGTGTAGCTGTGCTGCTGGGAGCAATGCCTTTTGTGCATTTACTATTATGTTACCTACAAATGTCTCCTCTGCCTGTCCTCTAAAGAGTAAAGTGTCTTGGACAAATCTGTTCCATATAATCTTTCTTTAAGTACCCTTAACTTTGGAGGCAGAATCCATGTTTGGAAGGAGAGAAATATCTCAATGAAGGGAATTAATCGTGTGAGGAAAGGGAATTCAAGTGATGAAGGCAGTTTAAAGCATTTAAAGAAAAGGAAACAGGAACAAGGAGAGAAAGAATGTCACTGTGAAATTATGAAAGTGAGTTAAATATTATGAGGGTTCAACATGTATAGGAATCCCCCAGTGTCTCTATAGGTCACAAATCAAAACCTGCCCCTGAAAACTTGCCCCCTGGAAGCCTTTACCCATTTTAAAGGCACCAGTGAGCCTGCAAGAAAGACCCTTCTTTAATCAAATGTACGTAACAGTTTACAGGTCGAGGACCAAGTACCTCAGGAGGTCATTATTTCAGCTGACAAAAATACTGTGTTTTATGAGGTGAAATTAATAAAGGGCAAGTAGATGAATGATTAATGCTAATGCAGATGGACAAGAAATGATTTCAGATGGAGACTGGGAGCTTCATCAGCTTGGGCAAGAAATTAAAAAAATGATCAGCCGTATATAGGAGTATCACTTATAGAAAAATCTTGTTTCTGTGGTAAGAGACAGCTTGATTTTCCTAGATAGCAGAACACCAGGCTACTTGAGAAAATGGGCAGGATGTACCTGAACTTTTTCTGGAACTGGAATGCCAACCCCAAATGTGGTTTATGTTGGGGGAGTGCTGGGGTGGCAAAGGTCTGTGCTTTTTTTAGCAGTCTCTGCAAGCAGTATTGCTGCAAGTATTTGGGACAGCTTGGAAGAAATATGGTAAGTTTAGGAATTTGCTAAGCAAACCAATTACTTTGTAAGCAGTGAAAAATCTGAAGCTTGGTTTCCTATGGATTTATATCCCAAAATCTGCTGTGTGTATCCTTTTGCATCTAAAAGGGATGAACTAGTTCTGTAGCCTGTCTGGCAGTAAAGTCACTGCAGAGTTTCCTTCTCTATTCTATGCTATTGCATTTTATCAAATTTACAGGGATTTTATTATATTTGAGATCCTTGTCTCTTGAATGAAGTTGAATTATCAAGGGGGTACAAAAATTGTTGGTGAACAAAGGGCAAGGAAGTTTGCAAAACAGAACTAAATTACTGTGTATCAAATAATATTCAAATGGGATCTTCTGGGGAAGATCACTGTCCTGTTGACTGATTTCTGTCTGGTTTGTCTCCGGTATCTTCCAGAGCCAGTAAGTCAGAATGTGACCTTTTTACTTTTTTCCCCTTAGGAAAAAATAATACAAAAATGAAACTTAATTTTTCACACCACCCTCCTGAACAGCCTTTCAGAATTCTGGCCAAGATTAACAGATTCCCTTGTTAGAGGTCCCTCCACCTCCAGAATATCCCTCCTATCGAAATTCTGACTTGCCATTAAATTCTGGCCATGTGGGATAACATTGAAGCCCTTGGCTATTGCCTGCAATGGAGAAAGAAAACAGTGCACCAGAACACTCTGAACATATTGTGAGTTTCTGAAAAATGCTAGATTTAAATTAATCTGTGTACTGGAATGATGAGTATATGAAAATACAATATTTTCAGCACACTTATTCATTATGTCCCAAATCTCATAGTTTGGGAATCTATTGCCTGGGCTGCGCAGTAGCAAAGATAACGAGGGAATTAAACGTTTGTCTTGGCTGGGAGGACGCAGTGGAAAGTCTCCTAGATACTGTGCATTTACTGCTAAAACTTGAGACTTTAGCAGTGTGTCCTGAATATCAGGATGTGTCAGAATATTCATGGCTTATAAATGCTAGTAATACTGACAGGTTCATCAAACTCATCTTCTTAGAGCTAGGACAATTTATTACATCTTTTTAACCCAAAGGAGTTTATATAATTGATAGATTTGGGTTACATTACAGATACAAAATAACCTTGAGAGAATTGTTGCTCACTGATGGAGTTGAATTTGATAGACTTGAAGTGCCGTTCACCTGGGGCTTCAACAAAACTGATAGCTGTAGCTTTTGTATGAACAATTTAAATTGTTTGACTAAGATTACATTTTCTCTCTTAAATATTGGACACACTGATTAGTGTGGGAAAAGGGATGGAGAATGTACAACTTAAATAAAACCTCCTCAACCAGCAGAGAGACTTCCTTTAGGGTTTTTTCTCCTTTTTTTTTTTTTTTTTTTTCTTTCTTTCTTTTGAATTTTAAGTGATGGTGTTTCTAACACACAAATCGGGTGATCTGGTATCATCAGGAAAACAACTCAACATTTCCACAGCAGAGAGGACCTTATTCTCCACTATGAGTGGAGTCTGTGCTGTCCAGCATTCATGGAAGCTTTTAAGAGAGCTGTGTGTTATAATAAAACCTGTAAAGTAACATGCACGTGCAGCAGTTTTTATTTTAGGGTTAAATAATGCTTTCAAAGGACACCCGAGAAACTGAGAGGTCGAGTGGCATGACTAAGCACACACAGGAGATCAGTGGCAGAGCTGTGATGAGCTTTGGCTGTAGATTGCTGTTTCTCTGGCATATGGTGTTGGTGCTGTTTACTAAACCCATTTACTTTGCAGGTATGGGTAGTTCTTCAGTCCTGACTGTGCCTTTTTACACTTGGGCACGTGGTAGAGACCAAATTGAGGGCGGAAATTATTAAGAAGAATGAAAAATTGAAAGCAAAATGTAAGATGGAAGGATAAAGTAGTATTTTCTGTGTTATTGTTTAAGCGGAGTAAATTTATCATGGTGATGTTTCTGGCAGAAAAGCAGGTTCCAAAACAATGTTAGAGGCTTATTTGGTTCTTTTAAATGAAGGTATCATTTCAGGTTGATTCAGGGAATGGAGTGGAGAGTGATACAAGAATGAGATTCAGGAACTAATGAAGAAGTGAGAAGGCAATTTTGAGTGTCCTCTGTTTCTGAGGGGAAATTTAGGCAGCCAAAGGAGTCCAATAAAAAAAAAAAGTTGCAAGGTAAATGAGAATCGAAGCAGGCTTTTTATGAAAGGGAGTTCTCTTAGTGAAATTGAAGATCAGCAGGAGAAAGTTCCTGTTAAATAACTGTTTCACTAAATCAACCTCAAGCAAGTGTTTCTACATCTGCTTGTTGCTACTCTCAGAATAAACCACAAATAAGACTCTTACAGCATGACACACTGCGTGGTATTTTTCTTAACTGAGAACTTGGGTTCTAGATACTTAGGAGCCTTTTCCTGAAGTGTTTTCTCATTTTTCCCAACCTTACGATCTGAGATATATTGAACACATGTTGGAAATGGCATGAAAAATAAGTGATGTGCTGAAGTTTCAGAGTTACTCTAGCCATTCCATAAAATATACATTAAATTTTGAGAAGCAGAGCCCTTCTTAACACTGTGAAAGAGGTTCAGATGGCCAATGCAGAACTCTGTAGAATCGTATCTTGTTCTGTTGTAGGGAATGTCTGAAGGATTCTCAGCCATTCTTATTTTATTTTATTTATTTATTTATTTATTTTTGGTCTGTTAGTTCCCAATCAGTTTTGTAGGTTACTTTGTCATGTCAAGGTTTTAAAAATAGAAATGCTAATAATAAAATATCCTTTCCACTGTGACACTAAGTCAAACTTATCTACACAAATGTTGGCAGATGTTAGGGAAAAAATCCCAACATTACCTTTGAAATAGGACTTGAGTGTGTTTTTTGGTGATAACATTAACATATTTATTGACATAATAATTACAGTAGCTGAAGAATAGCTAGCAGGAGAAGCAAATAATGTAAATCATAGTGGTCTTCTTAAATTTCCCATTGTATTAAAGTGATGTTTCCCATTTAGGAAGCTGCATATACAATGAGATTATCTAAATCAAGAATTTTCTGTTATTTTCCAAAGTGTGAATGCTTTGCATCCTTTAATTCAAAATGAGGGAACACAATTGAAAGTTAGTGAAATTAAAACATACAACTACTTTTTGTGTATGCTCCCTACTTTAAAGAAACCTGAAGGAGACAATTGTCTTTAAACCTGCACTTACCAGGGCTTTGTGAACATAAACTGGAAAGGCAGTTTAGGGAGTTCTCCAAGAAGGAGTTCACTGGGAAATTCTGCCTCAAATTTGATTATTTCCAAAACTTTCAGGTGAGCAGAGCAAATATATATATATATATATATATAGTACACATACATTTATATATATATGTATTTATGCAAATGCAGTCATGTCAATATTCAACTTAAATGATCATTTATTTTCAAAGCAACCTGAATTGTTGTAATTGTTATATTTTTCTCTCTTTGGAGATTGTATCTCTTGTATTTAGCCACCTTTCACACTCCTCATGTCTGTCAGATTTCTTCATCTCTCTTTTTTATGAGTAAAGTAGGTCTTTCACACCTGTGGCAATTATATCAATTATAGGCAGTGTGCTGCACTGGGTGGCCAGAAACAACAAAGGAGGGTGCTTTTCTAGCACCTCTGCTTCCAACTAGACTGAGGCCATTAGACTGCTTTGCATCCTGCATTGCTTCCATGGAACTGTCACCTGCACTGTCCCTCCTGCCACTGCTTACTACTCTTGGTAGAAATCTGTGTGGGTAGTCTGGCAAGGGACTGCTCTTTATGCATCCTTGCTTTGCTATAAGTAAGAAGCGCTTTCCTTCTTCTATGTGCTTTACTCCACAGGAGACAGTCTGGTGTATTGTGTGACTTGCCTTTCAGAAGTCACCAGATAACGTAAAGAGAGGCATTCTTCATTTAGAACTGATTTTTTAGCACAGAGACTGTGATTCAGCAAAGATTGTGTGAAACAGAGACTGGCTGGTATACAAATTGCAAACATCTTGGGCTTTGTTTCAGTTTTTATCACCTTTTTCTCACTGTTACCTTTCACAGCTGTGGTAGACTTACACTGGTTTGCTTAGGGATTTTCTAATATTTTCTAATTATGTCATGGGAAACAGCTTTCAGATTTTTATGAATAAACTTAGGTTTGAATTTAAATTCATTGTAATTGGTGTAGTTTCTAGTGTTATATTTTGTTACCATTGTCTTCCTTTGTTTAGAAAAAATACATGTGGAATTTTCAAAAGTGAATGGACAGATTCTACAGATTGTAAAGTTCTGGTGAGTCTATAATGCCAGAACAGATAAACAGCTGGGTGCCGCATACTTTCTGCTATTAACTGTACCAGATAAATTTTGTAAGTGATGGAATGATAAGCTTGATGTCCAGGCCAAATTATATCTGAGAGCTAAGTTTTGCCTGTCAGTGCTCTCCTGTGGCTTCAATTCAATATGCCATTTTCTGACAGTTAAGAGCAAGTCCCATGGCTTTTGACCTTTTCATGTCAATTGGATTTTTCTCTATTGACTTATGTGGTTCCTGAATCATGCAGCTTTTAGGACTATTGTTGCCCAATATTCTTAAGTGACACTGCTGTGAAGTACTAATTACTTCTTGCTTAGCTCCCCCTCATTTCTGTATGTAGGTGTATAAAGGTACACACAGGGACAGTATGATTACAACATAATTTATGACAAGGTAGTTTACTTACTATAGAGAAAGTGTTCCAAAAAGACAAGAAGAACCACAAGTTGGATTGGCAGATTTTATTTGCATTTGTTGACAGTACCTGATATAAAGATTCTGCGCCGCTTTACAGCTTGCAGGATAGGGAAAACAGCACCTCATCTTGTATAACACACAAATAAACGCACTTTCATGCTCTCTGCACAGTAATAAGTCTCTATCATGGGTTGCTGCTATAGAAGGCTTTTAGCTATCCAGAAAATATCATCCTTAACCTAGGGTAAAGTCCCTAGAGTAGTATAGCTGAAGAGAAAATTCTTACTGACTTAAGTGGGCCTTGGATTTGGCCTATAAATGCAAATCTTAATCATACTCCTAAATACGAGGAATGTACTACAAATGGATGCTTTATCCAGAGCTACAGGAAAAGAACTGAAGTTTTCTTTCATCTGTTTGGAAGGTTAGTTGAAATGATGTTTCCTTGCCTCCTTCTATTTCCATTTGTGGATGAACTTTGAGAGCAGTGTAAATTATTCGATTATCATCTTGTGACTTACCATCCATTTCGTGGGTAGCATTCTTATTTCCTGGCTTTGAAATGGAATTATTTCTGGTCCCATGTACTACAACTATAGTCATGTGATCTTAGGAGAGGTCAAACCCACATTTTAGCATTTTTCCTCCTTCAGCACTTTTATTCAAATTTATGGTTCTGATATGCTCATTGTTTTCAGATAATGTACAGTCCTGTCAACAGAACAATGCACAGTGAATATGTTGTCTGGTGCATCATTGAGCTTTTAGTTCTCTGAGTACAGAATGAAATGCTAGGCTTTTTAAAAGTAACCTATGTTCCAAAGTCTGTATTTAATGAAATAATAAGGTTGTTACTAATGCTCTGCATTACTGAGTGTTATACTGCTGAAGTACTTCGTTTAGCCATTGGGAAGATTACAATTATTATCCTGAAAACTGGTGGGATAATACTGCCTGTCACAAGACCATACAACAGTGCACAGAATCGGATGTGTTAACTTTTCTGGTTATGTACTTCTGAGACTTTATTACAAATTTTGGCAAGTAAAGGACAGAAATAAAATTTGCATGGTTTATACATATTAGGTTAAAGTTGCTATTAAGACTTAGCATATGTGATATTGCAGGTACTCTAGCAGCTATAATGGGACATAAATGGGAGTGTATATACAGCATGTGCCTCGTGCTACATAAAGAAAAGAAAGGGTGTGTTCATTTGAAAAGTAGCACCAAAGTCAGTGAACAAAGTAGAATCTAAGCTACCAAGTGTTAACGTTTAGAGATGTGTAATGTAGTCTTATTAATGCTATATCCTTGTCCAAGTAGTGAAGAAATCTGTGGGCCCAGGCCACCAGTTGCTGTTTGCATTGCAGCTATAGTGGTTATAGGCCAGTTGAGTAGGAACTGGACTATCAATTTCTTCCTGTTTTTTTCTGAATCCTTCTCTGTTTCCTAATAAACTGAGTATATTGAAGGAATTTCTGTTCATTCTGCAGATTTTAAAGGTCAAAATATCCTTAAGTGGGATAGAACAAAGAAACAATATTTGCCAGTGTTAAAAAGTTTTTTCTAGTCTCTTTGGAGATATTATGTCTTTTATTTGTAAATCACCCAGATGTATCTATAGGGAAAAGCTGCTCTATGGTCTGTGATATGGCTTTATTTTTTACATACACACTGTTTTTATTAGCTATATATTTCTCTCTCTCTTCCCTCTCCTTCAAAAACAGTGGAAAAAAAAAAACTGTATGAGAAGATACCAGAATATAGTGAAAAGGATGACCCAGATAACATGCTGGCCATGTTCCACTCAGATGGGTACCTTTCCTGTATGCTCCACAGTTGTCCCAGTTCACCCACAACATACATGATGAGGAACAGCATAATGTTTGTACTGGCTTCTAGACTGAGGAAGCTATTGACTGAATGGACTTGGAAAAGTATAAAAGAAGTTTAGATAAGAATAGTATGTGCTAAGACTTTTTAGCATGTTTTAAGTATTGCAGAAACAGTAGTCTAAAAAATAGCGCTCCATCACAAATATCAAAATGTCTGCTAAGCTGTCCAGAGAAAACAGACGGAACAAGGAATATACTGTTGAAGAGATAAAACAAGTTTAACAAAGATCTCTCTAAACAACTGATTTACAGTAGGACCATCTTTTCCTGAGTTACTGGAAGACAGCATTGCTAAGCAGTGTGCTTCAGCTGATGTATTTTAAATCCAATTAAAAAACCAACCACCTTTTGAGAAAGAATTTGAGTAACAAGCAGTAAATGTGACTTGACCTCTGTTGATTTAATGCAGAGAAAGATGAAAAGATAATCTATACTGACTCTGCAGGGGGACATTCAGCAGCTTTCAAGAGAAGCATCTGCAAAAGCAGCTGTAAAGTCAGGAGTGCAGGCAGCCTTGGTGTTTTTACAGAGCAGCTTGCCACTATTCTCCCTGCTAATGAACTTGGTAGTCTATCTCTGTGGTAATATTGGACAGTTCAGCCTGACAGCTAGAAAAGTGCAGCAAAAAATAACCCAAGAGCCTGAATCCCATATAAAAAATGCAAGATGTTTAAGGCATTGATTTGATCTCTAATTATTGAAGTCCATAAACAACAACTTTCTGCAGCATATACCAAAGTTCAAATGTTGCTCGTCCTGTTCACCTCTTTTTTTTTTTTTTTTTTTTCCATTTAAATTCACATTGCAATATTCATTAACTGTCTTGCAGACTATGTGCTATCAGTGAGCTATGAAATGGGGATTGCTGGCCTAGGCCAACTTAAAGGGATGACAGCAATGGCTATAGGCAGGCTTCAGAAAATGGTTCTAGCAGAGCAGAGGCAATAGAGCAGCCAAGGAATCTGCAATGGATCTTGATCAGTCCTCGAAAATAATTGTGGTCAGAATGTTAATTTTAGAAGCCCGGCATTAATATGGGAAGAATATTTTAGACACTGTGATCCTGTCTTACTCACTGAACCAGAGATTCCTATTTGACAACAGGAGTCACTGGTGAATATGAATATGTCCTTGTCTCAGGACCTGAATATGTCCACATGTGACGCAAGTTGTCAGACTATTGAACAAAAGGAAATGACAAAAGGAAACCACAAAGAATTTTAGGCAATTCCACAATTGTTTCTAGTACAGTAATAGGTATACGAACTACTGCAATTATTTTAGGAAGAACGAGATTTGAGACAGTAAAAAGATGAAAGAATGGAAATTCTGAGGATATATGAGATGCTGTCCAAAGGAACAATCTTATGATTTGTAGAAAGGGAACAGAGAGCTGGTCGTACCAGTGTGTAGATTCTAATGAGTTCCTCAGGATGATGCTCCTAAAATAATACTGTAATAGACAAAAGAGGTGCAGGTGTCTGCTTTTGGATACATTTCAAGTTCCTGACCAGTGTTGACCTAAAGGCAAAGCTATCACTTACATAATCTTTGCATGAATATTTATAAAATCTCGGTCTTGCTAAGCATTGCTTTTCCCTCTGGGTTAACACAAGCCAGTCATTCAGAATGGTGAGGGGATGGAAATGAGCATAACCTGGCATGATTCCCGTGCTTGGACTTTCTGAAAGTGTGTTTAGTTGATTCTGTGGTGGGTTCATTGGCACCATCTAATTTGCAGAAAAGAAAGTAGTTGCAAAGGGAAAAGAAAAAAAAGCCGTGCCTTAGGATGCATTTTTATTCATACTATAAGCATATGCAGAAACTTTCAATAGTACAATGTGCTTTATGAGTGGTGTCTAAGTGTCTGAAGGAGTAATGAAATGATCTGTTATTCCAGCTTTAAAAAGACTAAAGTTCTGTTCGTGCGCCTGACATAGTGTAGGCGTAAATAAAGTAGGTTTTCAGCATTGTTCTGTAAAATTAAGGAGGTGGCATAGATAAATTCATCTCTGTGCTCTGTCAGGAGGCTCGTGCTTACTCTTTCATGCCTGCTGTGTGTGAGGACTGTGACACAGGCTGACAAAGGCCTAAGTCTTTGCAGCTCTAAAAATGGTATTACTCAAATCTTTCCTACATAGAAGAAAAGTAGAGAAAATACCTTACAAAATTAGGCAGCTAGGGTAACCACTTTACAAGTGTACCTAGTTCAAATGCTGGGTCTCACACATGCCAATCATTCTGCCGAGGCCCTAGCGTGACTCGCCCTGGCCAGCTCTGGTTTTGCACCAGGGTTAATCAGGTAGGAAGCCAAGCCATGACATCAACGTGCCACTGGAGCTGTAACTGAAGCTGCTCTGGCTCACGAGGTATGTGTGCTCCCCCAGGCACCCGCTGCTCATTTGTCTGAGCCGATACATTTACAGGCAAGAACAGGACCTCTTCCACCCACTTCTGTGCACAGGGAGCGGGAGTGTGGTCCCTCTCACGGGGAGCAATTATGGATGGCTGATGGCTGCTGTAGGTGGAGCTTGGGGACCGCAACCCAATGAAGAAAAAATCTATTTTATGTGGTGCACCAATGAGGTCTTTAGAGTGGATTGTCCCGAAAGACACCTTTCAGAGCTGTGGCAAAAGTAAACCTTTATGGCTTTGACATCTCCATGGAAACTGTAAGAACACTAAACAGAACATTAGATATGTAGGATGCTGGAGGCCTCTTTACGTAGCCAAAACTGACAGGTCTTAGTGAAATGGAGAAGATAGAATGTCAGCATAGCAAAATAGTTTGCATGCAATAAGTTCGATGTGGAAGGGGAGGGCTCCAGAAGTAGATTAAAGGTGTGTCAGTAGTTTAGAAAGTTTGGTTAGAGAGTTGGAAGCACAAGAGGTGAACAAGGCTCTGTATGCTGACAAGGTCAATAACAACCAAGTCAACAAAGAGGTTGTTGAGGTTATTGAGATGAACTGATGCAAACATCTGGCTCATAAAATGGCAGATGAATTATTTATCATCAATTGGAAAAGCATTAGAGGGAAATCCATGCCATTAACTGTATCTTCTTAAATTTTCTTTCATTACCCACACAGTTCCCAAATCTTGTCAGATGATACCAACACCATATGAGACAAAATGATAAATAAGATTTCTAGATGATAATACAGAAATATACATTTCTTCTTCATGGTGATACTCTGTAGCAATTAAAAAAGTGAAAGAAATAATTTTTCCTTCTAGAGAGAATTTTAAGTAGTTTATCAAGGACAGGCTTAGTTTGCCTTTTAGCTTTTAGGCAGTTTCTATTATAGATGAATTATTATAGATATTAGTACTGGTGTACATTTTTGCATGCATATTTATGAGCAACTTTGAACCCTAGTGAGTCAAGTTTGGAGGCATAGCTGGAGAATGGAAATTTGAAGTATGTAGTTAATAACTTCTGAAAAGTACTGAATCAGTTCAGGTAAAGACTATGCTGGTGATTTTACAGAGCAGAAGAGAAGTTAGAGAAGTTTTTAATGAAGTATTCTTATGTAGAACAAATAAATATTGGGTCTGGGCTTGCTTAATAATTTACATGAAGCATAAAACATAGAAACATGGATCTCTTTCTCAAGGGAGACCTTCAAGTAGCTCTAGCTAGGTTTTATTAAAAATGAGTCCCTGTGAAGCTGCAGGGACTTAAAGTGCTATTTGGTTAAAAAGCATCAAGAGAAGAATCTTTACTGATTCTTAGGTAACTGATGTCAGCAGTGTGAAAAAAAGAAAATGAATTACAACAAATAGTGTTAATTGTATTTTATTAAAACAGCAAGTGAATTTGATTAAAGTTTTTTATCACAGAAGTTATGAGGGTGCCATATAGAAACCAAGTTGTTCTATTGGCAATATTGACAGGTTGCTTGTCAAAGATTTTGCATATGATTAATTATATAATAATAATAATTATTATTATAAAACAATACAGTACAAACCAGTAAATTAATAATAAATAAAGTACAAGATTCTGAAGTGAGATTGTTCCACACATTTCAGAAACTGTAGGTAACTGGAAATCTTTAATGATATTTTGCTTTTAATATTTGAAATGTTTTCAGATTTGCCAGTGTACTGGTTACCAGTCTCAGAATCAATCCTGTGCAGTGCAGTGGATGAGAGTGCCTGTCAACAGCAGCTTGAATTCCTGTTATGCCCTCTAACTTTTCCTGTCTGTTTCCCTATTCATCTCCATTGCTGCCTTCATGCTATCTCTTGTCCTTGAAAGAATTTCCCATGGTCCTTTTTTCAGTTCCTTTGTTCCTTTCTTTAAAAGCCTGATTGTCCATATTCTCTCATTTATTTGAGATCAGTCACAACAAATGATTGGCACCTCAGCCAAGATTGGTGTGGACAGAGATTTTTTGAACTAGCAGGATTCTATTCAGCTGCAATGCTGTTTAAAATAAATTTGGGTATCAGAAACCAGAAGGGTTTGCTGTCAGTAAGCTAAACAGGTATTTCCTTTCTTTTATACAGCAGGTTCATTGGGAGGCATAAGAATTTTATAAAGCATAAACTAGTACTCCTGTGGAGCTACAGGGGTAACCATTCATTAGGCTTGATGAAGTACTGAGGAGGGGTAAAAGAAGGTGACAATGTTTGAAAATTAGGGGAAGTTGCAGTTGACACTGCTCAGCATCGGTTCAGTATCTCCAGGATGTATAACACCTCATTTGAGAGACAGGGAAACTGGTGCAGGAGCTATCTCACTGCTGTACTAAATAGACATTTCTTAAGTACTCGTGCACTTGTGGGACTGTTTCCCCAGATGATTATATTAGGCCAATGCTCCTCACACCTTGCAGGTTCAGTGGTCCCACCACTCAGCAAGCAATGCAGAGCAGGCACCACTGCACTCTGATCTCGGACAACCTGGTAATGTTAGCAGGCTTACCAGCTTATGGAAGTGAATGCTGTTGCAGGATCAATTACTCAACTGAATCCAGGCCAAATAAAGCTTGTAACAAAGAACTTGTGCAAATCAAATTTAAATATTTATACAGCAGTTGCTAAAATTTTCTTTAAGCAGAGCTTCTTAGGAATTCAGTTCCAAACTGATTGGACACTTCTCTGGTCACAGAACACATGCTAGGAGAACCTCCAAGGTTCTGCTGGCTAGTTCACTTTTTTTTTTTTTTTTTTTTTTTTTTCCAAATTCACTGAGCAAAGATGCTCAATTCCCCCTTAATATGAATGTTAAATCAAAAGCTTCTGGTAATGTTTCCTCCCTTCTAATTTCTGTTATTAATCCTTTCCATGCCTTATGTTATCAAACACGAGATCCCATTTTTGTCACTGGGATTTTCAGTGGGTATTGCCATGATGCTGGGAGTGCCAGTGGCTCCCTGGGGGATGGTGCCCATCCCATCACCCCTAGCACAGGAGCAGGGCAGCCAGGCCAGGATGCCATTTAGGGCATCCTCAGCCCTATCACTAGACAAAGTGTGGTGAAGAGGCTGGACCCAGGCCTGGCAGAGGTCTGGCTGTGACACTGCAGGGGCTTTAAGTGAAAAAAATCCATTTCTTGATTTGTATACACAAGTTCAAAATTATTTTTGCATGTGCTGATTTGCATATAGCACATTCCTAAGTGTTAAATCTTATTATTTTAATATGCTATATAGTTGCTATTTAATTTAATCGTACTTTTATTTTGGTCATCATGTGGGTTAAAAACTTGCCAGTAGGAAAAACTGTTGTTCCTATGTGTATTTCCACT
The DNA here is from genome assembly GCF_011077185.1 of Oxyura jamaicensis. Taxonomy (NCBI): domain Eukaryota; kingdom Metazoa; phylum Chordata; class Aves; order Anseriformes; family Anatidae; genus Oxyura; species Oxyura jamaicensis. The sequence goes on along the minus strand of NC_048896.1, from coordinate 38,928,361 downwards.
TAAAAAAAAAGGCAAGGGAATTAATATTTTCACAGGTCTTGAGTAAAAAGAGAATATTTTTTATGTGAAAGCAAAACCAAAACAAAAATAAAGTAAAAACAAACAAACAAACAAAAAACCAACACTTCATATTTTGGGAATCTCTGCCTGGCATAATGCATAGCCATGGTGCATACGTACCACGTCTCTCAGGAGGTGCTCAGTCTACCCCCTGCAGCAGATCCATAACTGCTCCTCATAGGAATTGTAGCTGTCAGTCCTGTTTTCATTTGTTTCATCATTTAGAGGTACCAGGATGTTTACTTGCCACAGGAAAGTCTGTGTGTCATGGGAAAATGAACTGAAGAGCTAAATCCAACAGAGTCGGGAAAGAATTAGAGGGAATCACTGTTCTCATAGGAGAACATGGCATATATTCTAAATGAAACATATTTAAGATTGATTGATATTTGTAGCTGTGCTGACAGAGTTTGTTTCATTTTATTTTTTTATTATCAATGGCTTTTTTGAAAAATGTTTGCTTTTAAATTATTAACTGGTTCTAGCAAAATTAGTGTTTGCTTTTAAACAGCTGAACTTCCCACATATTAGTAAGATATGAGAGTAAATCCAATATTGTCATTTAGTAGCATTGAATAAATATTGTCAATAATACATTGTGAAAAAGCATGAAATGCAGGAAAAAGAATAACTGTGACATAAGGGCTATTTTTCAGTGCTAATTTAGCAAAAACCCCAAAGCATGGAAACCCCTCCATCTGGACAGCAGCAGTGTGTATCAGTTATTATGCATAGTCACGGGCATTTCTGCAGAAAAGACAAGCCAGTGTAGGCAAGAGCAAACAAACCTACCTCTCTGAAAATACGGGAAAGCCTGCAGGAGTTTCTTAGTTCATCATTTAACTGAGCTACTATGACAGTGGAATAGATACGGTGCGTGTGGGGATCAAAATGAAACCAATTGCAGGTTGCAGTGGCTCTGTGGAAGCATAGACTAGATGCAGTACGTTCTTCACCTTAACATGATCTGAAAAAGAAGTCTCATCTGCGTTATATACTGGAAAAATCCTGCAAAACAGTATTTGAGCCTGTCCTTTATTGTTGGCAAAGCTAATGGTTTCTAGGCTCTGAATTGTTTTCTTGCTATTTCCCTTTGAGAATATCACCCTTCTGAGTGGGCTGACATCCATCACAGCTCCTGTTGTCAATGTCATACCAGTTATAATTTCAGATGGCTGAAATCCTGGTCTCCTAATAGAATAGTTACCACATGAATGAGCAGATGCTGACATGGGGAGCACCTGACATTTTATAAATGAGTGCCATCCAAGCAAAACATCAGCAGGGTCGGATATGTTTAGTAGTCAAACATCTGCAGAGGTGACTTGTTTGCAAATCAGTAAGAATAAAAGCTTGCTAATTGTCAGAGATCCTTGGCATACACACAATGACTCGGGGTCTAGACCTGCTTGTGATTGTATGCTAGCTTCGGAGATGTGCCCGAAACATTTTTGGCAAGGTGAACTCCCTGAAGTTTAGTGTAACACAGCAGATCCAGTTGAAGCTCCAGCATCAAAGCACATGTTGTGGGAATCTCAGCCTAGACACCTTTAATTGCCCTGAGGTAGGCTGAACAGATCTGAGTCCCCATGTTTATACCAAGGTGTTCTTGTTAAAGCGGAGGGAAAGTGGAAGTGCCTCCTCTGTGTAGGACACTGCTGTAACCCTTCCCAACAAATACAAGTGTTTGTTATGAAGCAAACATTACGCTATGGAAATGTTTATTCTGAAAGTTTGTATTTGGGTTATGTTTCCTAATTAAATTATACTGTCTCTTTCCCCAGCCCAACACAATTATTTCTAAGTCATTACAGACATCTGGAGACCCCTCACACCTCTTTCTGAGTGAACTGCAGCAGACCCCACATCGTATATTCTTTTCAGTGTAGGGAAAATAATGACTACAGGCAGAAACCAGATCTGAGGCTTTCAGACGAGTGCTCTGGCACTGAGGTAAAACAGAAGGCATTGCAGATTTCTGTTCCTAATAACTACTGAGTACAAGCTGAAGAGAAACCAAACCTGAACTGGAATAATTGACTGGGGAAATTCTCACTGGGAAGATGCTACACCGACTAATCTGTGAGCAAGCTTTATAAATGAAAGGCTCTAAAACTGCCTGAGGTTTACTATAAAGAGTGAGGCATTACTTTTTTTCAAAGGAAACCAATTTGCTGAGGGCTGCTTTGTGCAGTTGAAGGGGTGCTCCTTTTAGTAGCGTCACAAATTAGAGCTGCCATTGGAGAAATGGAAGGTGTATTGATAGTAAGCAGGTGGCTCTTGTTCCAAGGAGATTTGTTTGGTACCATTTTATGATTGAGCTGATGCTGTGACATATTAAGTGGAGCTTGTCATTCTCCCATCTGGTCTACACAACTGCTGGAGGCGGAACCTGTTTAGGAAGTTGCACAATTCTTGCAGCTGTTCCTGAATGTTTCATAAATAACTAACAGAAACCACTGATTCATTTGGCTTTATTAAACCTATCTTAGGGGAATCATGTCATTGTTCATGGAGAAAATTGTATGTGTTTTATGGCATTTAAGGAACTTGTTATCAAATTACAGCACTTTAAAGCCTTACTTGGTGCTAATGGGAAAATTGTAAAGTACAGATCAGGACTTCTTTCGGCCTGATTATAATTCATCTAAATGACTGCACTTGATAAAGAGTCCTTCATGCTAAGTAAAATGCTTTTTGCCTGTGGAACCCAGTGGTGGCTTGTTTTTGTTCCCCTGTGGATGCAGTTTATCCTTGGGTCTTATCTGGAAGAAGCAGTTGTGGCAGAATGCTGTGTTCACTTCATACATCATTTAAACTGGTTTTGTTATTGATGAATTGCTTTTGTAATTCCGAGATGAAAGAGAACATTATAAACAAGGCATTCCCGTATTAGCTTTTCTGTGCATTGCCCAATGGGCAATTTAATGCAACATCAAATAAGATAGTAGCTGAATGACAAAAAGAACCTCTCTCATGCTTGTTGGCTTCTAATAGCTTGATTTCATTTTTAATAGGCTGTTAATCTTCAGTTAGTGTTTTGCTCTGTATCAAACACTTCACTGCAGCAAGCTGGGTTGTTTGTCTACTTTGGGTTTGTGTTGCGTGCAGTTAGCACTCCCTTTGGAAGGCATTAGGTTGCCTGAGATTGACTTTGTGGTGGAAGATTTTGACTCCCCTTGACAAAACTTTTCTATCTGTCATGCTGTGACAGGCTAATAAAACTATTCATGTGCTAAGTTATAACGATATCTAATATGTTGACAATAAAAGACTACCTGCTATTGAATTCAAAGCAAGTGGCACGCTGCACAGAGACATTGTTGGGTGTAAAGGAGCTCTTCAAATGCATTCTTCTCTGGCTTAGATAAAAAAATAAATACAGCGAGCTGTCTCACCTGAAGGGGACACACTTATTCAGGTAGAGTTACTGCTCAAAAGCCTGTTATGTCTACAGTGCATACACAAAGAGTGAGAGCCTTTGTAACACCACCAAACTGCAGAGAGCGTTGTGAAATTTATGCAGATTTTTTTTTTTTTTTTTCTAGATGAACTAGTGAACAGAGTCAGGAGTAGGCTGGTATCATGTTAAAAGTCAGAAAAAATAGTTCTTTTGTACAATTAGGAATGTTCCTAGCCAGAGATGTTTATGAGTTTGAACAAACTTCTATGTTGTCTCAGTATTTTCTTGATTGAGAAATGATGATTGAGTCACATAAGGGACAGAAAAGTCTTGGTGCCCGTGGATAACGTTCTGTTACTTCTTGGTCAGGTGCTGCTTTTCATACGTCCAAGGATTATTTCAAGGTTTAGAAATGTTCCTGTGGAGAACACAGAGACCTCCTCACTTCCTGGATCCAATCCCATGCAACTGAGTAAATGATAATAATAAGCAGATCAGATCGCCGTGAAAAGTACGTAGTTGGGCAAAAAATCAGCTACTATATCAGCTACTATCAGAAAACTGCTCTAGAGCCTCTTTTGCCCCCACCTTCCCTGCTGTTTAATTCTAGCCCACAGTTATTGTATAACAGCTTATACCTGCTCATATCCTTAGGTGAAGTAATCCTCCTTCCTGCCTGGTGCTTACCTAGTTAGAGCTGAGGATGCGATTCACGTGCCTCTTCGGGCTTTCATTGTGAAATGTGTGCAGAGGTCCTGAGCTTGGTGGTCAGCTGAACTCGGAAGTTCACCTGGGACTCAGATTTGTCTTTTGAACTCAGATCTGGGATCAGCATTAGATGAAATCATTTACTGCTTTGCTGTAAATGCTGAAAAGCATGAAGTTCAATACATATAGAAGTGTCTCTATTATATATCTATCCGTACGACTAATGTCTCCTAAAACAATACATTTCCTAGCAGTATTTCTCTCTCTAATACCATTACAAAAATGTATAATTTTGACCATATGACCACAGGAGAATTCTAGTTCTGCTGGGATGGAATCTCTCTTACTATTTTTCCTCAACTTATTTTAATCTAAATCAATTCAGCTTGATGTATGCTAACTCTATTATTTTTATTCAGTGGAAACACTTTGTTCAAAAGGTGGACTAGCACTCTTTGTTGTTTCATTCCTAATTTATATACCTGTATTCCAGCAATAATTACAGCCCCACTGTGCTCTTGTTGTCTTTGTGTATTTAGCTTCCTGCTTTGTATCAGTAACACCTCCATCTTGTTATTCTCCTCCTTGCATAGTGTAGAAAGCTTCATTTCTTTTTCTCAAAACTATGACATATTTCTCAGCCAGATTAGATACAACACTAAAGTTCTCTTGCTTAGTGTTAGGATAGTTTTTCTCCCTTGTTTTTTTTTTTTTTTTTTTTTTTTTTTTTTTTCCTCTAATATTTCTCTATTGAATGCTAATTTTCTTTACCACAGGTACTTCTCCTACTATATTTAAAACAGAACTTGAGATTACCTGAACTACTTCCACCTTTTCTCTTCTTTTCTTTGTTTAAAAAAGAAATTCTAATCTCATTATATTCCCATCTCTCAGCATGTCTCAACATGAAAGAAAAGATTTAATTTCTTCCTCTAAGTCTCATTAACTGGTGTTCTCTTCTTAAAGTATTTATACAGGAGACAGGATCTGATTGTCTTTTTGTCGTGTGCTGGGGCTATTGATATGAGAATCCTACTCTGCTGGATGTGCAGATTATTTTTACACATTCGCTTCGGCAAAGATGCTACATAAAAGTAGCTATTAATTTCCCTGATGAAGTCTTAGGGGACCCTAAAACCTCTTCTTTTTATACAGTTAATCTAAAAAAAATTCTCAAGGAAAAATGGAAGCACGTCATACACCTCAATATCTGTACAAGCAATCAGCTTGAACAGATTATCATAAATGTCAGAAATAGTATCTATTTTTCCTAGTTCTTAGTTCACAAACAGGTATAATTTGATAGGTCCCAAAGTTTTGTGATGGATCAACAGAGTGGAATGATGAAAATGAAGGTATTTAGTCTTCACTTGGCATTGATTTAATTCCAGAAGCCACATGTCAAACATCAAGATTTGACTTTACTTGAGGCCATTTTAGACTTCACTTTAAATCATGTCTGGCATTTCAGTGGGTCATAAAGAGTAATAGTTTTCCTTGTCAAAGCATATTTCAAGAAAATCTGAAAAAGATAGTGGGCTTTGAAATGGAAAAATTCAGAGCTGATTTACAGATGCTTGAAAAAACATTTATCACAGACAAAAGGAAATCTGCAGTACAGATAAATATATTAATCACTGATAACTTCTGTTTCATCATTTCAGGAGATTTCCTCATGAAAGTGCAAATCAGGCCTCAATAATTCATTAGTTTCTGTTTCAGAACTTGGCTAGGTATTGTACTTATGTGTGCCCTGACCAAACGTGTCAAGAATGATTATGATAATTTTTGTAGGTAGTTCCTCTAACATGATCTGTGCAAGGGACCAGAGTTGAACACGCAGGTTTCCATAATATCTTTTAAAGAAGAAGTCAAACCTAGGGATGCTTCCTTGTAATTCTTTAAGTAGACAGTTTTCTGATTATTTACAAAATTGTTTTCTCTAGATGCATTTCACATGTCATTATCTGTTTGGTTTTATTGATTTCCACTAGATTTGTTCTTCAATCTACCATTTAATAATTGCATTAATGGCTGTTCTTGTCTTTCTCTTTTCTCACTCCTTTTTTTTTTATGATTATATTAGTGGGCAGTAATTGAAAAAAAAATATGAAATTTTCATTGAAGTACAGGCTATAAATGCAAAATAAATGTATAAATAATCCCATCAGATCTGTAAATGCATTTTTCTAATTCCTATTTGATTGACCTTCAATTATATTCTTCTTATGATTTTCTTAACTGCATTTATTGTTGTTCTTCAGTATTTTACAATAAGCCAGTGTACACAACATGATACATAATTTAATATGTACACCTCCCAAATTCCATTCTCAAAGGATACTTCTTCACTAAGTACAAAAATAAAGGGGGAAATAAAGAGGGAAAAATGGATTTTGACAATCTTCATGAATCAGCTGTACAGATGGCAGGTAATTTTGTGTCAAAAGACTTCCTTTCCCAGAAAGCTGACAAAATGTATTTTATGTTCAACAAACCTTACCTGTGCAAATTTGAACCAATATTTTTATGGAAAAAAAATAACAAGAAGGTTTATTTTATTTTATTTATTTATTTATTTATTTTTAAGAAGACTACTTCTGGTATAATCTGGAATTTGTACAGCCAACCTTTCCTCTGGATATAGATTTTTCTTGATTATTCAGTTTCATTCTTTATTAACTCCCTGATGGATGAAAGTATTGCTAAAAAGAAGTGGTCTGGAAAATACTGCAGTAGTCCAAAAATAAATCACTCAATGAGGACATGAAGTTGGTTGTTTGCTCCATTTGCTCCTCTGTTTTGTTTGATGCCTTTGAATATTCTCATCTTTGTCAATACCTCATTGGTGGCACACTTTTTTTTTTTTTACTATACCACTTCCTAGGTAACTATGCCCAACAATAAAAGTATAAATGTGTGGCTTTTGATCTCAGACAGATAAATGGGCTAAGCATCAAAAGTGGTATAATTTCAACAGTTGTTGCATCTTGGATGGGGTCCGGGCCTCAAATTGTAAGTACCTCTGGGCTGAAATGCACAGGATCACCGCATTTTCCAGTGTTGTGCAGACAAAAGCCATTCTATGTACCTGAGTGAGGTGATGCTCCCACAGAGTTGTTTAACATTTCACCTGTACATCGAAAACCTGCTGAACTGTTGTAAATTTGTCACAGAAGATGCCACAGTTAGTATATCAGCATTGCTGAAAGCCTTCTCAGGCTGGATGGACAAAATCTCTGAGTATGTGCACCTTTATCTGAGGGAAGTGGACTCTAATGCCCTGGCTGTATATTTGACTGGAAACACCATGCTGTTGATCAACCCCATTCTGAGTAAGGGATTTGACCTCCAGTTCTACTCCTTCATTTCAGACTGTGACCACTGCTGTTTTGCTGTCTTCTTTGTAAGGAAAGACACTGAGACCATATTTATATCTCTGGACCACTTACAGGAGCCTTGGATTTGTTCAGATAGTGAGGCAGTAAACGTGAAGGAGGATTTTCAAGGTTCTTGTACCTCTGCTGGCTGCAGTAGAATCGTTTCTGGTTTCCACAGATGAGAGTGCCGTCAGCATCAGGTTTTAGAACTGTATGAATCTGGCCTAAAGATAATTTTTCACTTGCTAAGTGTGGTCAGGCTTTCTTAAATAAGCACAGTATACTGTACATTGAAGAAAAGGGAAAACCACCTCGATGATATAATTTAAAAGTATTATGTTTAGTGAACGTTCCTAATTGACTAAAAATTATTTCAAATCCAAAGCTAGTTATCCAAGTCACTGGATCTTTCTTTCTTAATAGCACTAGAAAGAAATCATTTGTACACACGAGTTCAGAAAATAAATGTAGGCAGTAGTTTCAGAGTCTAGTTTCAGCTTTCTTCCAGCCTTTGTGCATAGCTGTCACTGCAGGCTTAAGTGTCAAGGTAGAAAGCACAATTTCATTTTTGTGATGAAGCCTGTAATATCAGGAAAAAAAAATCAAATCAGGTTGCTTGCTGTGTAATCCTAAAGGAAAAGCTCTCTTAAGTTATAAGACAGTTCCAGTTAAAGCAGAGTTTCTTATCAGTGGCTCAGCTATGGGCAAAATGCCCAATCTTGCATTAAAGACATTTCAAAAAGAGAATCAAAGTAGTTCAGCTGGTTTCCCTCAAGCTACATGGATGAATACTGTGAGCTAGATTCTGATCTCAGTTGCACCAGTGTAACTCTGGGTAACTTGTCAGTTTTTCTGAAGAGCTGTCTTGATGTGGCTGCAATCAGATGCTGGCATCCTGGGATAAATCCCCAGCTGCTCTGTTTCAGGAGACTTCTTGTTCAAGTGGGCTGCACTAGTATATGCTGATGGATTTCTATTGGTCCTAGTTTTGTTCCTAGGCATCTCTCTGAGCTATCTCATATCTCATCTGGCTACACTTCTTTCTGCATGAAACCACCATTTTGTTTAATATGCTTCAAGCTCACAGCGCTGGCTGCTCTTAGCATGGGCTCTATCTTATAAAAGCCTTTCACCTGCCCAAGGGTTGAGTGAGTAGCAGTTGTTGTGCTGTGATGCTTTCACCAGAGGAAGAAATGTTTTCTACTATTCTACCATCTTCTACCATTCTTCCATTTTCTACTGTTCCATCTTTCAAGATGTAGTTGTACCTCTGACCCAAGGATTTATAGTATTTTTAATGCTAGAAACCAAGAAATAGGAACATTAAGCTGTCTATGTAATGTCCTATCTTTTCATGTGAAGAGTTGTTTTAGAGGTGTGATCTTTGGTTCCTAAATCTCACCATGTTTAAATTTCACAATAGATTTATTACTGTAGAGGTGGCGATGTTATGACCTGAAAGTAGCTGTTAATGTGAAATCTTGCCTTTTTCTCCACTCTGCATCAGTTTAGATCATTAAACCCCAGAGTTTTCTGTTCGCAAGCCAAATTTAGAAGATTCCAGGTTACAGAGTCAAAAACCAACTGTTGTCATTGTGCTTGAATATACCACTAGAGTACTAATGATCATTGAAATTGTATGAGCATTTAAAGCTCATAGAGGGTATTGCCAGTCATTATAGATCAGTGAAGGAACCATATTGTACACAGATCATTGGCCTGTGGCTTCTGCTAATGTCTTTTTTAGAGACTTTTATAGCTGTCATATTTCAAAGGAAGGTTTTAGGGCACTTTTTTTTCCTCTCAGGCACAACCAGGACTGTTTCTTCCCAGGTGCTATATCCCAGATGGCTTTTACCTTCTTGATTATGCACCTTAATGTCTTCTTCAATGTTCTCCAAATGTCATTAATAACATCAAGCGATAAGATTACATCCATACAAATGAATTAATTTCTAATAACCTGCAGTTTGGCTACAGGTGATTTAAGCCACAAAGGGAAGTTTTTACAGTTTTGGCTATTGGCTGTTCCTTCTGGCACTGCCTGCTGCATGAGCTGCTGTGTTAGCCCCCATCTGGGGAATATTGGCTATTCTAACACTTTGACCCATTTTTGGCACTGAGATACAGCTACTCACTGTACATTGCTGACTGCTTGAGGATCTGTTCGGAATCTCACCTCTTGCAGGGACCAGACTTGCTCAGACTTTCTGCAAAGCTTGACCTGATGCTGTTTCTACCAGACAGGTTTAAGTATAGGAAGTAGTGAACCTGACCCTTTATATACATGATCTAGCAGTACTTAGTGGAGTTCAAATGTTTAGTAGTCAAGTTCTAAAGCTATTCATCTGCAATATACTTTGAAGTTCATCTTCATCTTCTAATCAACTATCATGTGTCTATCATTCAATTTCAGTTAATTACTTTATCCATATGTTAAGCATGTTCTCAAATTCTTGTCAGTAGCAGGACCATGTGTTCACTTCCTCCAACTTTAGTCTGTGTATGGACACTTCTGGCTGTACGTATCTTCACTGTACAACACCACAACAGTTTTCTGTAGAATTTTGTTAATCCTTTCAGGGACTACAGACAGACAGCTCATTAGTCTGATACCTAACCGTTGACCAGCCACACTATCAAGTTGCCCATCACTTCAGCTGTACAGCTATAGCTGCTTGATTTTTTTTATTTTTATTTTTTAAATTTTTTTTTAAGCTTGAATGGCAAGGTTCAAATGGTGGGAAGGCTGGAATGGAGTGTGATTTAACTGTGGAAGAAACTGAAGATAAGGAAAGTGAAGAGACTTGAAAGGACTGTAGTAGTCAGATCTTGCTTTCTCAGATCTCCTGTGCATTTCTTAGTTTCTTTCAGCTTAGCCTCAGGATGTGTGTATCCTCCTCTCACCTGCCCAGCCTTCTTTTGTTTTAGTAACTGTCTTTAAATGTGTGTGTTTCTTAAGATCCAAACCTAGAAAATGATTTCTTTGTTTTGCTCTTGCAGAAGTTATCCTGTCATCTTCTAAAGCCATGAGAGGGTAAGATAAAAGAAGAAAAAGGGTACTATGTGTGAAATGTGTTTTACAGGGCAAGGTCAGTCCTGATGCAGATCTGTTTTAGCTGTTAGCCTACTTACACCTACATGTAGCCAGGCTGGTGTTTCCCCCCACTCTAATAAGTACAAAGAAACATGACCTAGGATATCACAAAAGAATATTATGAGACAAAGAAATAATCTTATAAAATCAAACAGAAATTCCCAAGAATAAAAGACATTCTCCAAATCTTCCCAGGATTGCTTTGGGAGTACAATTTTCAATGATTAAAGGTTTCAAATTAATAACAATGCAGTGCATGTGCCACTTCATCATAGAATATAATGCTACTTGCATTCATGTCTCAAACTGCAGCTTCTTCATGTATCTGTTTCAGCTTTGTGATTTTCTATTTATCTGCTTGAACTGTTGCTTAGACCAATGGCACATAGGTACTTGCTGCAACAAGGTTTAGGATCATTTATCACTATGCAGAAGGTGGAGATAGCACTATACTTTTCCACTCATCCTTGATACCATTAGTTAGATACTCTACTCACTCCAGAGTTTGCCAGAATGGATACTGTAGACTACACTGGTAGGAGATATACAGAGCAACTCTGTATGAGAAGACACAGATTCTTACATGCAGAAGAATTATGTTCAGTGTTCGTTCACAAAGCCCTTAATTCAAAACCTTAATTCAAAACCTTAACCCAGAATGAAAAGGGTCACCAGATCCCACTCTGTCATAAGCATGTGACACTTCTACTGCAGCTCTGAGCTGCTCATAAGTTATAAGAGTGAATTCTGACCTAATTATCCCATTTATTTCACTTACAAAGTCTCATTAGGAAAAGATTTTGTCCTTAAGAATTAGGTGTTGAAAAATGTTCTATTACATTTTTGTTTGAAGATCCTCTGCAATAATGAGACAATAGTTATAAATCATCATCAGATTTAACTATACTGTATTTCATACTACAAATTCCTAGAACAGCAGAAATAGCAGTGGAGTTTTGGGACTCTTCAGCATGCTCTTGTTATGTGTAGGGAGCCATGAAACATTTTCAGGTTATTCTTGTGGGACTTTAGGTTGGCTGATAAGAATTGGAGACAATGAAAATTTCATCTGCGTGCAGTATTGGTGAACATTGAGTCAATAGTTGGTGATACGGGCTAGTTTATTTACAGAATAGGAGGTTCTGATGTATAAACACTAGAATACTCACCTGAAAATATTTCTTGACCTGCTCCTAATACTAAATTAAAATCATTAAAAATATTTCAATTATTATAAATATTAAACAGAAGAAGAAATCCACGCAACAGAGCAATCTCTTTTGTTCTGAAAGTTCTTTTCCAATTCTGGAACCTAATCAGCCAGTGCTGTGATTGGCTCAACCTAAACAAAGTTATTGTACTCCCATGTACTGTTTATGCAAATATGGTGTTTCTTAAAATATGCTAACAGTATATTCATTTAGTGAACATCAGTTTTATGCCAGGAACTAAACTAAAGGGAATTTCATGATAAAATATCTGACAGAAGGCTGAATTTGACATGATTATGTGGTTCTGTGGTTGCATAATCATGTTTCTAGTATATGAGAAACATATATATTTCTCATATATATACAGATCTTAATGGGGGAATAGATTGATGCTTAAATTATATTTCCTACTGCATTTCACAAGGCCACAGGTTTACGTACATTATTCCTCCATGCACTCGATTTAAACTCGTGCAATACCTTTTTCAATTTTCATTATGGCCTTTGCCATGAAAAAAAGATTTGTCAAGAGAACAGATTCATGTCATGTCAGTTTGTGTCCCTCCTACAAACTGCGATCGGAACGAATGACCAAATTTCAACTACCCAATGCATTATGTGCAGTGTGCCACCTTGGTATGCTTCTATTGCAGCTCTTCATTGGCTAGGTTTTTTATTGTCACCAACCTATTAATTACAGCTGGAATGGTGATTAATGGAATCTTTATTAAATCAGAAAGAAGTACATAGAAAAGGTTGTGCCATAGAACAAAAAAATTGATTTCAGGGAATACAAACATATTATCTTGAAAAAAAAAGAGTGGGATCAGAAAATGGCGTGATCAGTCTGTTCCTCAAAATTAAGCTTGCTTAAAAATGGTGCTAAACAATAATTCATTGGAGGGATGAGTAAATGATGACAGACCTCCCTCCAAACTCTTAGATACTCCCATCTAATTATCTGTGAATGACTGGGATGAGCAAATTGCTATACTATTAACAAAATTAATATGGTACAAGTATCATCAAGGGGGTAGAAAGAGTGAGAAAGTGTCAGCAAAATGCAGAGGTAACTAGTAAGTAAGCTGAGAAAATTAGACACCTGAATGGCCAGATGTATAAGCAAAAAGGCAAAGGTGGACATTAGACCGTGTAGGTGAGGTCTGGAGCAGAAAAAGGAGGGTGACCCTAGTCCACCTGTTGGCAAGAGACAAAAACGAACTTTCAGACCTGTTTTTCTGGAATATGTGTACATTTTGTGTTGGTGTTTCATCTCTGCCCAGATAAGTGTCTAACCGTAGGCTGCCTTCTGTCCGTTTGACAAATGACTCCTGTGGCAGGTTGCAAAATGGTTCAGCTTTAACTGAAATGATGAAACATATTGTCCTTCAGGCTATGCCATGATATAGTAGTGATGACACTCTTCTGGTTTATGCATCATGTAGCTTTATAAGCAAAGATATGAAGAGAATCTTCAATGAAAGATTTAGATTTAAATTTACGTGGGATTATTGTGTTAATTTACATTGAACTGATCTGGAACTCTGATGAGGAAATTAATTTTGAGGGTAGGGTCTAATAGCTCAGTTAATCAGAGAAGGTGCTATTTAAGGCACTCATGGTCGCTTTAAAGTTTTAGACATAAAAAAAAAGGGAGGAACAATATTCTTCCTTAGGCCAGCTGAGGAGGTGAATTCAGTGTTCTCAATCATACTGACTCATGCCAGTCATTTGTCTTCACCTCAAGTAGTATTTTTATAACTATATCATTGACCTAAATGTCCATAGGGATGAATGATGAATTAAGTTATTATGAATAAATAATTCTTCCAATATAGCATAAATTAAATGGATTTCTAGCAAACATCTACTTTAAGGTCTCCACTGACATAAACGTATTGGTAATAGCTGTTTATTTTCCTTCCACATAGTTATGCTGACAAAACTTTTACATAGCGAACAAGTCTAAACTAGCAAAGAGCTGATCCTCATGTAACTTATTTGCTGACATTCTAGTTTAATTTCCTTTTTGACTTCATTGTATGTAAGTGTGTGGAAAAATGACTGAATACAGTGTGTACATATATATGGGATATATGCATATATGTATATATAGTGTGTGTATATACATATATATTTAAGTACACTTCTTGCCTTCTTGCTCTTAATGGCTCTGTTGTATATTTCTGAAGCCCACTTGCAGAATCAAAGTATGAAAACAGCTATGTTGGAGTTTCAGTGCTGTGGTTATTTAAAAGAGATAATTATATAAACTTTTTGTCTAAGCTGCTTCTGCTAGCTTCTTACTAATCTCCAAAAGATTAGACTCCTGTAAAGCTTTTCTTGTGCCTCTTTCCCATGATACTTGAAACTGATAGGGTACGCTGCCAGGCTGCCTGATTCCATATTACCTCAGATCCGTAGACAGGGTTTTGGAAACTGAGATTTGACAGAAGAGCTCTTCAGTCTCGCATAGAATCACAGAGCATGCTATAGGATATAATTGCTGCCGCGTTATACATTGATCTTGAAATTGATCCTTTGTCTGGCACAGTTCTTTTTCCTAAGCCTGACCCCCCAGAAAAAGTCTGTGATATGGTACAAATAAATGGATAAGTAAGAACTCACTTGCAGGTCTTACCACAAACCCATCTGCTTCTCAGAAACAGCCAACATTTTTTAGGATTTTTTAGGTGTTTATATACAACTACTGCCAAATCAGATAGAGACAAAATTAGTGAAATAGAGTTTCGATAGTTTTATTTTGTAGATATTTTATGGAAGCCTGACATTTAGGTTCAAATGAAAGGAAATGGCTACACTAATGCCTAATGAATAGTAATTGCAGGAGTTAGGGTAACTATTATAATCCAAATGGAAATATTGCAAATGGCTATTAGTAATTACCACGTGAGGCATAAAAAAAAAAAAAAAGCCATGCAGTTATTTGGCCTGCAAATCCTGCAAATGTGTTTTGGATTATCATTATTATCCACTATCATTGAGATATTATGAAACCATGTAATTAAGCCAGAGAATCCTGATATGTTAAACATAGGCAGATAAGTAACAGAAAAAGGAGGTGTGGTTTAACTCTCTGAAAAATGTAAATGTAGCTAATTAGAAAATTTTATTATTTCCACTTGTAAACTGCAGTGTAGATGTAATACAAAGCATTGCTGCAAAAATGCAAAGGGAATGTTTAAGAATTATAGAAAAGGTAAAATATGGGGGGTGACTACATTTGCATTCCATTGGACAGTTGCTCAGTGGATGAATAAACTCCGTGCTTGCTACTACTAAAGATTTAGGTAGCTCATTATATGTTTTGCCCCAGCTATGGCACGCTTTAAAAAGAAACTGCTTCCCTGTAGATTTTAACGTCTGACTTAGAATATTTGAACTCTGTAATTTGCTTTAACCTGTGAGAAACAGAAAAAAAGAAAAAGATATGATAACACTTAAGCTGTATTCTTCCTTTGAGCAGAAGAGATGTACAATAATTGCTTCTCAGCCTCCTTGGACAGAGCAAGAAATTTTACAGTAGTCTGGGGAATGTGCTTTCAAGACAGTTCCTGTTGATGGTGTAAGTGCTGTGTACTCTGAATACTTTCTCATGTAGTATTTTCACAGCTGCTGTTTCAGCTTTCCATTTTGACCATAGAAATGTTTCAGGTCTTATCCTCTAGACTTCATGATCACTGCTCTACGAAGTCAGTCCTCCCTTTCCTAACTGAATCGGTAATTATTTTGCAAAGTAGAAAGGCCTTACTGGAGGTAACACCATGCAGATATTAATTGTTTACAACTTTTAGTTATTACTTTTTAGTAAAAGGTCTACTAGGGCTGTTAATATCTACATCATAGCCTTTGATAAGCCTCTATATTGTCTGGAAATTTAACAGCCTGAAGTATGTATTTTTGAAAACTAATGTGGAACCCGGAGAGTTAGCAACTGCAGTGTATCCTGGAAGGGAAGCAGTGGGAATTTCAAACCCAAATTCAAGATCAGTCTCCAATGGCATATCTGTGAGGTGTATGTGAAATATAAAGATGTAATCATCCTTTCAACATACACCTATCACATGCAAATTTATACACACTGAGAAAAAAGGACACACATAATTTAACTGGTTTATATGTGAACATCTTTTAAAACTAAACAGCAGAATAAATTATACACAGATAATCTTCCTATGGCTAAATGCATATGTGATAGATCAGAATCTTACTCTATGGCCTAAGTAAGTCCTTTCATGAAAAAATGGAGTTACAGCAGGGATGGATGCACTCTGTGTACACTGTTCTGGCCCCTTCTATCAAAATGTGTAATTTCGAACATGAAGATGAGTGTAGTGTTAAAATTTCTCCTTGCATGAGATACTAGCCAAAAAGCAGGTGCAGGTGATTAGATGATTAATCTAAAAGTAATTAAGCTGGCAGCACCTTTACTGCACCTGGACTGGAATGGATTCACCTGCAGTCTTGTCAGCCAGGCTCATGCTGGGCTCGGGTGCTATGCCTTCTCCTCCCTTACTCCCTCAAGCATCAGACTTCCAATGAACATGATGTAGACCCTTACTGGAATATAATAACAAATCTCTAAAGCTGCATAGCATATGCAATTGCATGATTTACCCTCTTTCCCCTACAACTTATACAGAGTTCATCATAATAAGAAACTGCTCGTTTCTATCCTTGGTATTTAACTTTTTTTTTTTAATATATATTATTTATTTTTTTGTGTGTAGCTATAGGTAAACCATGATCATGGTACATGAGTAGATCTCCATCCATGGAGATCTACTAACTATAGAGAAATATTTGCCGTGGAAAACTGTAACATTCTCTTTGACTTCAGAGTAGTAGATCAAGAGCAACTTTTTATCTGAGTTAAATAAACCTAGTGTGCTTAAAGCAGGAGGCTGCCTTCTGGCTCCTTTGGTGACAACCACCTTGCAGAGCCTGAGATGGGATCTTTGTGAACTGCTGTACTGAAGTCTTCAGTGTGCCAGAGGCGAGGATGATGTGAACATATTGTAGACCTTATCTGGGAGTTCCAGACCTGGGAAAAGCAAGGAACAGAAATACTTCAGCATTTTTACAGAAGTTGCTTGCCAGTTCTTGGGACGCTCTCATTTATTCCTTAATATTCTCATTTAACTGACATCATCTTGTTTTGAATATATGCTTTTATATTTATATTTTTTTGCTCATTGTACATCCCAGCAATTTTCATTAATTTTAAAGGTAGTTTAGTATGCACAGTGAAAAGAAAAGTATAACACAGGAAACACCTAAAGATAAGCAAGCTGTTAGCAGCCTATTCAGCACCAAGCATGTCTTCACATAAATTAACTGTCTGCAGGGACAGATCCCATTTTGCCATTCAGGTGATTCACACTGTCAAACAATTAAATCACAGTTAAACCTTTTCACTGTGATAGGAAAACTATCAGTTCATCTAGAAGTTTTGGTAGTACGAAAGGAATGGGTAAAGGAATATTTCAGTCCATCTTATTTCCGTTTAGTAATCAAGTCCAGAGTGTTCAAACAGAAGGACTGATCTTTGTAGTAAAGATGAGTTTTTTTTTTCGTTTTTTTTTTTTTTTTTTTAAAAAAACTATTGACAAAAGAGCAAATATTATTACTGTTTCAAGATTAAAGAGAAAATCTCTCTAAAGATGTACTCAATTTGAATGAAAAGGCACTGACTCATAGTGATACACTGAAAGAATAATAACCACATAACGTGATTTTCAGTGTGCAAAGTTCAAAGAAAGAAAGAAAGACGAAGCGGAAACTTAGCTGGAAATGGAATTCAAACCATTTTTGCTTTTGAAATGATTCTTGCTGCCAGAAATTCTTTTGTTGGCCATAATAAGTTTTGATTAAATATTTGTCATAAAGAAAGTCTAAAAATTAATAGATTGTGAGAATCATATTGCACGCAGCATGCATGGAGATCCGTCAGTGAATCATTCCGTTTGTAGCTCTTTGAGGAGGAACAACTGTATCTGAATCCATCAGGAAGGCAGAGAATGGCTTTCTGATTTGGTTGCTTTATCCTTAAAGACCTGGTGCAAGTGAGAGTACCTGGAAATGCCAGGTGTTATTAAGGAACTGGTGCTTCAAGTTCTCACACTTTGTCTCCTACTCGTGATATGTTTTTAATTCCACCAGTCTACTGTGCAGAGAGAGACTTTTGAAAGAGAAACTGCAGGAAGTTTGCTGAGAGCTCTTCCCTGCTACACATGGAGACAGAATTTGACTGAGGAAACAGATCTAATGTATAAACACTGCATTTATATGCTATGATTTTTTAAATGCTCAAAAATACTGACAAAGTACAGCTGTACTAAAATTTGTGCTTTTCAAAAGTGTAATTCTTCAATATTTGATAATGATGATTTTAAAACATTGATATTTAACTATATCTATGTCAGATCATTGAAAAAGTAGCAACTACAGTACATTAGCTCAGTAAATTACTAGAAGATGCCAATTCCCTTTGCTAACACTGCACACTATTCCCTCTTCGAGCAAATCTGCACATATTGCATTATGCATAAAATGTGATGTGAAACAAAAATGAGCCTGGGTTAAGCTGCTGGCTCAAAATAGCATAAATACATAAAAATGTCAAAGTCGTGGAAAATTTGATTTATGTTTTCCACCTCAGGCAAGTATCAGCTAGACATATAGTTTTCAAATTTTTGTCTTTCTCTGCAGGGAATATTATTTTAGTTGCTAAGGAACTACTAACCGAGAATATATGGCACCGAAGAAGATTTAGCCATTTCTTATTAGCTCATAAAAGCAATCATGTTATTTTGATCATTTTGCTGTGGTAGGAATCTTGAAAAGTACTTAATTTTATTTAAGCAATTACATTGCCAGCTCCGTGAAATATATACATATTTCTGCAAGCAGAGGTAGAAGGTAGAAATTAAGGACCGCAGCTTTTTTATCTTTATAAAGCCTTGAAACTGGGGAAAATTTACATTTACAGAAAAATGTTATGACACTGTAAAAAAAAAAAAAAAGTTATTTTTTAATGTTATATTCATTCAGGAAAATCCTTACTCCAGTAAATAAGATAGGCCAGGAGTGTTTGCTCTGGTTCTCTCTGAAAACAGCAATGCTTTTCCCTACGAGCCACGAGGGGCTCTGCTGGGGCTTCCGTTCACCGTGGCCTTTGCTCCAGGTGCCCAATGTTGGCCACTGTGGAGCCACTGTGTCCCAGTTCTGCCTGCCCCAGCTAGGCACTGGTGCTGGATGCTGCCAGGGGCCAGCTCACCCTCACAGGGTAGTGGATAGAGGAGGTGGTAGAAATACATGAAGTCATGAATGCACTGGGCAGGTCAATAGAAAATTGCTTTATCTGTAATACACTAACCAGGGAGCAAAATTGAAATAATAGTTTTGAAACAAAAGGAAATACTTGTGTACCACTGTATAAATCCCAAGACTCTCTGTCCTAAGATCATGGCTTGAAAAATAAGCCAGAAAATGTCTTTAAACACAAAGATCGGGCTACAGTTTTTTACTGCATGTTTCGGAGTAGTTTCCTGGAGGCAGAATGAATGATCTTAAGAGAAGTATAATTTCTGCTCTCCTTATCTTTCTTCTCAGCAGCTGTTGTTGGCCATTTGCAGACACAGCACCACTATGGTCTGCCCAGTATGTCCTTCCTTATGTTCTTACTGTCAGATAATTCTGAAAAGCTAAAAGTTTAAATGATTTTCCATCATTTTCTACCCAAAAGATCAACCACAGTCAAATAGCTTGTGACATGAGTTAAAGTGAGGACATGGGAAAAAGTCACACCCTTGACTGGAGAAAGGAAAGAGCATTTAGATGCCTTATGCAGCAAATCTGTTAGGACAGACCCCAAGTGGTAGATAAATAAATAGACAGACAGATAAACAGAAGACAATTGGTTGGAATGTTAGCATGGAAAATTCAGGTTATATATTGGAATAAAACTCTCAATGTTTAGAAGAATAAACCAATGGCTTAGATTCCCTGGTGGCAGTAAGCAACCTCCATGCCCACAGAACCTTTGGAAAAGGTTAGACAAACATCTAACAGCCCTGACCTGACTACAGTTGTGCATTAGGGCAGAAAGCTGTGCTGATCTGTCAGCCTGTAGTCTGCAAAATAAGAAAAGCTGGTATGTGAAATGACTGTAACGTAACAGCAAAACCCAAATAAACCCATCCTATTACACAGAAGTTGAAAAAAAAGGCAAAAGTTTTACCTCATTTTTATTCTTAATGTAAGCGAAACCATGCATTATACAAGATGATCTTTAGATTTTTATTTTATTTTATTATTTTATTTTATTTTTCTCAGGATGTTAAGGCTAAAACCATGATTAGAATTAGAATAATCTCTGAGGACCTTTACAAGGGTCTGGTTTGGTAACCTACGCCCCCAGCTTCTTTATAGTCAATGGAGGCATATGGTCAAACTCAGCAGGGGATGCAGCTACCCTGCACCCTGCAGTTACTCCAGTAACTGTCTGTCATTGTCCCTTGACTATAAAACGAGACAGAAGTAACGAAGTGCTGATCATCGGCACCCAGATACCTCTAAGGTGTGGATGCCAACGACATGTGGAGTGTGCTGCAGGTCAGTCTGCAGTTTTCCTGGCAGGTAGCTAGAGGGGTGTGTGGACACACTAGGTCGCTTGAGCAGGGTAATTCTTTTCCAAAGGACAGAAAATCTATGGACATTACTATTTATGTTATATTATAATTATTTATATAATTATTTATTTATATATATATATTTATATATAATTATAATTAATAATTAATAATTATTAATTATAATTTATTATTAATTTAAAGTGTACATAAACTGCATAGGCATCTGATGAAGTGGAAGGAATAACTTAGGGCAGTTAAGTGTGCCCAATGAAAAGCTATATTCCCAGCAGAACCACAATATGCAGGGAGTTTGCCTGCCAAGTACAAGGAAGGAGCTGGCTGGGAAAACTGAGAACATGCAGGTAGATCTTGGTACAGAAATTAACAATTTGAATTTTCAATAAAATCGTAATGGGAAAAAAAGTTTTCATTTGCCAGCCAATTCCAGCCTTGAGCATATGAGAGATGATACAAAAAATTCCAATAGGGAATGTGAAGAAAGACCTCCTAGTAAATAAGGAAATAAGTTACTCTTTTTCTTGAAGCTATACTTTATTCCAACCAATCTATATGCACTGTTAATATGTTCAATTCATAAACTGGGTAATGGGAATGACCTTTACAAAGGGCAGTTGTGAGTACATGATTTTGCTAGCTGAAAGTTTATGCCACTTTTTAGTGCAGTGCAGGAATTGCTAATGTGCTGCTCCCACCATAGTCAGTTTAATTACTGTCCCTTGTAAATAATAATAATAAAAAAAAACTTTTTTTTTTTTGAAATTAATACTAGAATAGCACGTACAATTTCTGTTGATGGGTGCCTTTGTGATGCTCAGTGACAAAGTATATTTTAATCAGGGATGAAAATGATTATCAACATTTATTTCTGATTTGTGTTGCAGACACTGCAGTCAAGATATCATCAGTGTTGAGAGACTAGTAGAGCATACGTAATACAAAGAGTAAAGTTCAGGAAATAAAGACAGTTTTGCAAAGGCTTTCAGAAGGTTTTGCATTTTGGCATTTTGGCCCCCTTAAACCCCTGTCACACCCTTCCTCTGAAAGGATCAGAAACTGTCCCAGAGCTCCACACTCTTCCATGCCCCTCTCTGTGCCCAGCTGGGCTCCCTTGGGCCAGTGAGACAGCTTGGAGGCGAGTGGCATGGGCTGTGCTGATGGATTTAATGTCCCTTTGCTTGGAGAACTTTCTTGTAAACTTTCCTTTTTTTCCTTTTTTCTTTCTTTTTTCTTTCTTTTCTTTTTTTTTTTTTTCCTCCTGCATCAGGTTATTCACAAAAGCATACCACAGGAAAAACGTCAGTTCTCCAGTCATGTTTTATTATGGATTCAAACTGCTTAAGCTACATTTGGGCCTATTAAGTTAAATTTTAATGTTTAACACAAAGATTAAATCAGCAGGCATTCTGCTATGCAAAGTGAGTGATATACTCCATAACAAAAATAAATGGTTTCACAGTGATTTACATGTTTACAGCAATAACAGCGGCTAATGTGCAGTAAAGTCAAATTTCAATAAAAATGAGTTAATTAAGTCCTATTTTAATGCTAAGAAATAGAAATAAGCATCATGCATGGCTGATATAAATATTAATTGCCTGCAAGATGGCATATAAAAGCATAATACTCTGTTATGATAATGAAGCAAACCCTAAAATAACAGACTACTGTTCACCATTGCATATGGCATTGTGTAGACAGTGTCAGCCTGTGGGAGAAAGCTGCAGATTTTGTGAATAAGGTCTTATTAACTGAAGAAAAACCTTCTCTACTTCGTTGTTCTGAAATGCATCACAGCACTGTAAATAGCTTTTGTAATGCACCCTGTGTGTGTGTGTAGTGGCAGAAAACAGTTTCTCAGTGTCTGTGTTGAACCACATGCTTCTGGTGGGGGTGTTTTTTGTTTGTTTGTTTGTTTGCTTTCTCTTTTTTTGATGGTAGATAAAGAAAAGAGATCTAAAGAAAATACACATAATAAATAATTCTTTGTTCCTTTCTATCAGAGAATTCTTTCAGTGGCATAACCTCGAGGTATATTGTGCATTTATCCTCTTTTCGCAGTTTCATTAATTTTTGCTTTTATTCTGAATGCAAAGTCAATCTCTTCTGGGTACTTTTGACAACACTGGCTTGGACTGGTGTGGTGGTCTGCTTGCATGCATGATACCATAGGATGATAGGTTAACATAACCCACATGCTGACTCTCTTTGTAAGGCATTTGGAAAGACTTTTACTTATCTTGGTTTATACTTGCTATATAGCTTCTCAAATGATGTAAATTGAAATAGTTATGTTGAAGTCAGCTGAATTAGTGGGGCTGTGCCACCTCATACCTGCACAGGATTATGTTCCTAAAATATTTACCAAATTATTGCACCAGTTGTGAAATTCCAGATGCGGTAGGAATGCCATTCATCAAATGTGGTACAGCAATTTCCTCTCAGAGCAATTCTACTGACTTCATTCTACCTTTGAGTTTTGTTTCTGCCCTTGGGTTCCAGATAAAAGTTGTTTGGCTTTTTGATAATCTAGGGACATATGAAATATAGTTTTACTGCGTTTGAGATCTCTGCAGAAAGCGCTCTCTTTCTGGATGCCTTGTGAGACTGTGTGCTTTGCATATCTGTACGCTCACATGTGACTTTCATCAGCAGAGCAAGCCACACACACACAAAATCTGGAACGCTGAGGATACTGGAGTGATTAACTATATTGACTAAGTACAAGTACATCTAGATGGCACTAGGATCTGAATGACAAACAACTACATGGTGGCAGAGGCAGAAATAGAAGATGGGGCATGGGTGAGAAAAACCTGGAGGTAAAGAGTTAAGTTTAAATTCAGCAGTCTGTCAGAGTACGTGTCTTCTGCAGTTTTTGTTCTCTTCTTAAATTCAAAATACAGGCAGCCAAGTGACAAAGATAACGAAACAGAAAGTCACATTCATCCAATACTAAAATTTGTTAAGATAAGAAAAGAAGCATTATCTCTAACGCCACCCTGTTTCAATCCTTGATTTGTTGTATAGCTTTTACTTAGCACCTTTTCCAGCCAAGCCTGGTTTCTGGAGGCAGATGGAAAGCAGCAGCACACACGTTAGCAAGTTTAGCAAGCTTGCCAAAGTTTGTTGAAAACAACTAAACTTTGTAGTTAAAGCACTAGTATTGGTGGGATTTTGCAGCTCAGGCTCACAGCTAGCCTTCACTTTTTGTACTTCTGAAGGCTACTAATGAGACAGAGAAGGTTTCTGTGAAAAGTAAATACAGTCCAGCTACACTGTGTACTTGACCTATGGTCAAAGATTTTATTTTATTTTATTTTTTTTAAAATCAATGTGGAGTTGTCTTTCTTCCTTTCAATTTCTTTCTTTTTGGATAGCAGCAAAAGAAAGGATTTCTGATGTGCAAATATTTTTGTGTACTCTTAGATTGATCAAGAAGGCATTCTCTGAAACCAACTAGAGATGTTTATAATAATTAAAAAGTTTATCCTATGACCTGCTTCAAATCTGAACTGATCACATACTGCTCTGACTTAACAATAAGCAAGGGAGTCTCTCTCTTCGGACTGAGGGGATCCTGGAGAATGGTAACCTCAGTTACGTCAATCACAGAATATTAAGAATTCCAGAAGAGACACAGGGACAAGTTAACCTGGAATCTCTCTGCCTGTTATCAGTATCAGCCTGTTGTATTTCCAGAGTTTCCTTTCTGAATGCTGATAAGCTGCAGGTTGTCCACTGCATTGTCAGAGTTATACACCAATTACATGTCAAAGGTATTCTCAAAGCAAGTGTGCAGCTTCTTGATTTTTGGCTTTGCTACTGCATGAAGCCAGAAAGAGGGAAGTAAATAAGGAGGAAGGTCTGAATCAGTCCTTCAATTTCAAAATGGGAAAAAAGAAAAAAAAACTAGAGAACTATTTTTTCACATAGGAGGGAGAGTTTAACTTATCATGCTGTGAAGCATTTAGTCTTCAGCATTTGCACAGAGAGCCAAATTAATGGTTAGAGTGCTGTTTCAGCATCCCTCCCCCTCGCTTCACACAAGAGACAGGGGGAATGTGTGGTCTGTGTCCTGGCACAGTGCCTCCACCCCTGAGAGCTGGATGGCAGTAGAATCCTGCCTTACCTTCTTTGCACTGGTTTGAGAAAGTGACCACAGAGAAAAAAAATAGAGCCAAGATTTCCAATGAAGTTAGCAGGAAATCATTATTTTTATTACTTAAGTCAGCTGAAGACAATTTTTTGGGTACATTGGCATTCACCAAAAATGTTGTGTCTGGCTCTAACTTTAGTGCAGCTGTCACAACCAGCAGAAACATTTCCCTCCAGAAGCAAAGGATCCCTCACTTTTCTGCTGCTGTGATTCCCCCTTATAATAAGAGAAGCAATCAGCCAAGGAAGACCGTGTCTTTAGGCATTATCAACATGTTCCCATCGACGCTTCGGTGGGACAAAGGGAGAGGAAAACAATCATCTCCACTGGCTCATGCTGGGGAGCGGGCCGAGTACTGTGTTTATTCCAGACTCTGCACTGGTGACGAGTTTCTGTAAGAGGGACAAGAAACTCCATGGTGGCCCCATCTGCTCAGCCCCTATCCAGGCCAGGCAAATGGGGGTGGAGCAATCTCAGTTTTCTCCTTCCCTCCAAATCTAGATCTGTAAAAGGGCTAACCATAATCTTAAGAGGCATGTTACTTGGCCAGGAGGAAAACAAAATAAAATTTATTTTACTTCAGACTGTTAAGGTTGAATTTTGTATAACATTTTCCTGTGTATGTAATTAATATGCCTCCTGGGGGAAATGCAGCTGGGAATTTCTACACAGAGAACTCTCTTTAAGGCACATAGGGTTCAGATATGCTAATCTAATTCAGAATTTAATGCTCAACTATAGATAAGTTGATAATTATAGCTGTATAAATAACGCAGCTCTAATTGGGTATGAACGTCTTAACTGGTATATGAGATACAGGGTGCTGCCAAGTTTTAATTTCCAGTAGAAGCAGCTACAGCTATGAATTCCTACCATGAAAATTTCAGTGGTACTGAATATATATTTTTAATGAATCCGGACAATGGGAATTCAGAGGCTTAATCCTCTTCAGTAACTACGTTCAATGGGGGTTGTGAAGATTTGAGTGTGCCATCCTGCTATATTAAAGGAAGCAATGGAGAGTATGGAAAGAAAATGTCATTTCACCACATCACAGTTAGGTTGGTGGTTTCTGCCTTTTTAGACTGATTATTTGGCAAAAGCCCGGATTCTGCTGCCTCTTTAATGTGGCTGGTTGTGCTTGCTCAAACTGTCCTGGGAGTGCTCAGTACCTCTGATTAATGTGCTCAGCACAGCACGAGGTTACTGATAAATTAGCACTTTGGTGCTGGAATCTTGTTTTCAGACTTCTGGCAGTATGTTTGCATAAGAGGCAGTTTTTTAAAGGTCTTCATATAATCAAAAATTGCAGGTAAACAGATAGTACCACCTAAAAATTAGGTTCCTCTTTTCACATATATGGGAGTGCCACATCTAGTCAGACAAGTTTGGGAAATCCCAAGATATGTCTATCTGTGTCTTTAGTTGTGTACCTGATTTTGCATATCTACCCCCCAAAATATGGAAAAAAGCATCAAATATACTCTGGTGAATATATATATATATATATTTAATCAGAACTCCCTGGAAAGAATTGCCATGCTTAGCATTGCCATGCCACTGCAGTGCTGGATGGATTTGCACCATGCTGCGCTCTTAGGAAAGTCTGCTGTATATAGTGGCTGTCATCTAGTTCAGGAATGGTCAGTCATCCTGATCCTCTGTGGCTCAGATAATAGTATTCTTGAAGCTGAGAAAACCAAGATGTAGTTTCTACAGCAGCCAGCCTCTGTAGTCATACTCATCTTGCTTCTTGGCATATGTGAGGATACAGGAGGCTATGCACTTACTCATGGACCACCACATCTCCTCTACTGGTTGGATGATGCATTTTACTCGGTGGAACTGCACCTGGACTGCCTTGCTCTGTCTCCATTTCTTCAAGACTCAATTTTCCTCCCAGATTGCATTATAAGTTTCTAGAACCCAAAGAACATGTTGCACCATCCCTCCGTCCTCCTGTTGCTTTATCAGCTCTTTTCTATCCTATTAGCATTATTTCCCTTTCTAACTGAAAAGGGATTTTTTACTTAATTTTCTGCCTCTTTTGGAGGTTAATCAGATTTCACCCTAAATAAAATATGAGGGCTCACATTTAATTATTAGTATTCATTTACGTTGGAAGAGAAATGTTATGATGAGAACATTTGATATTTAGCCAGCTAGTAATTAGTTTTTTTTGCTGAATTAATTTCAGAATTTTGTAAAAATAGTTTATACTGATTAGTCACAACAGAGCAAAGTGAGATGGCTAAGGGTAATGAACAACATTCCTGACTGACAGCCAAATTCCTGCCTTCCCTAGAAGACCAAAGAACCTGCAGCTCTCTGAAGACAGTAGATGAAATAATTTCCCAGTTCCCTAAATACCAGTCAGGTGACAAAGTAGTTCAGCTATTCCCTGTATGACTGAGTTTAAAGCCAGCATACACTTACTTTTTATTTATTTTTTAACTCTCATCCATTTCTGAAACTTTGAATTTTCCATCCTAATCCTAAACATTTCTAGCAGATTTTCAAATTAGCGAAGAGCCTGGCA
This sequence comes from Oxyura jamaicensis, assembly GCF_011077185.1. Lineage (NCBI taxonomy): Eukaryota > Metazoa > Chordata > Aves > Anseriformes > Anatidae > Oxyura > Oxyura jamaicensis. The sequence goes on along the minus strand of NC_048896.1, from coordinate 38,901,129 downwards.
CAAGACTATATTGTTTCCCTGACCCATTAGTACTCCTTGTAGCACAAATCATCACTGTTGAGATAAACCTTGCTCCTCTCTCATTCTTTCTATCCTCTACTGAATTTCATACTTCACAAATAAATGTATCCAGATTCCTGAGTTTCAAAGACCCTGCACGTTGTACCTGCCAAATCAGGCAGGAGAGGAAGCAAAAATTAGCATATAAAGTACAAAGGCTCAGAACAAAATAATGAAAAGAAAGAAAGTGGAGTAAATTGCACATATGTATACATGTGTCATTTATATGGTTGTATTAGCAAAAAACGAGCCTTTACCAGAGCAAGAGAATGGAACAACAATGCAAGTGACACAAACATAGGAAAAAATTGTCAAAGACATGTAAAAAAGAAGTACTTCCTAGAAACTAAAAGGGAAATAAGCTTCAGAATAAAGGACACTGTGCCAGATTTCCCTAAATGTGGTATTTTGCCTCTACTGCAGGAAAATATGGAGTACTTTTTGACCTTAAAACTAGCTTCTGAAGTGACTTTATAACACTGTCATCACAAGGAGCCCTCTTCATCCACTTTTAATGACTTTCTTATCAAATTTGTGCAGTTTACAAGCCAGAGAATGTTTTTTGTAGTTGCTTGCTGCTCTTGGGATCAAGTAATTAAGCTGCTTTTTGTGTCTTACACATTGCCACCAGTAATAAGGAACCTGCAATTCCACACAGCAGAACTCGTTCCACTCTTTGGGAGCTCTCTGCAGCACTAACTGAAGAAATGTCTTATTTCTATCAGTAACTTGATAGGACTCAGAGGCTCCAAAAGCTGATATTCACAGTGATACTTAAAAACTTGTTTTCCAATATTTACATTACCTTTATTTTCCTTCTGTTTATATTTTCCTGTTGGCATATTTAAAATGCTTGCCTTCCTTGGGAAGGAAAAAAATGATGCAATAACCAACAAACCTGCAGCCTCTGGTTGCAGGAGGCTTTATAGGAGATGCCTTTGTTGTATATTGGCTGTTTTTCACCAGCAGCTTCCCTACTGCTTAAAATCTGTTCCGTTTTTATGCATGATCCCATGTCCTAGATTCAGGACGTGTACTTGTAGCTCAGTTTCTGAAAGACAACTTGTGAGCATGTGTCATTTAAAAGAAAGATTCTATAAGCATCTGTAGAAATAAATTTATTGAAATATAAGTGATTTGGTGGCCTCTGTGATTAAAATCACCTAGTTGCATACGGAAACAACTTCCAGCATAAGGCCCCTGATTTCTCCTTGTCTGAGTACCTGGTCTGTTTCTAGGGATTTTAAAGCAATAAGGGGGGGTGTATGGTTGGGAGTGCACATCAGAGCTTGGCTGCAAGGCGTAAGGAGCCTATGGACATCCCTCGTGGATCTCAGTAGCCACATAGATTTACAGAGATTGTAAGTGTGACCGAACCTCTCTGTCTTCTGACAGAATGAGAGGATGGACAACTTCCACTCCAAGAGCGTAGCAGCATTTCCAAAAGAAATATTATGGCTGCACTATTGTTGGGCAATACTGCTATGTAAAGTAATTTGTTTTGCCGGTCAGGATCAGGCTTTAGATGAGATCTTGTATGAAATAGCTCTCCAAAGCCAGCAGCCTGTAATTCCATGTAACATCTTTATGATTCACGTGCTCCAGCAATGTGCCCAGCTCCTGTAGCTCCTGTATTCTTTCAGTGACAGTAAGCTTTATTCTCTCCTTGCGTCTCCACTACATGATGCCTGCAGTAAAATGCCATCAGAACGTCTGCAGAGAGACCTGCAGATAAACATATTTTGCAAACCAGGCTAATGACTTCAGCAATTGAGAATGAAATTGTTTCTAGCTTTCCTGTAACTTTTCTGATAAACAGAAGTAGGTACAATGCCTTTCAAATTACCCAGGGCATCCAGACGAATACATTAACTAATAACATCCTCATATGCCACATGCATTTATTGGAACTGCTTTTGTGATTGTTTTGATAATCTTTTCATTTGATGATCTAGAAATTGATATTAAGAAGTAAATATTTGTGTGTTGTTTGTACAGCTATTTCCTTCCCTATAAATTTCAGATAGATAAAAATTCTTATATGTTATTACCAGAGTTAAATTGTTTTGCATATTGTGAACTTTTTCTGAAATCTAAACACAATGGAAGATGTTAGTTTTCACATTAGTCTACTTGCTGTTTCCACTTCATGACCTTGCTAATAATGCATTATTTTTTTTTTGCTTTGCAATACACCAGAAAGGTAAAGGCATTTTTTTTTTTTTATTATTTTTTGCACTAGGTGTTTTTATGTGTATATATAGTCATTGTGAAATACGTCCAGCAGTAATTTGTAAGATTTTCTATCTACTAATCAATAACTGCTTTGAATGTCAAAATACCCAGTGCACACTTCATTTTCCCATTTGAGTGAAGCTAACATTTGCTGTGTGTGTGAGGAAAAAACATCAGACAGAACTTCAGATAAAATTTCTGTCCCTTCTTCTAATATTAGAACTTTTCTCTTTCACTGGAAGAAAATTCACACCTTTGGAAAAAACATTTGAACTTAACTTTGAGAGAGACCATTACTTGTATTTGAAGTGTTGTATCTCAGAGATGTCATTTCAATTTTTGAAGGTATTGTAAGAACTTTTAAAAAAGTTTCTTCCTCTGGTGTAATTGTTACTCCTGGGAGATTTTGTTGTTCAATTTCCGTTCATGTTTTCTGCCAATAATCACTTCTCCTATCATATATTTATATTAATTATTCTGTGGGTAGAGTTTGTGCTTTCTATTGTCGGGAAGACTCAAAGGGAGGTGGCTGAAAAGCATCCCCTGTGCTGAACACATGCCCACTTGGATGATGCTGCAGAGGCAGCAGCCTGCTCATCTGTGCTGCTCATTCCCCTGCCATCATTACAGAAAAGCTTACATGTGTTTGGGCTATGAGTTCTTATACATCTGGCAGAGCTCAGCTGAGCATTCACCCAAACTGTGACCTTGAGTGTACAAGGCTTTGTAACTCCTCTTAGACACTGCTGTTTACTTGTTCTGTTTATGATAACTGGGAAGAAAATTGCTCCATTGTACTGCTGAAGAGCGGCTCAGTTTCAAATTACTCTGAAAGGCAGCCAACAGAAGAGCTAACACTATGAGGCCACGTTTTTAAATGGCCTTCAGTCTGGCTTTCAAGTTTGTGTTCCCAGGTTTGCACTCTCAATCAATCGTAGAAAAAAATAATTTCAGGCCCAATTAGTTGTGAACTTCCATCTACCAGGTTCAGAGAAAACTGAATAAATTTAATATTAAGAGGACAACAGAAAGATGAGGCAGCACTTGAACTCTCCCTACTGCAATCAGTTTGACCATTCTTTTGTTTTGCTCAGATTGTTTCTTTTATTTTTGAACTTCAGTAGTGTTGCAGATGTCAGTGGCAGCACTCATTGCTGCCTCTTAATGGATGGGAGACATCAATGTATGGTGCAGTAATGGAGCGAAACCTGTCAGGTGGTGAGCATAGTTCCCTCTTTGAGTTCATGGTAATGTCCTGAATTGAAAACTGTGTGTCAGTATCTTCAGGTAAACAAACTCCCATGTACCTGAGACAAGATTCCACTCCTGACTCTGTAGGGTGGGGAATTATGTGGGTCATGCCACACAGAATTAAATATCAATTGTCATGACAGCAGTCAGGGTGCTCCGAGATGTTCCAGGAGTAGGATTGGAGAACAAGATCATTCAAACGAGAGAGTTAATTGGGTCCCGTGTGCAGCGAGTTTAGTTTCTGTGCAAATTTTCCAGGATTTTGTGATGCTCTGAGAACAGCAAGATTAAAATCCTTTCTATTTTCCGTGTGTTTGAGGATCTTGCATTCTATCCCATTAGAAGAAGATGAAAAGACAGCACTTAAGGAACTGAGAGCAGCATGCTTTTCAATTCAGCTGGTCGCCTAAAACCATTTCCCCTTTGGGGATCCGTGCAGTCCTAGTTGTGGTCACCATAAGGACCAATATTCTTGGCAAATCTCCTTTTACAAAGACAGCTTTGCTAATGAACTTTTTCATAGGTCTGTTTTGTCATGATTATCAGTGCTGCATTTCTCACGTTCAACTATGAAAATCACTATGAAACCTAATGCTTTCTCATAAAATCAGCTTATGGATAAAATTAGTATACTGTACAGGTCAGAAAGCTAAACCTCTAATGTGGCAAAAACTCTGTTGGAAGTGCTTTTTGCACTGTACCTTTTTTTCTTGGCAGATCATTGCTTATAGTGAGTAAACACCGCGTGAGAAAGTATATGCTAAACATCAGAAAAAAGGAAGTTAAAGTCTAAAATTTTGCTGATCCCCAGAAAATCATGTAAAAGTTATCCAAAAGAGAATTAATTGCATTGTTCAACCACATTAAATTCTATTTAAAAGCGTTTGGATTCTAGGCATGCTGTCTCAATTGTTACTGTAAGGAGGACTCGTCTCTGAAATCCTGAAGGTAGAAATCAAATGCTAGGCACTGTATTTCTATCTCTCCTGTGGGAAAAGGAGAAAAGGTACTCATGTATGCATAGAACAGAAGTCTGGCTTCAGGATGGATGGATGGCTACCTTTTCAAAGCACATTTCAAAATGAGCTGACCCTAGTAGAGAATGTAGCTATACCCCATTCTTCTCATGAACCTGAAGCCAGAGACTGCCCTCAGGGAAGCCGGCTGTTTTTTTCAAATTAGCTTGATTCTTTAATCACGAAAACTGCTTTGGTGTGACATAAGCTGTTGTAATTTGTGAGAAATGTTCTTCTTCTTCTTCTTTTTTTTTTTTTTTCTCTTTAATTGACAGTTTATTAGGATTTATAATAAGCCAACAAGCACACAAAAGCAACCCCTTAGTTAGAGCTTTTTTTTCATTGCAAGGAGTGTATCACCAGCTTATTGTAAAACAAGAAAAAGACAGAGAGGGAAATTTACCACTGACAGCTGAGTCTTTATGCTGATGGTCTGTAAAGATGTCAGCTCCCTTTAATGCATGCTTAATGTACATAATAAGACATATTGCTGTCTTCTGATGTTTCTTCTGTGAGGAAGGCCTGTCAATCTCTCACAGCTATGGTCCTATAAAATACAAACCGATCTTGCTCCTTCATGAAGGTGTGAGGTTTTTGCACAGCACAATGACTGCCCTCATATTCCCAATGCAAAGCCTTAATTACCACCTCAGGGAACACTAGCAAATAGCTTATAAACACATGGCAAGGCTCTGCAGCCAGAGCTTGGCAGGAGCTTTTAGGCAGAGGCTGCCAGCAGCATCCCGTTGGTCTCCCCCTTCCCCAGCTGCTATCTGACGGATGTGCTGGAGGGAATGGCATCAGGCTGTTAGTGCTATTGAGTCTCCTGGTCTCTTTGGTAGGCTTTCAGCCACCAGATGTGTGGTGGAACTCACAATCTCTTTAAATCAGAAGAACCTAATAAATAAAGATGAAGTCCCCCCATTCTCTGTTTAGTTTACTGTATGGGGGGATGTAGAAAGCATGCACACTTTGTAGTGACATTGAATGTATGAAAGAGCAGTTCAAAGCAGGCTAAAGTAAACACTAAGTAGATAAAATGTTTGAGACTCTTGGAACTCTCTTTGGGAAGGAAAGAAATAGCAGCTACTTTAGGTTGATTTCTGTCAGTCCTGCACTACAACTACAAAGGATTCCAGGACCTCATTTCCAAGGTGCAGTTGTAGCACAGCTTAAGAGCCTTACAGCAAGGAGGATTGAGCCATGTCCCCATATCCAGGACACATTACAGGAATACAGTTAACTCTCATTCCCCAGACAAGGTTTAAACAACGCTGTAATTGCATCTGGGGACAGGCACGTTGGACTGGACTTCCCTGAACCAATTACAGTTGTACCTCTGACAAAACTTAGCTCTCAAAGCAGGTTAAAAAGCTAAAGGGACAGATTCACATTATGAGCTGAGTATGAAAGTTTCTTTGAAGCACATCCACGGTGCTCTAACCCAGAGTTCAACAGGAACCGTGCCAGTCCTGCTGAATCCCATGTGAACTTTACATTGCTTTGCTTATTAGTGACATTCAGAGTGCTTGATGTATTTTTCATCATTGAGTCAGTCTTGTGGTATAATGTAAATCATACATACCCTTTCCTTAGTGGAGAGGCTACTTTTTCCAACTTTGAGAACACCAGCTGCAAAATCCTTTACTTCTACTAGTGGAAGCTAAACTTGCTTTTATAATAAATGAGTTCTGTTTTTCCTGTTTACTTACATATCTATTGCTCATTGCATTTAAATGAGGAATTAAATTCCTTGACTTAAAGCCAAATCTTTTTAAGCTATGCCTATTGAAGGAGAATATCTAAGACGAAAAGGTGGAATTGATCTGCCAGTGGAAAAAAAAAGTCTCTGTTACCCCTATCATAACAAAACAGTTGGCATCTGCTTCAGGGACATTCTTGTCAGCAGACACATGTGTGCTCAGTATTTTGCAGTTGAGGGGAGCAGGTGCTGAATTTTCAACTTACTGGGGTCTAATCTTCCCTAAAAGCCTTTTGTTTCCTTTTGTCTTCATCATTTGAGAAGTCAGACTATCCGTAGAATGGCCCCTCTGGTTTCCTTAGTTAAAATTTGGGCTGCACTAGAAATAATGAGATTTTTGCCATTATCTTCAGGTAACAATTTCACATCTGCTACTCAATAGCCTGGTTTTAATGCCCCATATTTTAATGCAAAGCATTAAGGAGATTTTAACTTCACTGGAGTGAAGAGTTTTTGGTTGTACAGACCAGCTGGGCAATTTGTTAAAAATGTTAAATACTTTAATAATATGTACTTGAATAATTATTATATACAGTGGGAAGAAATAAAACATGGGAGGACCAGAGCCCATATGGAGGTACCCGGAAAGTACTTCGCAGTGAAAATGGTATTACCTGTGCTGAAAGCCTCATAGGGAAATGAGGCTTCCTTCTAGATACTTTCTTAAATTCCACACACTGATAGTGAAATACGAGGCTAAATGTGCCACAGAAAAAAGGAAAACATGGTAAGATCACACTGAGGCATGTTTGAAATGAAACTTGTGAGGTACTGCAGTCATGGATATACCTGTAGCTCATCTAACTTAGGGGCTGTATTCAAAGTGATAAAATTAGCTCATGTTTCAATTATGATGAAAAGAGGGGCCTTCCAAAAACTCTAGGTACGTGGCCGCTCATCTGTTTTTTAAACCATTGCACTGTAATTGATACCTAAGCTAAGTAGATAAAAGACAGATAACATCTATATAACAAATTGCACTGCTGTGGAGAGCTAAACCAGTTAAAATTAGATACACTGGGTACTGAAACAGCCCTGGCAGGCTGATTTAAGGGGCTAGAGAAAAAAAAAAGAAACAGAAAAAAAAGTGCCAGTTGAGAAAGTAGAAAGCAGTGGGAAAAAACAAAACAAAACAAAACAAAAAACCCTTTAACTAATACATGGCTTAAATTTTATAGAAAAAGAGTTAAGAGGGAAAAAAGTGAAGAAAACAAAAAGAAAACAGAAAGGAAGAATTGTATATACAAGAAACAATAAAGAAAAATGAGGAACTTAAACACCTTGAAGCTGTCTGAAAGGAGCTGTTAGGACTCTTAGTAAAATGTATGGCAGGAAAGAGAAGAGAAAGTTGAAGTATGAAGAGTCCATATAGAATAACGAAAGATAACAAGGAGAATTCCAGAACCATATGAAAAGCACAAGAAAAGACATCAACATTTTAACTTATTTTCAGTGTCTGTTGCTGGAGGAGCCAAAGCTTAAAGGCAGGAAAACAGGAAAGCATTCCATTGAAATCAAATCTAAATCCAGACATGAGCCTGGTTTTCAGCTCACAGCCCAACTCTAAATCCCTTTAAAGTTTGCTTGTCACTTAATTGCACTACAAAATCTTGGCAGCGTCCTCACATCACAGTTTTAAGCTGTCAAAGTAAGTAAAAGTAGATATAAAACCCTCTAATGTCTGTCAAGTTTTAGAAACCATTTTCTAGCTGCAATTTTGTACTAAGCAATAAATTCATAGTGTCTGGTCGTAAGACCCAACCTAGCAAATTAGAGCTCATCAAACTTACTTGGGCCTTACTTTATTAGGTGGTCTTTCTGGGACAATAAAACCCACCTTTATTTATCATACCCAGAACTACACTCTTTGATCTCAAGTTTCATGTAATGCAATTTTTTTTGAGCTGACATACAAAGAAAGAGATAATTAAAACAACCAAAAATGCTCTCTGTTCACTCTTAGGTGGCAGGAAAGCTTTCAATTACATGCAGAGGCAGTGGCAAAATTTTAACTGATGTATTCTCAAGTTGTGCCGGGGAGGTTTAGGTTGGATATTAGGAAAAAAATCTTCACTGAAGGGGTTGTGAGGCAATGAAACAGGTTGCCCGGGGAAGTGGTTGAGTCACTATTCCAGGAGTTATTCAAAAGATGCGTAGATATAGTGCTTGGGGACACGGTTTAGTGGTGGACTTGGCAGTGCTAGGTTAATGGTAGGATTTGATCTTTTCTGATCTAAATTCTATGATTCTATGACTTCTGGGCTATATATAGCCAAGTGCATTGCTCTGCTAGTGTCATCTTATCTTTGCGACAAACTACTGTGACCAACGGGCCTTATGAAGAAATAGTAAGGTCCAGGATGTCTACTGCGACAGCACATGGAATATTGTGGCCTGCATCACCTTGTGGATGTGGTGCATCCATCTGTTGTAATTACACAGTAGCTCAAAGTTATTTTACCATTGCGTTGAAATTATGCAGCATAAACAATGCCCTGATTCTTTACCATTCACTAAATAGGGAAAGAGTATGGGAGCAGGGGATTAAACAAGAAAAGGCTTTCTTTAGTTCTGATAAAAAACGGCATTGAGATTCAAGCTGGTGATTACTATGGTACATGTCAATAAAACTGTGGTTTCAAACCAAAGTGTTTTTTCAGTCATCACTACAATTAATGAACAGCGTAGAGTTCTGTGGGTGCTTGGACCTGGTTCAGGTTTTACTTACTTGCATGGCACCAGCTGAACTTTGCTAACATCAGTGCCATTACCTCTACTTTCCAGGGCTGCTTCTGGGGCATGCACTATATCTCTTAAAAGTACCTGACACTATTTAATACACCTGTGCAACAAAACTTTAAGTAATCTTAAATTCAGCCCTTGGCAGTTGGCTGAGAATGGAGGATGAAGGTCTGTGAGATGCTGAGCAGAGGCACAGGCCTGGGCTTTAGACTAACGAGAGGGAACAGTGCAGTCAGGTTTTATTTTTTAAGCAAAGCTAATTTTAAAGGGTAGTTGTTTGAACCTGAGGAGGTTTAGTCCTGGAAATAGGAATATATAAATAGATATGTATGTAATGTATACATATAAAAATCTAGATATTAATGTTTTCATAGAAGTAAGTTTTCTTCTCTATGTGCTTTTTGAGCCTTTTGAGAAATAGTTATGGGCACTTACGTGAGTTGTGTGTTGCTATGGAAATGTTAGGAAGGGGTAAGGAAGAAGAAGGTCAGTTCTGTTTATTAAGAAAACACAAAAAGAGGTAAAAGGTAGAAAACACAATTATCCCTTTTTTTACAGCTGAGAAATTTCAGAACAACAGAGAAAAAGAGCCCAGCTGTTGTGGAAATCTATCAATCCTTTTAGGTTCACCTGTCATTTAGGCATCATTCTGCCTGCAGGGTATTTGCAGAACATCTACAAATCATCATCCTCCCATCACCCTCTGCCTTTTACCTGCTTTTGCATACAGATGCTCTCCTTCATCATAGCTGTCAAAACTCTCTTCTGCAAAAAGACCTCAGCATTGCCCTGCCACCCCCACTTCTGATATGTGTTACAAGGCCCAGCGAAAAGTAGCAGAAGTTGATACAGAAAGAAAAGAAGAGGCACTAGCCACAGTAAGAAGTCATTTCTGGACCACTGAATGTCACAGTGTGGATGTAGGCCATTCATTCATAATGTGACACACAATAACTATACAGCCTGAGAAACTTCTTCCCTGACTATTCTTTATTTCAGAACTGACAGGGGAGGAAAAGAGGAGACCAGATGTCTGTAGTCAGCATAGATAGTAAATTCTGCTTTCTTTAGTGGTCAATGGTGAGAGTTAGAAACACATCCAAACCACTAGGAAGACATTAGAAATGAAAACAAGTTCCAGTTTAAATGCGAAAACAATGTTTACATGACTAAGTCTTCCCACACCTTCTCACTGCTGCCACACTTTCTTGGTCTTCTTGCATTCTGCGGCTGGTAAGTGCCAGAGTCTGGATTCAAGCTGATATTCAGGGTTAGTGGAAGCTGGCTGACAAACATCAGCTAAGAGATGCATCAGGAGAGAAGAGTCGAGGAGGGGGTGGCTAGCCCCATTACACGTGCAAGAAACCACATACTGCAAGTACCGACCCGGTTCTAGTTTGATACTCTTGGTAAGCCTTTCTTACAAGACTTGGGTTCGTCTTATCCCTTAGGAGAAGGAGAATGGAATAGTCATACAGTGAGAAGGACTGTCCAGGAGGAGAGGCCAGATATCATCTGTATAGTCCAGACTGAGTCATGGGCTGAGCCTGGACTGAGACCAAAAGAATATTTAGAGACAGTTTCACCTGAAACTTGAGCCATGTGAAGCTTTTTACGTATTCAGAAAGGAATACATCCCAGAAAAGATGTCCGAAGGTTCATCTGTGAAATCTAGCAAGCTGGATTTTGTAGAAGTTTTAATGCACAGCAGTAGCCATACCTTCACGTTGCTTCCCATGGCTCATTAGGTGGCATGTTTCAGTAGTATATTGGTTTGCCTTGTAGACCTCTCTCTTGTCTCTTTATACTCTTGTGGATAGAAATCCACAGTAGTGTCATATTCACTCTTCCAGGTGTATCCCTTACCATTCTCAGAAGTCCTTCTTGCTTCCTTTCTAGCTATCAAAACTATCTATAGTCTTCCTCTCAGTCACAGTCTAAGGTGTCCCACCAATCATCCCTAACGGTGCATCCCTTAGCAGTCACTCTATGCTAATCTCACATGGAAAAAATCCTGCACTTGTTATGTAATGTCTTTCACTGCTTACTAATCTACAAGCCAGGACAAGCCCTTTAAGAATTAATGCTTTCATCTGGAGTTCAAACCTCCTTTCTGCTTCAGGAATGCCAGATGTAATCTGCTAGGTTGGAGTAATTACAATTCAGGTATGTCCAAAAGTAAGGACTGTGTAGACACAAAAGAGGGATGTAACTGTCTTGGAAGGAGGTGAAAAATCATGATAGGCCTTGGACGCAAATCTGAGATATCGGAGTTGTCAGAGCTGCACGTGCTGAGCATGTGCGAATGCATACCTAAGAAATGCAAGAAGCTTTTGACATCTAAACATAGATGTCAATGTAATATAAATGCCAAATGATTGACGGCAGTATATAAGTATATGGGGAAGGAGAAAAGAAAAGACTAATGAAGCTTAGATGCCAGCACAGCCTGATATGCTTAACAGGGCAGATGAATCCCAGCTTGAATGACTAAGTTATTTCCCAAAGTCAGTTGAAAAATCTGAAATGCGGCCAAGAACTCACTCTATCACCTGAATTCCAATTTCTCATCTCCTACAGCTGCAGTCTAGGCCTACTTCAAAGTCATCCTGTAGACAGTATAACCTCTTAAGCAGCCTACTGTAGCCAATAGCTTCTAACAAAAGCTAGGCCAGGGCTATTTACTTAAAATTGCTGCTTACATGAGAGATTTTTACAGTATTGTCTTTGGAACAAGAAATGACTTCAACAACAGTAAGGTGTCTTGACTCAGTCAAATGAGAATTCTTTGCCTTGGAACTGGTATAGCTCTGTTGTCTGGGTTAGCACTGGGTCTGAGTCTGTGCTACTGTAGGGAGGGTGGATGAAGTAGCTCAGGCTTGCAGCTGTGTAGCTTTAGAGCCTGAACTGGCTTGTTTAGGTGAAGTTTAGGCAGCAGGTGTGCATGACTGGCTACACCTGAATAAATAGTGAAGTGTCACTAAAAAATAAAAAGCTGTAAGAGTTAAAAGAAGAATTCTTGAAGTCAGGTTTGACTCCTAATTAAAATCCTAATCTAATTTCTTCAGTGAGCAGAACAGATTCTTAATCCAAAATGCTCCAAATTGCTGAACTTGACTATAGTAGTTGCAGTTTATATCCCTAGCTCTACAAAATGCTTTCATGCAAAATTCAGTGGGGAAATTTGAGGATGTTTCCAGCCATTTTTTAAAAACTTTAGTATCTACTATTCCTTCTGGTTATTAGAAGTTATGGAAGGAAAGGATAAAAAATAAAAAAGAGTGAGTAATGTCTTGAAAATACCTTTTAAGTTTTCTAGAATTTAAAAACCCACAACAACGCTTGATTACATCTCACAGGAAATACATACAGCAGGCTGTTCATTGCTTCAGCTATATAGGGACTTTTCTAGCTTCTGGCAGTCAAAGGATTTAACAGGAAATTCTGTCTGGTTACATTTTTTCTTGTTGAGATTGCATCTAGTATATAGTGACTGCTCCAACATCACCAGTTTATGGACGTCACTGGGACCTGTAATATGGATCAGCTGTTGGAACAGCTAATGCTGCGATCACTATAGCAGACAAGAAAATGCATGAATTTCAGCAGCTTATGTGTATGCTTGCACACCTAAACAGGGCAAGCAGGCATAATGCAGCTCACAAAGGCAGAAAAGGGGGACACGGCTCATCTCAGAGAAGCGTGATTTGATGCAGGAATGGACAGTTTAGCTGTGATTTTTTTTCTTTAGTTTTGAGCAAAATTAAGGACATCCTGGCTGTTATAAATCTTTGATGTGTGTTTGGAGCTTGTATGAAGTGTCAGTAGCTCTAAAGGAGCCAAGAGAATTACGTGTGTAATTCTCATGAAAGGTGTATGTGAGAACTTAAATGCTTTGTTTGTATAAATGGCAAAGTGGCTTAGACCTGTATGTGCTGTGGCTAAACAAAGCTGTGGCTTCTTTGGACAGGCTTACTCAAGTATAGCTCTGCAAAGGACTATTGTTTGAGCTGAATTATGCTTTGTGAGAAAACAGAAAGACTGGACCTGTAGCTCCAGATTAAAGCTTCACCGCTTAACTTTTATATAGAATGATTAAAAATGTTCTGGTCTTGCCTTCCTTTGTTAGGTGATATACCCTGAATGAGTTGAGGGAAAATATGAATGGCGTAGGAGTCCTCCTGCTAACTCTTGCTACCAAGACCCGCTAAGGAGGACCAGGGCTCTGGAATGTCAGCAGGAATCGTGGGATGCTTTGCACAAGAAAGCTTGAGGTCCATACCTGCTGTTAATATTCAAAGGGAAAGAAAGTAGGAGCAGAAGTGTACTTCAGCTTTGGAGGTTGGAGGATCAAAGACAAAGAAACTGAAGTAAAATAATAATGAAAAAAAAAAGTATAGTAATGGCTGCTTAAAGAAAAAAAGAGTTCTTCTTCTTCCACCCCCTCATCTTTGTTATCATTCATCTGTGACATAAAAGCAGAGGCCTCCAGTTAAAAGAAGCATCTCTGTAGAAGCAAGGGGAGTAAAAATAAAAGTTTTTTCTTTTCTATAGGAAAAGAGTATTTAAACTAGTTCTGATATTAGAATAGATATCCAGGAAATAAATATTTTAGTTGGCTATTTGCTGAGAGGGAAAAAAGACTCCTTTTTGGCGTTAGCACACTTAGAACTTGAAAGGTTAAACAGACATGAATTCCTGAGAGGTAACAATATGATATGGGGCTATAGGGAGTACAGCTATATCATGCTAGAATATTCTCAGCAGTGTAGTTTTAGAGTATTTGCTGTGTCAACACTACCTTATACTATAAATCGATGCATATTTTGCTCTATTTTACTAGCTATTTTAGTTTGTATTTGTGTTGTATACTTCCACTGAGTATTCCTATTGCATATTTTAATAAGATACATAATTCTGCCACAACAAAAGCAGATGCAGTAAAGCTTGACTGATTGATGCTGCTTGTATATTTTAGACCGGCATTGGGAATAAGCCTGGATTTGCAATTTGGAGTAAATGAATATTGATATAAAAACTATTCATGTAACACAAAGGTTGTTCCTCTATATTCTAATAGTGTTTTCATTACTTGTTTGGCTGGATTTGAGATGCCTGTTAACCCATCTAATTGGGAGGATAAGAGTAAGAATATTTTTATTTCTGAGAGTGGTAGGATGTAATGATTCTGAAAAATATAACAATCACATGAAAAGCTATTCTTTGTAAGATAGTGTTTTGTAGAATTTATCTGTTTCTGCTTTGTGTCCTTTTAACGTGTTATTCAATGTTAGCTGCAAATTCTACTGGGCTGTAGAAGACAGTAAGTTTCTTGACCACAGAAGTTTAATTCTCTTTTAGCCTCCATGAGAACGAGAAGGATGGATTCCATTTCTTAACTTATAAGACCGTAAGATATCAAATCAGGGATGTCTTGAGGTGGGGAAAAGAGAAAGCTTGTGCACCCTTCAAAAACACCACTGGTATTTACCAATAAATTTCTTTGTGCATGAAGAATGCCAGAATTTTGTTTGATATAAACGTCTGGAGCTCTACTTCTTCTTCTTCCACCAAGTCTCGCCTGTTATATAAAAAGGAATTCAGAGCTTTTTTCTTCCCTAAACACTGAAATGTGTATGGGTCAGGAGGGACATACATAAGTCTTTCCTTTTTAATAGCAGCTGCCTCCATTGGAAGTCCTCTGCTCCCCTTTCTTGCTTGACCATGTCAGACCTTTCAGCAGATGAGTGCTGAATGAGCAAAATGACTAAATTAGATACTACTCTACACTGTACTAGATCTCAAATAATTAACAATAAAATTAACATGAGATTCAGATAGCACACTAATATTCTTTGGAAGCTACTGGTTCACATACAGAAAGTCAATGCTAACACTGGTGTGCCGTCAGAGTGAGCAGTAACAAGCCTATGAAGAAAAAGAGGTTGATTAGGTATTCCTGAATAATGTCCAGTTACTAGTTCAGCTGGTTTGAATAAGGCTGGATTCAGTTTTAGCAATTCATCATCAAAAGCATGGTAACTATAGGAATATTAATGAAATGAATCAAATTGATTTTGCTTCTCCCTCCTCAATTAGAAATTTCTTAAGAATTTTCAGAAGTATCGTATTGTTTGAAAACCAAACCAACAACAAAAACAAAAGGAAAAGTTGCATCAGATCAGACTTGGATGAGACATGTGCCTTTGATGCCTCTACAGACAGTATATTTTCCCATCAGGAACTCACTGCATACTACTGGACCAACAAAACATGGCATGTTCCCCAGCTTCATATTTAAGCAGTTAAAGAGGGTGAGCTTTTTGGAAAAAAAAAAAAAATCATTTTTAACCTTTCAAGTTAAAAGTTTGAAGTTTATCTGCAAGTTAAGATTTTTTCTTATGGAGTCGGAGTGACGGCAGGAAAGGCTCATTAGCCTTACCAAATGCTTGCTTAAAAAAAAATAAAAAAATAAAAATAAGAAAGTTCTGATATTTGATGAAATCACAGTCCTGTGATTCTGGCACCCGAAATGGAAGGCCTGGGAGACCAAATGCTAATGATCATGACCATAATGTGCCAGAAGGTGACACATCTTGACTTATCTATGCCATGGTTGATAGGAAAAATGCAACTCCTAAACGAAGTATTAAAATGAAAGCCTCATGCTTTGATTCTTACAAGCTCTTTGCAAGTTGTGTTAAAAGGTGGAAATACTGGATAATCAGAAGTATCACGCTTGTCTTGTCCCTTGATAGAAATTAACTTCCACTAAAAACAAAAGGAATCTGCTTGTAAAATTCCCTAAAGTATGATATAGCATCAAATACATGCTCACCTAGTAAATTATTTTTATTGGAGAGGAACAATCATTGGTAACTTCATGAATTTTAATGGGACAATTACACACTGATCAATAATGTTACATTTAATGATTTCTCTTTCACCAGCACTTCAGAGTTGTCAGTTGACCTTTAATGGAGATTCAGTGATGCAAAACAGCTCTTTAGTAGAATCCAGTGTAATAAGTCTGGGTCTTCTAAAAGCTCAAATGACATCTTCAAGTTCAGCTAATGAGAAGTGATCCTGAATTCTCTAGCATCATGAAAATATCAGAAGAGATAATTGTCTTTTCCTCCAAAAACACTAGCTGTTGCCTCTGATTGGCAGATTCCAATCAGTATTGACCTTATTAATTATCCTCAGGTTTTCTTGCTGCTAAACTGAGCCAAGAAAACATTTGAAACTTCAAAAATGCCCTTGATCGTCATGGTAGGGATAATAGACTTGAAAGGTAGATGCTATCAAGATAGAGATTTACAAACTTGATTTTTCACAATGAAGTGAAGAAGTTAATGTGAACACTGATAAGTGTAGGTGTGAGGATGTGGGTTGCATTGTAATGTTGTTTATCACATTTATCCTACAAGGTTAATGTTACCTACCCAAGTTCTTGGCCAAGTTAAAGATGCTTTATGTTACATTACAAGGAGCATTAAGTTGCAGAATTAATATCCTCAGTACAGGATATCCCCCATATAGCTACATAGCCCTATATACCTATATGCTGGAGTGGCCACCAGTTCACTCCTCAGTTCATATTAATAGAGAGTGAAGCTGCATTTTGGAACTCTGTTTCTGTAACTGAACTCAAACACAGCTTGCCTTTCTTATCATGATCCACCTCAGAGTGGACTGGGACTGCATGAACGATAGGGTAGTTTTGTGTTGTCTTCTTCCTCTTGACTTTCACTTTATGATTCAAGGTACAAAGCAGGTGAGAAACACAGAAGACTGTCTCACTGACAGGCGGCAGTTCTTGCTCTGAAAACTTAAGATGTCTGCAGAAGTTGTTAGCAGCTTTGTAGAGATCTTCAGAAACCATCTCTAGAATTTATGACAGGTTTCCAATATTGAAACTGAGTAAGTGACAGATACAAGTCAGGCTGTAGTGTTTTGAACTGTATTTGAACTTTTAAATGATTTTCTCTGTCTTTCTTGGGATGTTAACAAAGACTTTGATACCCTGTAAAAGATGGCTTCAAGAGATGAAAGAGGTTACTATACCCTTAGGTCAGGGCAACATTTAACCCATCTATTCTACATTTAACCACAAAATATACATTAGAAAGTAGAAATTGATCTGTAGAGGAAACAGATAGTGCTGGTATCCATGCAGGCTTTGTTATTCTGGACTAGCTCTCATCTGGACTTGTGAACTAAGCATCCTCAGCAGTAACAGGTCTTTAGGCACTTTCCTTGGGTTCATCGCTGGTTTAGCTTCATCATGGAGGAGTCCAGTTTGAGAGGATTTTGTGATGCCACGACTATAGCAAGTTGGAGATCACTGGGAGAATTGCTTCAGAACTACTGATCCAAACTAAAAAGCGACTGCAGATGCACCCAGACAGTTCTAACACGTCCTCTCCCTCTAACTCAAGCTCACATGCACAGGAATTTGACCTCCAGAGGAGCAAGTAAACCCTATTGTTATTTCCTATTATAATTTGCTCTCTTAAATCTTTGCAACATACAGCTGTTAGTTCCTTGCTGGTGGTAAAAAAAAAAAAAAAAAAAGTGAAACATTTGAGTTTAGCACATTTTTGAAGGCTTGAGTCATTTATACTGATAGTAAACAGTGGATTTGAATTCACAAATAAGCATTCATGAATAAGCAAAGAGTTTAATGAGATTTGAAAGACTTTCAGCACAATCTGAGATGGCAAGCATTCATTAAGGTGTGCAATTTTTAGGCCTATTATCAATACAAATACATATAATTATATGAACAAAGTGACATTACAAAAAATTGACAAAATAGATGGTGCCCCAAAAATGTACAGTTAGAGACAAGAAAGCACAGTACTAGGCACTGCTTAAATGAAGCTAACATGCCACCATGTGCCTACAGTCCCATCAGCCACAGACATTTGTGTTCATCTGTAAAATGCAGAGGGCTTTGACAGCATTCCCAGAATGAAGCAGAGCTATGATGACTTCGTAGTAATAATAATTTAGTGCTTACAGTGAGACTTTCATAATGCACTCTCCACTTCAGAACAGGATTAACATACATCTGAGTTCATATACAAAATAGATGGAAAAATATCTATCTTTGCAAAAAACTCATATGCAAAAATACTTTAATGACATCCTGGCTGATGATACTATATAGATAGCAGTATAGCAATATAGCCTTCACTATAGCCTTAAAAAAAAAAAAAAGTGTCCACCTAAATCTCTAGGCATGTGGTAGGTTGATGTAAAAAGAATCAGGAATACCCCAGTGAGATCCTAAGCACCAGTCAGTAGAGCCTACATCGGTATGTAAATTAGCAGTAGTGGCATCAGTAAAGTTAGGCCAACACAGCTCAGCTGAGCATCTGGACCTGGAAAAAACACCACGTGCTTTCTGCTGCAGTTATCTGATGTGAAGATGCACTCTGTCTCCTGTGCCAAGTGTAATACCTGTGCCTGTTGAAATATTTTGCTATAGTGAGGTTTTAAAAGGTTATAGGTAAACCATACTAGATCGTGTAGGCTGGTTCCCACCATAGTGAATTCGCATATGGTGAAAAGACACCGAAGCTCAGAAGCAATACTCTGGAATCTGAAAGGAATGAATACAAAGAATGTGTAGCAACTATGCGTAGGTCACCCTATCTGACAGCTGTAAACAAATACTAAGCATTTTTCTACTAGAAATATTTTAACATTCGCAGTTACAGGAACACTACTGCAGAGCAGAGCACTACTCTGAATTTACACCGTCTTTTCCTATCTGTATAGAATACTGCAACATATGTGAATTGGGACAGAAGGCTGGCAGCTATTCTATTTTTGTTTACTTACTGAACGTTTGCACATCAGTGCCATACTTTCCAGTATCCCCCAGAGAGTTAAAGTGGTTTTGCACAGAAACCACAGAATCTTACACTAGTTGGTCTCCGCTTGGATCTGAAGGAAGAACTTTCTTTTGGCTGGGTCATGGTAAGTGACTCAAGCCAGCTTAGAAATCAACACAGATTTCAATAACTGCTAAACTTCACAGGAAACCTGGTATTTCCTACAATACCAAATGGTACATTGTTGCAGGTTGCAGGGCTGGTAATGACGTGAATCTTTCAATTAGTCAAACAATTGTTAATGTAGGAGAAGGGGAAAGAAACTGATTACCATAACACCAAAGCCATCAGTGGTGCTGCATCAGAAGAGGAGGAACATCAGGTGCAGATTGCTCAACATCATTTCTTTCAAGATCCTACTTAGCAAAGAGTCGTATGTTCTTACATTTCTGTTGGCTTGGGGAAGAAATTGATGCTGTGCAAACCTTTACTGGATCTGTGTGTGTGAATAAAATTGGCTTAGTTGGATTTATTCTTTCCTGGTGTTTCTAATGCTAACTCCCATCCCGCTAACAGAGCTGGCTTTGATCTTTGGAGACACATTACTCAGTTATATCAGAAATTCCTCAAAGCTATGAAGCTAATCCCTGCCAGAGAACAGTGGGTTGTAATCGTCATTGTCCTTCAGGAAGTATTAGGGCCAGTGTTTCAGTTTTTCTGTTATTGTTTATCATTAAAATAAAACCCACCCATTTACAGACAGACTGGTTACAAATCCTGTGGCTTGGCCTGCCCTCCAAAGTGGTTTCTGACATTGCCATATGACTGAATGCCAGGGGAAGTGATTATGCCTCTAAAATCCCCTCCTATTATATTCTGACTGTTGCGAAGTAAAGCATTTGTGAACTATCAGAATGTTGCTGGTGGAAACAGCCTCCTTCTAGTCTGTTATCCATTTAGACACAGTTCAAATAATTTAATCTTGGGCCTGTGGTTATATGTTTCTTGGGAGATGTGGGTTTTAGAACAAGTTTATCTAATTTTTAATTAAATTGAATTCTTTCAGGATAAATTCCCTTTCCATTTAATATTGTGGAAAAGAAAACTCACATCTATTCTTTAACAACAAAAAATTCCCCCTCCCAATAAAAGAAAACACACCACAAACCCACCCCTAGAACAGACATGCTGGGTCACCCTAGCTTCCCAGTCTTTCCAGACCTTCTTCTGACCCTGGACAGAGAGACTTATTTAATTACAATGACTATAGCAAATTAATTAAGAAGGCAGCATATCCCTCACATTGAAAAATCTGACTTGGATTGGCTCAGAAAAGCTGTCATGGATGGGGAAACTAGGAATAGGAAGTTAAGAGACTATCTGGGAATGTACCAGAGTCTGCTGAGGTCTGGATTTTCAACTGGTCAACTGGAGGTGTCACGGGGGAACAGACAGCTTTTATTGTGTGTACAGTTTTTTTTTTTTTCTTTTTTTTCTTTTTTTTTTTTTCTGGTCTAGATGAAGATTTCTCTGTATTGAATAGGTAGCTCCTGCCAGGCACCCATCACTAAATTACTTCATTTACATGTATGTGTAAGGCATAATTAAAAACTTGATGAGTTCTTTTCCTTCTACATTATCCACGACAGTAATCAAGCTGCTAAAAATGAGGGCTAGAAGGTACTGCTACTGTGTGGGAGGCATGTGTTCAGTTTTCATATATAGAGTGCTCTACAGCAAGAAAAAGAACCTGGCAGTTCCCCAACCAGACTAGCAGTCATTTCCATACTATCTGACTGGTTCACTGTTTAGTCTCTTACAGGAGGTAGAAAAGCCTCAGGGAGAACAATCATGAGGAAACCATGTGCACTACTGCCACTATTAAGACTATTTATTTATTTATTTATTTATTCATTTTTTAATGAGGCAGGTAGTGAACTCGGTGAAGATTCACAGCCAAGTGATTTTTTTTTTGGTAGTTCAGCATCCACTATATTATTATTTCTAAGGGCCTACATCTACAACTCGTCTCATTGTCTGTTGGACTCCTCTAGAGAAAATGGATATACTTAAACAGGTCTGGAAATCACAGAATTCTTCTTAAATTGTCTTCAAAGTATGTTCCCCTGCAAATAGGTTAGGAGTTCGACACTTTACATATGTGACAGCAGACTCTTATGAGCTACAGAACTCACTCGTGGCTGTAGGTACTTACTTTCCCTAAGGACTTCCCAGTCAGCTGGCCACTGTCAGCTCTTAGCATCTTTGCAGCTGTACTAATTTGTGTTAGGTTTCAATATTTACTGTGTCTGAGTGAGAAATAGAAAGCACCTGACTTTCCCAGTAAATAGGTACTTGAATGGAATGTAAAACTTTATGCTCTGAGGCTGTGTATACGTTTTGTATTCTATACTTGCTAGACGAAGATACAACATGTAATTAGTCCTTGATATAGACTCAGGACTTGGGCCTTCCTCCAAATTTTTAAAGCACTGGGGTAAAATTTATATTTTCTGGAATAAAGTACTTACTGGAATTTGAAATCAGTTATTCAATAAAAGTCCTACTCTAAGAGAAGAATGGGAGAACAGTTTCCTGCATCTCTCTTGGTTCCCAAATCTCTGCAGTTCACAGCAGTTAGATGAAAGCCTGGGAAGGGAAAGGTAGGACTGAATCTCATTAGCTCAAGAGAACACCGTATCTGGAGGTTTTTACAAGGGGTGCTGTAAATAGTACTTCTAGGCTCTAACTTTTGGATGTCTATTCTAGCTTTCAAACCCCCTAATCTGAGGCCTGTGACTCAGTCTAACTCAAAATTTACTACATTTCTCACAAATGTTGGGGTTGTGTATCGTTATGTGTATCAGAATATAAGGACTTAAAGAATTAAAGAAGGAGATAGATTATTAAAAAAATGTTTACAAGGCAGGAACACTGAATATTTCTTGAGAAACTGTTGATTTGTATGTGCATTATTTGTATTTTCTTGATTTTGATCTTCCTCAAATATTGCATTATGCATTTTATGCCTTTGAGTGTAGGGTACTGGGAAGAGCTGTGTGTATGTATATGAATACGAGTTCAAATGAAAATCATACTCTGTAGAAACCAGAATGGTAAAAATTTATGAAACATCCTGTCTAATTCTGAGTGGGTGACTGCACAACAAAAGTTCACAAGGGCAGGAGATAAAAGTACAGGCTGTTTAGATGCACATAAAGAAGCAAACTCATGACAATACCAAGAAAGACTGTTGTATTTGATAGAATACATTTTGTTTTTGCTATATGTAATTGACATTTTCATTACTTTTTAGATCTGAAAAAGACATCCGAGTCTTGAAACTGTACTGTAAGTAGCACAAACCATTTGTTACCCTTTTCTAAAGAAATTGTTTGGAAATATCTAGTAACAAAAATAAGTTCCTTGTGTTTATTTTTGGAGTTAAAATGCTGTTCTTTACTGTGGAGATGTTTTGCCCCCATGATAATTTCACTGGTCAGACAATTTCTCCCACTGATAGTTGCAATTGTTATGGTAATACTACTTATCACAGTGCTGCCAAAGCTGTGGCTGTATGAGCATTTCATAGGAAATGACATGAGGGAGGCTTTTGTTTGGGCTTTGGTCTGTAAAACTCATAAGGCTCGTAAATCAGAAGTGCAGTGTTCTTTTCACACTATTGCTGAAGGAACAGTGACCCAGTGAAATTCAAGAACCTCTCCAAGGGGAACAGTTGCCCTTTTAATTTCTTACACATGTTAATTCATGCTTAAAAAACCGTCACACATTTTGAATTGAAATGCAAGCAAGAATGAAAATAGCTTCCTAGCTACCTATTGACATTCAGTGACTACGCAATCCAAATACAGTTCATTTTTGGAACAAGTACTAGTTCCTGGAAAATCATAAGGGATATGGACAGTCCTTGGGCTGCCATTAAGATGGTCGCATTAACGAATTACGGTGATACTTAATGTTTATGCTAAGGACATCTTCAAAATACCTGTTCAGATGCACAGCATGATGTTGAGGTGAAGAACAAGAATATTGCAGTCTGGCTATTGTCTGTATTGTGAACAATGCCTCTCAATATCTACAGTTTTATTTTGTATTAGTAAAAAAACTCCTGAGAAAGGCAAAAGAAGGACCAAGAAAGAGGAGTACAAGGCAAAGACAAGCCTTGACTAGTACATGTGTCAGAACATCTAATTAGGGGCTTGGGTCTAATTATAAATCAGGTTGAGTAGGTTATAGGGCTCTTACCTATATGTGAATGCCTTCCTAATTAGCATCTTATGTATGCATATGTAAAAGATGTTTCTAGCTATATTTTTTTCCCTGAAAAAAAGGAGGTTGTGGTTTAGGAAGCTAATCCTAGAGAGAACTCAATCTTGAATATCATGAACAGATTTAATTACTTTATTACGTCTGGATGATGGAGTCACTTCTTTGGAATTGCTTCTTCCCAATGGTGGTTTGCAACTCAGCTTGCTGAATGCTTTGAATACTGCTGGTGGATGCCAAATTTCCTACATGTTGAAAAATAGAATATGGCAGTACTGATACCTCTTTAAAGGTTTATTTCTATATGCTCCTAAGAAGTGGTGTTTTTCCGTGTTAACTAAAATCTAGTTATAAATGTAATTAAAAGAAATGTCTGACTTCTGCCTGTACTTCTATTTTTTCTTTCAAATGTACATTATTTTTATGAATGCCACTTAAAGTTTTTCTCCATGTGTATTTTTAAAATTGACTTCAAGCTTTCCACTGAAGCCACAGTTAAATGCATGTCTCAATATAACACATTAAGCAAGCAATTTACATATGTTAATGACTCATTTTGCAATTTGAATGACTTCTCAATTTCTGAACAATTCCTGGCTCTATCCCATACCTATAAATGCTTTTTAACTGATCTGGCTTGGAACTTTTCATTTACAGTCTTTTACTTTTTCATTGCGGGGGAGGCAGGCAAGGTGGGAGAACAAATTACATCGGTGCTTTTTCCTGGAAATGTACTATCTGCAGAGATTAAGGGACTGTAATTTATTTGCACTTTCAGCCATTTCTTTCCTTGTCTGCTAGATACTTTCCTGACTGATAAAGAAACTCTTGCCAACTAATCTAATTCAATATAAACACATGGAGAAATTCAAGGATATCTAAGACTTTCTCTGACCAGTCAAGAAACTTGGGGGTAGGAGGATTTACTGATAAAAAGAGAAAACACTTGATCCATAAATACAAAAAATAAAAACAACAAAAAAAAGAACAAAAAACCACAGCAACACAGAATATAATTTTGAATTTCTTGCAATGAGAAAAGAATCTGGGGCATGTTATTATGACCGTTCAGATTTTCTGTTTCTGTTTTTTGATTACTCTTCCTTCTGAAAGTTTAATAGTTTTCTGCATGCTGTAGCCTTCCTACAGCTGAGAGACCACCTTTCTGTGTCAGAAGTCACATGTCTGAGTAAGATTTTTTCATACAGAGATCTGCTGGTTTATTTCTTTTTATTAATTTAGTGCATGTAATTTGCTTAAGACAAAGATGTCGTCAGACAAAAGTTTCTTCAGCTGCAGCATATTTTGTTTGGCACAACTAAAGACTGCATTGTGATAGTATCATGTTATTTTACCATTACACTAACATTTCAATCTGAACAGAGCCCAGTTTGGAGATGTTACAACTGTATTTCACTACTGCTAATGCTTCTCTATGTTTCTGGAATTAAGGTTTTCAGGGCAATGAGAAGGATGCTGTTTCCAAGTAGGAAATCTGAAATGATTTAGTTCTTATGGTGTTCTTCTATACAGGATAAAGCATTGAATAATGGTGACCAATTTCTTGATGTGCTTAGGCTGAAATATCTACGTGCCAGTCCATCATATTTTGTCTGGTTGATCAAACAACCATTGATTCACAGTCATCTAAAACTAAACATATACAGATACTTTTTATGACACCAAAATTAAGTCTTGCTATCTTGTTCACTGTAAAATCTTATTATTTTTTTTTTTTTTCTGTCTCCCAGTGTTCTTCTTTCTTCACCTAAACTTATTCTAAGATCCATAAAATTTCTACAATGTGATGAGAAGGTGGGATTATTATTGTCTTGATATTATCCTCCACTGTAAAGATTGTAGGACAGCAATAGTAAATAAATAAATAAATCAACAGTATAGGTAGAAATCCTAAAACTAATACTATGATCATACATTTTCTTGGAAGAAAGTATAAGACCTTTTAGGCCATCTTACTAAATTCGTGAGAAAACCAAAGGTTAGTTTTGAAAGAAAAATTGCACAAGATATTAAAAAGATACAGCCTTCTGAATCAGAAAGAAACAAGAAGTCACTGAAGTAGAAAATAGAATTTCTAAAAATGAAAAGGAAAAAAATATTAACACCAGAGGGACATGTAACTGAAAGTGAAATTAATTCTAGGGAAGATGCCAATAATACATACAACCTCATGAGAAGCATAAGCAATTCTGCAGAACATAATGATTCCCTAGAACAAGTGACCACTAAATTAGGAAAAAGTGTAAGGCTAGGAACAGATGAGAGATAGCCAGGAAACCTTAAGAAAACTACACATCTAAAAGAATCATTCATATTTTAAATGCACAGGATCTAGAGGAGTTGGAAACAGGCGATGAACAAACTTAGTGCTCCTAAGTATTGCTGAGCACTTAGGGAAGATTCAGAGTGTCAGGATGGATTATTTTCTTGTCAGGAAAAATATGAATCAAATGAGAACCTATTTTTCTAGAGCTCTCCCTTTCTATGAATGTGAGTTCCAACTTCTGGATTTCTGTTGACGTTCTCTGGATTTTACATCCATATGGTGGTGATACCTGGAAAATGGACCAGTTGATTAAATTCAGCTGTGGTGCTCATGGCTAATCTTACACCACGTACATTTTGTGATGTATAAGGCTTTCTATCTAGGACTATTTACAAAGCTATCAATAGCTACAAATACCAAATTCATAATGCATCAAATAATACTGGACCAAGTTGTCATAACCTGTAATTTATCAAGTGTAAATCTCAACTGTTCTAATAAAATGCACAGCTTTGCATCCTCCCCCTCTGCCCACCCTCCACCCTTTACCCCACTGTGGTTAAAATGAGCCTATTCTAAAGGAACAGATGGAGACTTCAGGGTATGATACTCAGGTACTTTGTTGATGAACTTCATCCCATTACGCTAAAAATCCTTTTATACTAAAAGTATTTTTCCTACTGAGTGAAAAGTGGAGCTGTGTTAAGCAAAATATACCTTGCTGAAGCTCAGCTCCCTAATATTACAACAAAAAGGAATGGGAGCAGAAGCTTTCTAGCACTTTACAAAACAGGATCTTATTGTCCAATAACTTCCTAGTTGAATTGCTATCTAGTTGCTTTTGTATATCAGATTTGATGGGATCAGACATTTAGGTCTTCACAAGGTGACAGAATATTTGGTTCTGTGGATTAAAATAGATGGTGTCAGAATTCTTTGGACGACAACATTTGCAGTTCATGTTTAATTAACCAGGTATAGATCCATAAAACAAACAACACATGATATGCCTTTAAGTTTTGTTAATACAGGCCTTTAAAGAAAAAAAAACAACTTTTATAATACAGATATAACCTGCCAGCACTTTTATGTCACAAATATTCACATCTCCATCTTATCTGACTTACAGAATATTATCTGTGCTGATTATTATGTCAACATGATGAACAGATTTTTAATTATCTGAAATTAGTCTGAATTAAACATGTTCTAAAATTTGCATCAGTGTGTCAGAAGGGAAACTTTAGAGATGGAATAAAAGAATACATCTGTACAAATCAAATTCAGAACTGCCAAAGGCAGTAAAAAGTTCATTCCACATGAGTAATGAATCCATGGGCTGCTGTGTTTTTGCTATACTTCTGTATTATCCAATATTAAACAAGCAGAGACTAGATGCAAAACAAATCATTTCAGGGTATATTAAAAGCATTTGGGAATATTCTGATGTGTAAAAGAGAGACAGTGCATTTCAACTATACTGACTTGTTCAAATTATTGTCACAGTGTCACAACTGATTCTTGTCTAATGCCATTTCCTTTTCAATTTTTTTTTTTATTTTTTTTTTTTTATTATTATTTTTGGGTGTCTAGAAGTGTCTAGACCCTTCTGCCTGGAAACAATGCACAATTATTTCCACACATGTCTTGCGTGTAGAACAACAAGTGGAGTTTCCATTTTCATGATGTTACTTAATTTTGTCTTAATTCTCCACAGCGTGCTGTTCTACAATCCCTAAAAATTTGTTAATAAAAATTCTGGAATGTTTTAGTTAATACCACCATTTTTGAATTGTATTTTAATGAAAATGAGGGTTTCAATGAAGATTCCTGTAATCTGCTTTCTGAATTCTGAAATGTAAACACTTTAGGACATATATTAAGGTATCAGGTCCTGTTATGCCCTTCTAAGAAGTCCTCTGAAAATAGGATATTTTTCAGCTACAACCTATAGATATTAGACTAAGACTGTCGTGCTGTAGTCAGTAATTAATATTTTACTATTCCTTTCTTCCTCTGCTCTTTCCCTGTTGAATTCTTAACTTTCAGGTGTGTAAATCTAATCATTACTAGGCTCCTTGGCAGATTTATGGGGCTGCTTTTGTTTGATTTTTAATAAAATCTATTTATAGAAAATTTATAAAGAAGCAATAATAAAGTGTTTAATAATAAACTTATAGAGCAGTTAAATATAAATATAAAGCCTCTATGACCAGAGCAAGTCAGAGAAGCACCCAAATAAAAAAAATGCTGACCAAAAAAATAGTATGTTATAGATACAAAACCTTGACTCTCTTTGAAAATTTTACATGGAAATATTTTAAAACCCACACTATTTTAGCCTTCATAGTTTCATAGCTTTTCCATTCAGACAGAGATTGCGTGGAACATCTGTTGTCTTCAGTGGAAACTGTAGGCATGAATATCAGAATAAACGTTTTCCCTTGTCATAGTGAGAAGTGAGGGTATTAATCTTTTTGAAATATAATACTTCTATTGAGAAGCAGAATACTAATTTATTATGTTTCCCATAATTTATATCTGCAAACAACTCATATATTAAAGGTTCTTTTCAGAATATCATCCTAAAATACATTCCTTTCCCCAAGTCTGTCCTTAAAGCTAATGGCAGTAATTCCACTGCTGTGACCCAGCTTTTTAAAATGATCAAGTTAGACAACGTTTCCTTAGCTCATTATTGCTGAAGAAGCAAAAATATTTGTCTCAATGAAAGTAATATTTGAAATATCTGTTTCTTTCTCTTCTTATTTCTATCATAGTTTTCCCAAAATGATGTAGAAGGACAATATTAGTGTAGAATTAAAGTAGAATTCTGGCTCTTTCACTGTATTTAAGAATAAAAAGGGTTTTCTGTTCACTGGAAGGATCTTTCACACACAACATTATGCATTCAGAGGTAACCATAAAAAGAAAAGCAGAAAAAGTATTTTTGCTTTCCTCTGTCTGCCTTTGTCTTCTTCCTAGATAGTCTCTCCCTCCAAAAGTTTTCATCTCATTGGATTTCTTGAATATGTGGTAGCTTGTCTACTGCTTTGCATTAGTTCTGGTCTTCCCTAGGACCCATGCAATCTATTTTCCACTCTCTAATATGCTAACAGAGCAGATGATATTGTAGTAGACACTTTCTAACCCCAAATTGGAGGGACAGATATGTGTATTCTATTGGTATCTGCTGTCCTGAAACTTTTGTTGATACCAGGAATCAAATTTTATCAGTTTTATTCTTCACTTTAAAAATGTCTGTTAACACTCTATTGAGTCACCAAGAGTAATAAGTAAAGTAATTCCATTTCAGCCCTCTTTCCCTTTCTGTGCTTGTTTGCAAAATCTTATTTCTGCAAATATTAAGTGAAGGATATTAGTCATTTGAACAGTTTTTCAACGATTCTTCCAAGTGCAGTATTACTCTGATTTGTATCCACATGCTCCTCTCCAACCTGAGTCTTAGAATGATGAAATAAGCATTGTCTTCTGAAGGTGGAAATCCCTCTTACAAGATAAAGGAATATGACTTTTGTGACTGCTCCATACCCCAGTACTTTCTTTAACAGCTGCATACCACATAATCTAACAAATGTCATTTTTACATATTTTTCCAATGTGTATTGAAAATGCTCAGTCAGAGGCAGAGTGACTATGATATATGGGAGCAAAGGAGCCCTGAGGTCTTAGAATCACTTAAAAAGTGCAGATGGAGACCTAATGGCAAGTACAGGTCTTTTTTCTTTGCATTTAAGGTAGTTGATGAGACAACAATTTTGCAACAGCAGGCTCATATTGGTATAATGCTTGTTCAGATGGTAAAAATGGGAAATTATTTTTCCCTCTGGCAAAAATATTTGACTCCTTAAAGGAGTATAACATAGTGACATTAAGAACAGTCTGATGTTTATATAGAAAAACAAACTGAAGGTCACTTAGTCTTTCTCTGAAGTATAGGATTTTTCATTATATTCCTATCTGAAAAAAAAGTGGATATGTCTGAGCTATATTAAAAAAAAAAAAAAAAGGCAGACTCCTTTCTTATTTATAATACTGTGCTACAGAGTGCTTATTGTCTGTTTTGTGAAGAATCAAGATCTATTATGCATCAGTCCAGGGACACAAGCCATTTTCTAGGCTTACACTATTCAATCCTGAAAGCACTGTTTTACAGAATTCAGCAAAAAGAAATATTTCATAATCAAATAATTGAATTCTCAAAGAACTTTTCAATGCCCTAGGCACAGATGGTGCATATCTAAGATTGCCAATCACATTACTGAACAGATATACAGTATGCTGTGCTCTTATGATCTCTCGAAATTTTGGTTGGCACAATCAGATCTCCACAAAATTGTTTACCAAAAGAAAGAGCTTTTTTATTTCATAGAGAAATTGGAACCTGCCTGTCATATTTTGAAAGTGCCAATAACTGCTTTTGCATTAACATTTTTTGCATAATGTTTTGTACTTACATTTCCATATGG
Source organism: Oxyura jamaicensis (assembly GCF_011077185.1). Lineage (NCBI taxonomy): Eukaryota > Metazoa > Chordata > Aves > Anseriformes > Anatidae > Oxyura > Oxyura jamaicensis. Next base: position 38,871,154 of record NC_048896.1, on the reverse strand, counting down.
ATGCAGGTAATATCAAGTGGTTAGTCCATTTCCTGCTCTTTATCTAAAACGACATTAAAAAAGTTGCAGAGCAACACTGCAGTCTAGCATGGTATCAGAGGATTAGAAGCCACCTCAATTGTTGTTATCCTTGTCCTAGGGCAAGATCTCCTGTGCCTATGTCATTCCTGTCAAGTGCCTGTGAAGATTTAACTTAACATTCATGAAATCCAGTTCTCGTACTCATTTGCTTTTCAGTACCATGAAAAAACTTGTAATTGCTACTCCATTTGTCATTGTGCAATGGTGAAAATGATTACCTTTGAAGAAAGTTAGAGATCTACAGCTTTCTAAAGAGTTTGTGTGTCTATTTAATTAGAGAATGCTATTAGCATCTTATTTTACAGATGAAGAGATTTATGCATTGAATGGTCTAACCCTTAATACATTGAAAATGTCTGTTGTGGAATAAATTGTTGCCTAATATTTACATGATAAAACATTTAGGACAGTTGGATTTAAGTCCACATAACTAACCTTATTAGCACTGGAGCAGTGGAAGAGACCAGTGTTACTTCCCCACTCCTGGATGTCCGGCTGTGGGGTTTAGGGCCAGCTCTTTGCTGGCACAGTTGTGAGTGGCCCGTCTTGGTGCTGGCCATGGCAGGATGCTCAAGGACACCCTGTGGGGGTTTTACAAGAGTCAGTGTAGCCTACAGGGTTTGGTCCTAATGTAGATGTGCCAGGGTGCTACTCCAGTAACGTCTACAAACCTTATTGCATCCAAAGACAACTTCTGCAGGAATTGTTACACTTAATGGAGAAGAAGAGGAGTTTTATTTCGGGGTTGAGTTTCTCCCTTTCCCTTTTGTAGTAATGGAAAACAAAGTAGACTAACAATTTTTAGTTAAATTTTCACAACACAATGAACCAAACTTAATGGAAGATTAAAATCCACAATAAATTTATTTGGAGAAGCTGGGAGGGCATGCAGAAAGGGGTTATACTGCAGATTGAATTTCTGGAATGCAGAAGCTACTGTGATGGGAGGTGTAGAAATATCTATAAATAATGGACGTGTTGATTAAAAAAGAAAAAGCTTGACTTACACTCCTGCTTCCAAACCATAACATAATTAAAACTCGCATCAAAAGTTTCTAACTGCACATGTCATTCTAAATAAGAACATCAGACTGAAAGAAAACAGGATCTAGGAGATGAAAAATAAGATGGACAGTCACCTTTTAACAGGTAAAATAAATATCTAGCAGTGATGCCTTTCTATTAGACCAACTGCTGAATAAACTCTTGGTGCTAGCAGCATTTCTAACACATAACATTTAAATAGAGCTTATTATTTAGTTTAGATTTAGTTCACTTCCAAAGTATGCTATTTTCCCCCTGCCACCAAATTCCCATGGCAAATTTTGTTGTTCAGAAAATGTAAATGTACTCAGGATGAATAAATATTATATGCACAGCTCTATAAAGATACTTGACCTGAATACTGAACTTTACACTTTCAAGTGTGCTTGGCCAACATAACTGAATAATCACCTCTCTTTGATTTAAGTACTGTCAGCTCTCCCTGATTTAAATCTTATGTTTTCTACTATAAAGAAGGAATAACTGGGAAGGTTGGATAAATGTTTGTCCACAGCTTGCAATGTGCTGGCAGGAAGGTGAGTATGTAAGACTTTATGCCTTAGGTATAACCCATTTCTCCCTGCTGTGGAACAGTTGTTCTAATATTGTTGCTGTCTTCACAAAACATGGTTTAAGGACCTGGGTTTTATTTTTGACTTCTTTTCTGATAGTGTATCTTTCCAACAGCACATAGAGAAACTGGAGGGTATAGTTCAAAAGCAGATCCTGATAATAACAAATGAAGAATGTTCATATGCTGCAATATAGATCAGCAGTTTGTGAGTTTCAGTCATCTGTAATAATTGATTTACATCAGTTCTGCAGAGCTTTAGGAAATTGCTATTTCAAATCAATTTGATCCAGTTATAAAGTACAAGACAGTTTAGCTTATTTTATCTATGTTTTATGAGATGGATGCAAAGATATTCAATAATCTTTGGATTTTAAATTCACTAAATTGTGAAAGTACACAATATCTATCTTGTATTGTATTATACAATACAATCTACTCGTGCTGATGGAGATTTAGATATCTGAAGTTTGTTTTACATATTTTGTAACTGCATCTGACAGGAATTGATGGAATGTGAAAGGAACTAAAGAAGCTTAAGGAAATAAATTATTTCCCTAAGATTATGAGACCTATTATGAACTGAGTATCTGTCTAAAAATGTAGACGAAGTATTAGCAGACCTACATAATCATTAGTCAAAAAAATTAACCTAAGTATGTATAGAATATCATCAAATTTTAAGGTAAGATTTAAGAAATTATTTTCTATTACTTCGTTATTTTTTCTATCTTACCACTTTTTTTTTTTTTTTTTTGTTCAAAGAGAAGATTCAAAGTAAAGATGAAATGCATAAAACATGTTTTCTACAGCAGAATCTTGTCACTTTTTTAACAGATTGCTGTGCTGCACTGGAAATCTTTGAGCCTGTTTTTCTTCATTCTTTTGTGCTCAGATTGTTTCCAGGTAGAATGAATGTTGGCAATAAATAATTTTGGAGAAATTCCTGGCAACTCATAAAACAATATTTCTCCTATTATGTGAAACAGAAGGTCAAAATTCGAAGTAAGATTTAAAAGGAGAGGTCAACAATGACTTCCTACTCTCCTTTGTTAAAATCCCCAAAGCTGCAGAGTCTGCCTGCAATACAGCAATAATAGTTAATAACTACATCTCCAAATGAACTCTCCCTTTGAGAGTCTTGGGGCTTTAGATACTTTAACCTAATCTCGTACCTGTCAGCTAAGTAAGTACTACTAACCCTCTTTAACATATAGCAAAACTTAGTCTCCAGGAGACTAGCATTAGGGTTATGCAGGAAGTGTACAGCGGAAGAAGAAATAAAAAGCTTGATTTCTTTATTCTCCTGAGCCTTAGTTACTGTATGTTTCTTCCAGACAGCATCACCAATTTTTCACGTGCTGTCTTTCGAAGGCTGCAGCCATCATTTGTTTCTGCACACATATTGTAGCAAACCCTGTCTGAACTAAAGTCTTCACAGTACAGTGACCATGGATCTCTTAGTGAGCTGGATGAATTCTCTGCAGTTACAACGGAGTTAGATTAATCTCTATTAAAAATAAATTAGATGCAACTTTTGAATCCCTTTCCATTAGTTGCATATGTGTTTGTGTGCATGCGTTTATACTTGTGTGGAGACAAGAAAAGTGTAAAACTGGTTTGCGTTTAATGAGATTAGACTAGAAAATAACCTATTCCCCCCCTGCTCCCTTTCTTTCTCCAGAGGGAGGAGGAACCAAACCACTGCCAGCACTTAAACTAGCTTGATTAATGAGCTCTGCTCTGCCAGTCTTCCTATAATCTCTTCTGAAGTTTTAGGTTTGGTTTAATGTAGCTTAGTTTGGGGTGAGAAGTAGGTCTGGTTTTAATTTTATCTGGATCATTAAACCAGAATCTAATTGGCACTTATAATTAAGGGGGAAGGCTTTTTCCCCTTTGAACTGACTCAGATAACAGCCAACCAAAATTAAGTAGATGCACATTAAAGGAGCAGAGAGCAGTGTATTCTGCTTTATTCAGCTGTGTATGAGATTTGCATTTAGAAAACAGATACAGCCAAATGCAGCATTCAGAACGCATCTTTTCCAGTGACTTACTGGGGAAATGTTTGTGATCAGTAAGTATAAGCAAATGAAAAGGTCCAAATATTTCTGTGAATCTTGTTGCCAGCTCTTTCTCATTACAGGATTCTTCTAACTAGAAGGTCTGGGGCTTAAAATTTGATTTGCTTCCTTACTTTCCTTCACACTGAGCTGTGCTCCTCTCTAATCCCTGTCTGTAGGTGGCACTGATCCTTCATTGTAACAGTGGCAGGGAAATTATGGATGCAGTGGATTGCAAATAAATCAATAAATAAAAATAAAAATCTGACCTTTTAAAACAAAAATAAAATGTGTTTGTGAAGCTGATAGTTACAAGAAGCATATATGCGTCTACAGAGCTCACAACACTGTAAGAATGGAGGAAGCTTCTTCCTGTCTTTAATTTAACCTATAGAGAGTAGCACTATATAATGTTATTCTGTATGTTTTGGCATGTTTTCCTTTCCGTTTTCTTTTCTCAAGAGCTTTAGAACTCGAAGCAAACAAGAAATGAAAATCCTGACCAACACCTCATGCATACTTGATTTACTTGGAGTCAAAAAGTGATTCTGCTCCTTTTCTACTTGAATAATTCCCGAAGTGATGTAATTCTGTTAGGAATGGTGCAGGACTGCAGATAGCAGATGACAAGCATTCTGAAAATCTGGCCTAATCCTATTTTTCTATTCTTACATTTTTGCAATAGAGAGCCAAATCTCTGATTAGTAATATCCATTCTAATCAAAACAGATATGGTTAAATTCTGGAAAGGATTTAGGTATTGTAGTATTGGAAAAGATACAGACTATTGTTGAGCAACCTTATCTGCAATAATCTAAATAATGTCATTTAGATTACTAAATAATTAGGGAGAAGGGATATGAACTGGGCTCTCCCACAGGAGCATCCTAACTCTGTGTCTGTTACCTTTCCTTTCTCCCTCTGGTTCAAGGGATTTTTAGTTATCTATACACTGCAGGACACCTGTTTCATCTAAAAGAATGACCAATGGCCTGATTGTTAGGTCCTTCAGCTCAGAGGAAGTTGCCCCAGGTTGAAATTCAACACAGAATTTATCAGGGGAGTAATTTAAAACTGTAAATTTTTAAATTTAAAAATTTAATTCCTGTACTGCTGCTTTTGTTTGGAACCATCTGCCCCATCAACATCCTATCAAAAGGGATGCTTTTATAAGATATCTGTGAGAGTGAGATTGGTAAAGGAGATGTAAAAGAGAACACCTAACCTAAGCGTAAGAGAGAGTTTTGCCTCAAACACCTTAGCAACATTAGGTCTTAGGCAATGATATCCACCTATTTCCAATCCATAACCAAACTTTGCCTCCAAGACAGGGCAGCAGGGTTCATCACAGTGGAACCAGGATGGTTCCTCAAGCCTGCCTGTTGGGCCTACAGAATATTTCCCTCCAATTTTAACTATAGTAAAATTTATTCCAGCATGCACACGTTTCTTTGAATAAGGGTTTGGCACTGAGGAAGCTAACATTTAGGCTGAGTACATTTTTATAGGCTGTTTCTTATGCCAAGACTAATACCTTTTTTCAGGGGAAAGCAATTGTGAACTGTAATGAAGTGGGAGGGGAAAACAGGGTTTGGTTTATTTCTGTCTCCATTTCTTGAATCAGAAATGTTTGCAGGAGTTTTTAATCCTCTGGGACCTATTTGTTGCATTCAGACCAAGTTTCCAGAAAACAAGTAAATAAATAAATAAATAAAAATCTAATTCTGCTCAGGTAGAAGGGGAGTACTGGATGCACTGCCCAGAAATGTTGCTTCTGGGAAAAGAGACAAAGGGTTCCTGCAAATATAGCTTTGTTGCCAGGGGAAGGAGGGGATATGAACCCCTAGGGGGGTTCTCACAGTCCTTCTTATATGGTTTTTAAGACTTTTACTGTGGAGATTGTTTCCCTATGCTGACCGGAATCTGCTCCAACTCCTTCCTGTACCATTACTAACATTTTGTTTGTTTTAGCTGCTTTTCCTTTCCCTTTTCTTTTTTGTCCTTTCCCAATACTAACTTCTTTCAATAACTTGTTTAGCTTTTTGGCAGAATCTGCCAATAGCACTTCATGTCTTGTGGATGCTCTTCGAGTATGGGATGATTGGTTTATAAGTTTCACTAGGGAGAAGAAACAGAGATATGCAGTCAGGTGGGCCCCAAGCTGCCAATACCGGTTAGCATGATAATAACGATCTTGTCAGGCCTATCTAGGTTCCAAGGACAAAAGAGTATTCTGAAGGAGTATTTGAAGGACAAAGATAAATATTTTCTTTTATTGCTGCTTGGAAAGTTTTCTGAGTGGAAGAGGCTGCAAGCCATGTTTGAGACACCCCCAGACAGGTGAGGAGTGTTGGCAGAGAGGAGGCAGGAACTGACAGCTTGATAAAGACATAAGAGAGGTTTCTGCACACTATTCCTTGGCAGCTATGAAAATGAGAAATAATTTAATTGTGCTTGTTTTCCAAATACGTGTTTGCAGGGCAATGAGAATTTTAATGGAATTATGTTGCATTGCTCACGTTTTCTTTTTCAGGGTGTCAGTGGAGTCCAGGAAGTAATTAGATCCCATCTGGATTTTTCCTTAAGGCAGTCATGAAGACCTTTATTTGTTTGTTTTTAATTTGCACATTTTCCCTCGGAGCATGTCTCACCTTGTGTAACTGCTAAATGGGTTAAGGGACAGAGTCACGGGGATATCCCATATCTAAGAGCATAGTGTCAACACTTCTTTGAGTATTTATGCATGCTCAGAGAGAACATGGCTAGGTTAATAAAGGAGGTTTTTAAAAAAATCTTTCAGTGAGGGAATCTGTCCCACTGTCTTGGAATGGCAAATGCAGGGTCTGACAGGAGATACTCTATATGCAAAAGCCAGATATAGAGGAGTCTTAAAGAGCAGATCAAGAGTGACAAACTTTTCGTCAGCTTAACCATCCTGTCTTTTTCTTAGTTCTCTGCCCCCAGGAGCTAATAATACAAATCGCAGTGGTCATTCTCATATCCTCTACTGCAGTCTCTTGCTGAAGTGTTCTTTGTAGCCTTTCATGTTTGCATTCAGTATGAAAAACTCTCAAAGGACTTTTTTTTCCCCCCAAAGGATTGCCTTTTACCAGTTGGTTATTGCTGTTTATTAACAGCCATGTAATTTGTGACTAATTTATTTTTCCCTGCAGCAATGGCAGTAAAGTCCTTTCACAGTTGAGAAGTGAGCAGCTGAATTGTGCCTTATGTTTGCACATCAGGCAAAGTCATATGGGGAAACATGGAAGCATATTTTTATTCACAGTTGAGAATGACTATAGAAGCATAGCCTTTAGAAATGACACAAATTTATAATGAATGAAGACTACTTATCTACATAAACTTCATATATGTACAGATAAACCCTGAATGCAAAGAGCCTTGTCTTATTCCTGCCTTCATTTTATTTAATCTGAAAGAGTTATTTATCAATGTCACTATTAGGTTTAGTCAGTGTTTAAAATGTTAAAAGAAAGAGAAAAAAAATGCTGTCATGTTTCAAATTAAAATGATTTTTAACGTATTTTTTAAATTCAGTTTCTGTTATCACCTTACCAAGCTAGACATCAAAATAAAGATCTGGAAGTTTCAGTATTTTAACATATAGCTGCATATATTACTTGTTGAATCAAGTGGCCAAAAATATTATCACAATATACCGGCTTGCTAAACAAATATTAATATAGCCTATTGATAATATTTTATTTTATTTTATTTTATTTTATTTTATTTTATTTTATTTTATTTTATTTTATTTTATTTTATTTATGTGCCTCAGTTCTATACAACACCATGGCACGTACCTACTGTTCAGCTAGATATCTGCTCCTGATTTTGCTGTATCTTATCTCTTTAAGTGAGACCAAATTAGAATTGGACATCTATTTGTCTGCGTGCATCTTCTGCATGGAGATTTCATTGAAAAGAAGAGGTCTGCTTTTCCGTTGACATGCTTCTCTGCATTTTTGCAGCTAACAGACTTAAAACCCTGAAGTTTCCTTTACTTGCTGTAGATTGAAGGAGACTGGTAGTGAATCATATGCATTGCTAAACTCTTCATTCTAAGTATACTATAGAGAATCACCTTATTATAACCTCGTTTGCAAATGTCTGGTTAAGTTCAAATTTATACCATACATGTGATATGTAGATTGGATATGGGAAAGAGAAACATCAGACTTGTGGATTGTTGAACACTGGCTTACCCAGTAAATTGTAATTAGCACTCATCTGGTACTACTTAGAGAAAACAATTAATAATATAGGTGCTCATCTATCCTCTGACAATTCCCTGGTTTGCTTAGGATCCTTGAGGTCAGATGATGAAAGGGAAGAACCTGGTGAATTGATAAATGATTTCCTGTTACAGGTGCACAGAAAATGCAGATTTGTACATGGTTTATTCCCTGTGAGTCACCGAATGCAACTTGAAAAATATGTGACTATAAAGCATCTTCAAAATGGAGGAGATTAGAAGATAGATCAAGAGGATGGCAGTGGTACTGTCTGGTCAGCTGCTCCCAGAACCTTTAGCTGAAAATGTAGATATAGTCATGGTGAGCATAAAATGCTAGAGCATGGAGTTATGTTAATTTTTCATATTTTTAAGGCCAGTAGTGGTATGAATATAGCTGTGTTTGAATGCTTTATCCCCAGGAAAAAAAAAAAAAAAAAAAAAAAAAAAAGTTTTATCCTTCACCACATAAAAAGGACTTAGAGAAGAAGTAGAAGAAACCTTCACCATAACACAGGGAAGATATGAATTATGCTTTTGTTTGTTTTATGTTGAGGCTATTAGTGGTGTAAGAACAGTAGGCATCTAACATTAGGGAAATATACCATCAGCAAGTGACACAGCACCATGTGGAGAACAGATACTACATTATGTAGATCAAATGGTGATATATGCATTAGAAAAATGTGTATATAGATTGGTGTTTTCCCTCTAGGCTTCCCCCCACCTAGGGTTGGGTCTATGAAATAGAATTAGAATTTGGCTCAAAACTTGCAGGAGTGCCAGCCAAAGATGAGAGCTCAGGATAGGAGGGATTTCTCTAAAAGAATTAAATTTATCTCTATGTAAGGGTCAGCATAAGATTTAAGCAAGACTTGCATGGTATTTACAGCAGCGATCGAATAAATAAAGATTTGCTAAGAAATCTTTTTTTTTTTTTTTTTTTTTTTTTAATAAGAAAATCCCTGTTTTTATATTTTTTATAAATATTTTCAAAAAGTGTATGTTGCTATTGTTCCTACTGATTGCAAGTCTTTGCCCAGGAGTTGATTGTTTTACTGTAATTTATGATTAATTCTGGGACAAACTGCTAAAAAAAAAAATCTGACTTGATAGCAAGTGGCCAGGCTGTATCACCAGGACAAACAGATGTCCGTGTTCCTTTCTGATGTCATTTTGCTTCCTATGCAAAGAAGAATTCAAGTTTTAGTTAAATTAGCTCAAATATGAGTATATGGGTATATCTGCAAAGAGTCACCTGAAAGGGGAATGGATTTCGGAATCTATTTGCCAAACTTTGAAGCCATGGGATTTTTTATTTTTTTTTCCCCTATGAGTTCTCCCTGGAAATGGGCTGAAGTCTGACTCTTCATTACAAGATGATGCAATCTATTTCCAGAAAATTCTGTATTTCTGATGGAATATTTTTCTTCAGAATTTTGAACAAAAGAGAGAACTCGTGGCTGTTGTATCAGATATAATGTGTAGCTATATGAGTTGAGAGAGTGGTTTTATTTTAATGCAATAAAAATATAATTTTCTTAATTTTCACTTAAAAACCCTTGTGTGCCTGCAAATCAATACATGTGTTTTCAAAATGGGAACCCATATGTATCAATCTCTTACTGAAAAAATAATAACCCATTTCTTCATTTTAATGTATCTGGTAGTTGCTTACATTTCAAACTCCTATTTTTCATAGATTTGGTTCCTGAGTATTTTTTTTTTATTTTCTGTGATTATGCTGAATTTTAATGCTTATTTAGAAGAATTTTCATTGGCAGCAATGAAAATTTGTCATTAGTCATTTCTTCTAGTGATGGGGTCTCTCACACATAACGTAAGGCTTGAAATTCATTAATATTTTGTTATTTAATTGTGTATTGGCTGGTCAGTGCTTATCAGCCTTTGCTTCACTATGCTTATTAGAACAGTTTAATATTGTTTCTGGGTTTTACAGGTATTCATCATTTACAGAAATTAGGATTAAATCAGGAATTGTGTGTATTTTTGATAAAAGGCTGGTCCCAGTCCTAGGAAAGTGGGGTGTAATTGCTAGTTCTAACAAATGCTTCTTTTGAAAGACGGGATGATGAAATGTAGAGCTCTACCACAAGTGACTTGACTCACTCTTATGAAAGTAAGGTATTGAAGAGTTTGTGCAACCCCAAATCGATACTCACTGAATTTTAAAAGCTTAAATGAGACAGGAATCTCTTAGCTTGGTAGGCTCCCTGTGTAGATAGTGAAGTAGTGTGTTCTGTTGGGATTACTCATGAATTAATTTACCCATATAGCAGATTCTGTCTCTCTGTGCTTACTAAAACAGGAGTACAGAATAACTTGGTTCCCAGTTTGAACACCGGTGCATACCAGAAATTTATGAAGCTGAATCTGGATCTAAGTATACAATAGGGTAAGTGGTCAGTAGAAGGTTCTGAAGGATGAGTTTAAGTCTCATTTTCTGTGATACACAGTTTGTAATTCATGGAAGTGCCCTTGCCCACTTCAGGTTCAAAGCCATAAAATTATCATGCAGTTAGTTATCTGAGTCATCCCTTTTTCACAATAGCCTATTGAACCTGGAAGATTGCCTGTTATGTGGCAGATTACTCCTAAAGACCTTTTTCTGAGGTGAAGGAAAGAGATTGGGGCAGAGGGGACACTGAAGTTTTTCCTGGCTTTGAACCCATTTTTCTCACCTACAAGTAAAAAACAGAAATGAAAACAAAAACAAAAACAAAAAAACTGTATCATTCAGGCTATAGAATAATAGGGGCTTGGAAAGAATAATGTTTCCTGTTCCCTATAAAATTAAATATTATTTCAGAAAATCAGAGTTAGTCTTTGAGAGACTATATTCACTAGCATAACCACCGGCAGAAAAGACATGACTTACATTCTCTGTTTGGAAAAAATTATTTTGTGCATTTAATAAAACAGATAGATGGTTTGGGCAGAAAGGAAAAGTTCAGTCATTTGCCTTTTAATTCAGCTTGCATGTACAGAACCATTATCTCAGCATTTGAGTGAGCCCTGCTCGTCAGTAGTGTAAGTAATTAAAGGGTTCAGTGGTTAAATATTACTACAAGTAGTTCAAAAACAAACTGTTGGTTTTGAAGACACACTGGGAGACAAACAAATGAATAATAAATGTGTGGATGCATGTGTAGATGCATCTGGAAAAATAGCTGCTGACATCTCACTATTTTCTGTCACTTTTCTTCATTAAAAAATGGCAATCAGTGAAATTATGGTTGGGATTGGGGGTAATATGAAAGAATAAAGCATTAATGTTCGTTTCCAGTTTTAAATTCAGTAGTGGTCCCTTAGTTTCCAGTTCAAAATTCAGTAGTGGTCCCTACAGCAAAGGAAAAGCTATGCAAGCAATGCACCTGCAGGTAGATGCCAATGGTGATTGTTTCATCAAGCCTTACACCACAGAGCTGAAATACTTAAATGAACTATTTTATTCAAGCTAATCTTTCTGAGATTGTCCATTTATACAAAATATTAAATTTAAAATATTAAATTTAAAAGAATCTATCTTGTGAAACCAATTTAGTGTTTTCTATCTTAACCTTTCCTTTCTACTTTCCCCACATTTTTTTTGTTTGTTTGTTTGTTTTGGTTTTAATTTAAAGTATTTTTTAAATTAGATTTGTTAGTAATTATGATTGAAATTAATAGATGCTTGCCTGCTGAGAGATCATTTACAACTACAGGCTCTAACCAATGTATTAACACAATAACACACATCAAAGGATTAAAACATTCCTTTCTCTACATGTTTTCCTTATCAAATGTCAGCAGCTGACCTAGCTGTGGATGGTTCTGAAGCCTTTCAGAAAAATGGCCATCAAGTATTGCTCTAGACAGTGGTATACATGGAAAATGACAATTTAATGACTAAAACATTCAGTCTGTATTTCATTTTTCTTGTCCTCTCTTATTGTGAATTCACAACCTGAAACACAAAGAGGTGTGGGGACAGAGAACCCTTTAAAAAATTGTTACAATACTAACAGACTCTAATGACATTTACAGGCCTTTAAGATTATCCATAGCATACCGCATTCCTTGAGATATATATATATATATTTATCCGTAGTGATCCTGTCTTCTGATGTCATTTGGAAAAACTGTCAAAATCATCTTAAGATTTGACATACTATGAAAAAGTGGTTTCTAGCAGAAGTCTTCAGTATGATTATGTGAAACAAGTAATAATAATTTTCTGCAGTTGTGTGGAACAGAACATATTTAATTATCTTTACTAATTAAACAATAATGAGGTTGTTATTAGATTGAGAAGTACAACACTGACTCAGCCAAGTTCATATCAAGTGTACTATTTTAGTCATTCTAAAATATTGCATAAGTATTTTCAATTACACTTTTTGGCTGAAAGGCAAATCACAAAAAATGTTGCCTGCTATCATCATCATTTTTTTTGAACAGCCTGATAAGGCTTCGAAGAATTTTAAAAACAAATTGGATATTAATTGAAACCTGATTTTTCTACTATTAATGTATTAGACCATGACTTGCAATTCAGAAGTGTAGTGATATACCTGCATCTGTGCAAATTTAGGGAATTTGAAAATCTTAATGGGTTTCTGTATAACTGTTCAAAACCAAATAAAAAATAAAATGTATACCATGTGCATTTGAAAAATACCTAACAACTTCTGTTGTTATGTCTGTAGCATAATTTTTTCATCTTTGTCCATGTCATAAATGCTAAGACTCAGTAACCATATTTCATATCTGTTCTTCAAAATATTTTGTGTATCATTGAATGATAGTGCAGTTATTTATCTTTGAAAGATACATTACTATCCCTCTGGTTCCTATAATGGCTAAATGTAATATTTAGTAAAGAGTGAATGGACAATATTTAAAGCATGACTAAAATGTGACTCTTCTACCGTCTGGGAACACATTTATAATTCTATAGGAATTGCTACATCTCAAGGCTTCAAATAAATGTCTGGGGAATGGTACCAAGTTCTAATGCAGATTTTCAGATATAAAATATAGAGTGCTATACTGACATAATTTTGCATATTACATATCCTCTTTTTCCATACTTATTGGTCACATCCACAAGCATGAGTATTTTAAATACAGAACTAAAAAAGTTAAAACAACAAAGGAAATATGAGACATTACATTTCTTTATTGTTTGTGGATTCAAATTTAAATTTGGCTGAAAAATGCAGATTTTTTTTTTTTTTTTTGATATATATATGTGTGTGTGTGTGTGTATACAGCTCTCTGTTTTGGTCCTAATGTTTATTTTGGTTATCATTTGGGAATTGGCTCTGAGTTTTTTTTTCTAAAAGCACTAATTTTTGCCTAGTAGTAAGTTTCATTACCTTGCAGAGGAAAAGTATTGTCAGCACTAGGTCAAAAAATATTTCTGTATACATAAGGAATAGTTGACCTTAGATACAACAGTTGTATTTTGAACCTATGTTCCTGTTCCCTCATAGAAAAAATGCAAATTTGGCAAATCTGATTTTTGAGTAATGATATTTAAAGAAATTGGACACGGTAGCAGAAAATAATATTTTAAAGTAGGTATTTCAGATAAAGTGTTGTATGTGGCTTATGTTCCCTCACCTATCTTCTCAGTTGCCACCAACCTAGAATAATGCAGTGGCTGGATAAGTATTGTTCAGTTTGGGGAGAGGGCGAGAATTCTCTACTCTTTGTAGGTTTTCTAGTTGAATCACAGTAATTGCCAGATTAAATTCGTGGGGCTATAAAGCAGCTTTCCGTAGAACAACATCCCATCAATCATTGCCAGCTTTGTTCACCTCTGCACCAAATTCAAAGTACCCCTAAGTAGCTTAAAAGTCTTTCAAAGATAAGTATGTAATTGCTCACTTCCATATTGGTGTACATATACTGTGATTTTTCCACAATTATAAATCTTACTCTTTGCTAGTAACATCTCTCAGAAAGATTTTTCAGCCAAAAAATTCAGTTGAGACTCCTAGGCTGTCATCTCCTACAGTTTGTTTTCGAGTACAGAAAACCTTTACTTCCAGTTCACAGTAGTTCCACTAGACCCTTTTAGTGTCATGTTTTCTTCTTTTCTTTCCTCATCTTTCTTTGACATCTGTCTGCAGTCACTAGCATTTTAACAGTGGGACAGGTAAAAATCTCTTCCTTATTTTTCTTATTTATTTTCCAACGTTAAAGGGTCACACTCACTATTTTATTTTATTTATTTTATTTATTTTATTTTATTTTATTTGACCAGTGTCTGAGTGATAGTACCAGGGCAGCTGCAGTGCATTCAGCAGATTAAAGAGAAAAGTTTATAGTACTTTCATATTTCACACCTCTCTATTCTAGATTTTCTGTTTAGTGTTCTACAGTTTTTTTTGTGATAAATTCAGAAGTACCAGAGTAAAGTAGAGGTGTTGGCAGTCCTTTTCTTGCAATCGTATTGCTTTTGCTAAAAATGATGCCTGGGAATTTGACTGTGCTTGAGCAGGGGGGTTGGACCAGATGACCTCCAGAGGTGTCTTCCAACCTCAGCCATTCTGTGATTCTGTGAATTGATTTTGCTGTCTCTCAAGGGAATGCTTTAGCCAGGAGAGCTATTAGCGGAAAGATGCTAACAGTAGTGCCAGTGACCTGTACTCTCTAGGCATTCCCTAGCAGTCATTACAAAAAAGAATCTTTCTACTTTGTTTTGGAACTGTGAGAATATTCCCTTGTGACCATATCTTGCTTGTCTTCCTTCCTTCATCCACAAATGGGGAGGCTTCATGTAACAATTATTCCCTTTCTATTCAAGGAACAGCCAAATTATATAAACAGTTTCAGCCAAAACCATGCTTTAGTTCTCACAGCTACACTAAGTACACTTTAGAATTTTTTAGGCTTCATCTCTACTGTACTAAATAAAATACTATAGTTCTGTAAATGTAGAAAGCAAGCAAGAGATAGTACATAGTAAAACCATTTTACTGGGTAAAATAAACCCAAAGAAATGTATTTGAAATATTAGTACTTAATACTAGTTCAATTATTTTTAAAATAATGTCTATATTAGGGAAGGATTGAAGCAGCTGGTTTAGCCCCGATGACTACTAAGCAGTAAAAAGCTGGTTTAGGTGAAATCCAACTATTTTTTCCTAGTTGAAAAGTCTGCAACAAAATTTTCCAGGCTAGCTATTAATCAGAGAATAGGCTGCAGTTTGAATTTGAACTTCATAATCTGAGGACATACGGGCACTTAGGGCAATGAAATAGCTTGTCACTACACCATGTATACTCACCTGAGACTTCCAGGATAGTAACAGTTAATTGCAAGGACAGATACCTGCTAGGAAAAGACCTACTTAATTGCAGTTACTATTCAATAGCTGTTAGATAGCAATGGTTTCTGCATATTATTAATCTAGGCAGGATTCAAAAGAAACCTTGAGGTAGGATCTTCTCCCCTACAAGGTTATATGCTGAAGAATGAATATAAGTATTATAAGCAAAAATTTATTGAGTCATTCACTTAGAGTCACCAAGAGTTAAATTTCAGTGTTGTTTAGGATAAAAATAATGAGAAATTTTCATTATTAAAAGGAAGAAAAAAAGATACATTTCAAAATTTTTGCATCCAGCAGAAACTCTGCATGTGCAAGTGTTCCTGGCTGTTAACAGTAAATGCAAATCTGTGGAAACTGCAGCTCAAGCTGTGTTTTCAGCTGTAGGATGTCAGAATGCTGATATAATAACCTAGAAGTCCCAGATGAACTTTTCTGGATGACTTCTGAAAGAAAGACACTGTGTTTTCAAATTGAGAAGACCTTAAATAATGACCTTAAATCTGTGGTCCAAATAAGAGTAGGAAAAACATAACATTCTCAGTGAGCTACTTAGTTCAAAATTTTGTCCTGTAGTAACTTATTTTTGTTTATGCTTTATTTTTAAGGATGCCAATCAGAAACCAAAAAATCAAGTTCCTAGTGTCAGCATGATTCATAATTTCTAGAGATAAGTTATCTGGAAAGATGATCCAATACAGTGCCTGCAAGCTTTGTAACCTGTTGTGCTGAGTTAACAGATTGTACTGGATCTGGCTGGAGTAGAGCTAATTTTTTCCCTCTATTTTCTTCACCTATTAAACTGTCTTTATCTCAACGCATAAGTTTTCTTGCCTTTTTCTTATTCTCTTCTACATTCTACCAGGGAGAGCAGGGGAGTAAGAGAGAGCTGTGTGGGTGCTTAGCTGCTGGCTGGGGTCAACTCACCACACTGGTAAACTACTTGTAAGCACTACATCATTGCTGTACCCTGAGGTGAGATAGTACAACTCAGCTCATATCCAAGAAATGTCAGCTCCCAGGGTGTGAGAGAGGATTAGTGCTGACAACTTGTGCTGTGTGACTACTTCAACAAGTGACCAAAATCTCCCTCAAAATCAGTCAAATGCACAAAACAGCTGAAAAAAATAAAATAATAAAAAAACCTACCAAAGCCACATGACTCCATTGGAGGCAACATGTGTTTAAGTGGTGGTTCTACATTTTCCATTGAATCACACAACACTAAACATTGCTAAAGAAGTCAGTCAAATGGCTTTTAGGAGTTCTTACATTTGACAGTTTCTTGAGTTTTCTTTGACTAAAAATCAGATTTTTGGTCATGCTGTATTTGAGTAACAACAAATGTACAGTCATTTTCATAAAAGCTAGACACACACACACACAATAAAAACAACCCACAAAGCCAGAAAGACAAAGAGTAAAACTGAATTTATTATGATAGCACTACAAAAAAAACAAACAAACAAACAAAAAAACCCACTTTTCTAGCCATGAGGATGCTTCAGCATTTTATGACATACACCTGTATAAAATGATTTTGATGTTTTATTGGTATGATGTCCTATTAAAGATACAAATCAGCATTCTGTCAGTGTAACACCTCCCTGAGGTCCTTTAGGAATTACTACTGAATTTCATTTTTCACTTAGCCAGCTACATGGCATACATTTATTAACAAAATGGAACTTTGGTAGAGCTGCAGTGAACTATGTTCACCCTTCAGGCAAACAAGTCCCTCAAAGCTCAAGAGTTTTAGCTCACAAGCTGTCTGCTTGTCTTGCAAGTTTGCTTCTTTCTGCAAACCTAAAAGCACTCAACAGGCTCACATGGAAGGGATTGCCTAAAGGAAATGTGAATATTTCAACACTGAACCACTGGGATGCTTCCACAGTTGAAAAGAAAGGCATCAACAAAATCCTTTCAGATGTGTCTTGGAAGGAAATCACAAATCATAGTATTTAAATTATTTTTAGAAGAGGTAGTATGAATGAAGATGAGGTACAGATTAGTGGCTGGGTCAAAAACACTATGGCAGAAGAAACATACTGAATACAAAAGGTAGGGTCTGAAAAGAGTAGTCGAAATCATCAGAGAGACTGAGTTGGAGAAAAAGCTACCATTAAGAAGCATACTTTCAGGCTGTCCTAGTCACCATATACTTGAGCACGACTTTGTGAAAAATGCTCAGAGATACCAAGAACCTATTTTTCGTAGCTGCTGGAAAGAAATAGTAGAGATTTAAATAGCACTAAGTAAACACAGAGTCAGAACAAGATGGGCTGGAATTTTCAAATACAGAAGGATGCTTCTTCTGGGAGCTGAGGATTCTGACACACCACTCATTTGGGCAGTAAAGTCGTATTTTTAAGGAATGTTAAAAGGATGTTGTGTAACCCAGTCAGGGCTGCCTAGATTTAAGATTTAGTCCTTTTAGATACCAGCAAGTCTGCATCAGCCAACTGTGATCACCCAGACAGTGTGAGGGAATTATGGAAAGATTTAGGTGCCTTATGCCAGTCAGACTACAGCTTGTTTGTTGTAAGAGCTGGTAGCCTCAGGATCAAATATTTCTGACCTGCAGAGTTCACAAGTAAACTACAACTGCAGCATCAGCAGATGTAGTGGAACAGATAGAATTTATTAGGAAACAGCATTTTGGGAAAGTTACTGTTGAAATTGCATCACACACTAAGTCAGTAGATTTCATGCAAAGCATGGGGAGAATGGGAGATAAAGCTGTCTACTGAAGACAGTGGCTGAAATCAGTGGGAATGAATGACAGTGCTCAGTTTGAAATATACCTAGGCGATTAGGAGTGAGCAGATGACAGGGGAGTGGAAAAAGTAAATTTATTCACAGAAAAGAAGGTGTGAAGATAAGAATGAAATAAGTGATCTTATCTCACCTTTCCTACATGGAACTGGATTAGCAATAACAAGATCACTTGTGGCAAATTTTTAACAAATCCAATCTCAAACAAACCTACCACTCCAAGACAAACTACAAAAGCAAACCTTCCAATGACAGATTCTACAACGTATCTACAACCTAGATGTTTTTTCATGTTTACCCATCAAAGTGATTTTTTCATGTCTGAGTCTCCTTTCCTAAGTATCTCCCTACAAGGACTAGAAAGACTTGCTAAAAGACTTATCAGAAACTAAGGAGAGGAGAAAAGGCCAAGATTCCTGTTGGAACACACAAAGGGGTAAGATAAAGAGATGGTTGAATGCTTTGTTACTTTCTGTTTGTTGTTGTTTTTCTTGTTGCATCTCATACTTGTCACGGAGGAAAAAAAGTACTTAAAAATTTAATGTGCAACATAGTGACGTAAAAAGCTGATATTATTGAATTCCAAAGTAATAGTAAGGAAAAAGCAGAGGCACAGATTTTCTGGAACTGGCAGATTAGATCTAAAATACTTAAATCTGTGTGTCTCATTTGCCTTTTTGATCTTGCCATATTTTTCCAAAATTTCTTTTATGCAAAAAACAGAAGCATGGACAGTGCAGCTGATTTTTCTGCCTCAAATTCTGTGGTGATCTGTTATCCATGCGGCACCATATTACATAGATTTTGCAAGTAATTCATACTAGTATAGCAGAAAAACTGCAAGAGTTATGCTATGTTTCCTCACAAATCATCAGCTTGGCAGGATCACTACATAAGCGAAAAGCCATTTTTTTGAATTGCTGTAGTTTGTGTCCTGCTGTGTAAGCAATCTTCTTCCTTAAAGTTATAATAACTTCCTTCATAAAAGCCATTGTCTTCAAAACATTTATTTTATATAGACTATAATTTTAAGAGGGGGGAGAAGAAAACAATTTAACAATTTCTCCTTTTTTTTTTTTTTTTTTTTTTTTTTTTTTTTTCATTAGCTATAGTGAAATTTAAGCCAATGACATATTCAGCTGTCTAGGCCTCCTGTTGAAATCCAGTGATCTCATTCCTAAGCCCATTTTCCATATATAAAGGTACCATGATAATTGTCTCCGGTATTTCTGTTCAATTAAGGAAGATTGTCCTTACAATACTTATTTCATGTTTGTCTTAGAACCATGTTTTCTGTGCATCTGGCATTTCTTTTTGCATTTCCAATAGTTAAACTACAAAAACTATTAGTTTACTACAGATTTCATCTTGGGAACTACTTCAAATTGTGTAAGTGAATCATCATACTTCATACTTCAGTTGTGTGAGTAATTATAGCTGGGCAGTGTAGTGAGGACTCAGAGGGGATGTGCTTTTGGGTAGGCTTTATCCTGTGATAGTCATGTAATCTATCTTAGCTGAGTGGACAATAACTTACTAAATTGAGCAACTTGATGATACTGGTTTGCCTTACTGTATTATTGGTAATACTGATTTTTTACTCAGAGGTCACATTCTACCTACCTTCTTTGTCATAGAATCATTAAGGTTGGAAAAGACCTCCAAGACCTCTGGTCCAACTATCCCCCTACCACCAATATCACCCACTAAACCGTGTCCCTAAGCACCACGTCTAACCTTTCCTTGAACACCCCCAGGGACAGTGACTCCACCACTTCCCTGGGCAACCCGTTCCAATGCCTGACTGCTCTTTCTGAGAAGAAATGTCTGCTCATTCCCAACCTGAACCTCCCCTGGTGCAACTTGAGGCCATTCCCTCTTGTTCTATTGCTAGTTACCTGTGAGAAGAGGCTGACCCTCAGCTCCCTACACCTTCCTTTCAAGTAGCTGTAGAGAGCAATGAGGTCTCCCCTGAGCCTCCTCTTCTCCAGACTAAACAAACCCAGTTCCCTCAGCTGCACCTCACAGGACTTGTGTTCCAGGCCCCTCACCAGCTTTGTACCTCTTCTCTGGACATGCTCCAGGGCCTTGGTGTCCTTCTTGTAGTGAGGGGCCCAAAACTGTATTTGAGGTGCGGCCTCACCAAAACAGAGTTCAGGGGGATGAGCACCCACCTGGTCCAGCTAGCTACGCTATTCCTGATACAAGCCAGGATGCCATTGGCCTCCTGGGCCACCTGGGTACACTGCTGGCTCATGCTCAGGTGAGCATTGACCAACACCCCCAGATCCTTTTCCTCTGCACAGCTTTCCAGCCACTTTGTCATTTGTTTTGCTGTGGACCCTGCATGACAAGTATAGCCGTTTCTTCATAGGTATTACAGTATCTTAAAATGTCTTTGTGTTTTGGTTATTTGCAACATCGATACTAAAGGAACATCACAAAAGTGATATATGCTTATCTCTAACTAGTGGTTGGGAAGGCACTCATTGGGAGTGGAAAAGTGCATTTTACCTCATTAAAACCACAGGTTAAGTAAGCATCAGAGCAGTCAGACAACAGATTATTCTGGTTCTTATTCAACCTTTTCTGTTGACACTGCACCACTTTGTAAAAACACTGAATGTCATTGGGACAAAAAGAGATATAAACACATATCCTGTGTGATTTTTTAGATGAGAAGATGGAAAAAAAAAAAAGAATTAAATCACCAAATTCAACAGTAATTCTTGGATCTGAAGAAGCAGCTGTAAAAAAGCCTTAAGACAGAAGTATTAGGATATTCCAGAAACTGGTTATGGTAGCTAGAGGAGAAGAAATTCAAATCACTGCTTCATATTCTGTAATGGATGACTTGTTTTGCAAATAAATAAATAAATGTTAACACTCCGAAGACTGAGTAGAAGCCACTGATAGACTATATAGTTCTTACAACTCTGGTATGAAGTGTCTGAAGGCTTAAAAAAATAGCAGAAAAATAGGAAATCTAAATGCTTTATAGCACTGAAATATTTTCTAGAACTGGTTGTCAGTCAAATGAATAGGACATGGCTTTCTTGTTTTATATGTGCAAAATAAGCAATGACATTGGCATGCTGTTTTAGTACAAAATCTTCCATCATAGAAGATTACAGGAAAATAATGGAAAGGAAAAAGGAAAAATAGAGGAAAATAGTGAGTTTTCTATTCTGGTGACTAATCATATAACGTTAGGACTATAACTAGAACAGAAACCACCACATCCTCTAACTGTGACTCTTTCACCTTGACCATCTAATTGAAAACTTCTGCATTTATAAAAAAATCATAAAAATCTTCTATCCATATTACAAGATTCTGAAAGGTTCCAAAACTAATTGGCCCTCTGTTGGGAAACACGAAAATAAAAATGCTAAGTTTTTCCAGCAATATTTTGGTCAGCCTGTGAGTTTTGAGAGGTGGTATAATCCCCCATTATGCATTTTTCAGGAGATTTGCAGACAGAAACTACATGGTTTAGAAAGAGATATTATATGACTGGTAAAAATGATATGGGAATATTGCCAAAATGGGGATTAAATTATAAAAAATAAATAGGGGAGAGAGGCAGAAAAGGAAGGAAGAGAAAAAATGCAACTGAAATATTATATTCTATTTGAGAAAATTTGAGAAAAGATTCAAACTGTTAAATCTTAATTTAAGCTTTCTGGAAAAAATATCCCCCCCCCCCCCCCCCCCCGCTTTTTTTTTTTCTTGTGAACAATCTCTGGTTTTCCCAAACAATAATTCCAAGAAGTTAACTGGTATTCTGATTCCAGATTCTAGGAAATTCTAAATGTAAGTGTTAATCGTATGGATGTTTACAAGGGGCATGTTGCTATTACTTCAATGGAAGTTCAAGGTTTGTCACTTAAAAATCCAACTCTAAGTCTCCCTGGAAATTGGTTACAAATTTGCTTACCACTTAGGTGATGTAGCATCATGTAATACCACAGTACTACTTTAAAGAGACAGATTGTTCTAGTTGTACCTCTCACATGTTTCTTTCTGCATTAAAAACAAACTTTGGGATATTTACTGAGGATGAAGTTTTGACACTACTGAGATTTACAAAGGATTGTGCCCAGAGTAGTGAATTCTTCAAAATAATCTCAGTCCTTGTACAGTGAAAACGTAGATTGATGGTGTAGATGATGGTGTATCTATCCCACTTCAGATATAAAAAGAAAAGGAGCATTTAAAGTGGCTTGTTTATCTTTGTTCTCTCTTGAGATTTACTTTATATTCTATTGATTTTATATTGTGCTGATTCTAAACACAGCTCAGCACTACCATACATTCTTGGATATTTTTGCTTGGTAATACTTATTTTAGTCAGGATGAAAATTCTACCTGACTCTTCAGAGCTAAGTAGTGATTATCGACAATTTGAAAAATCCTCAGGTCCACAGGGCTTGATTCTCATGGGAGACTTCAGATACCCTGAAACATGCTCAAAAAACAACACAATGGTGCACAAGCAATTTAAGAGACTTTTGGATTGTGTCAAGAGCAATCTGCCCAAGTTATCACAGGGAAAACATCTGCATACTAGGGAATCCATTCTAAGAACTCTTGAATATGGGAACTGGTGGGATTTCTCTTGCTGAAAGTATTCAATATGTGGCTTGACAGGGCCCTGGATCTTATCTAAGGTCTTATTTTGATCAGAAGGTTGGACCAGGTGATCTCCAGGTGTCCTTTCCAATTTAGGCTACTCTGTGATTTAAGTTACGATGCTTTGCTTTTCCTTTATGCTGAACTAATGGAATCTACACAGATCTATGAATTTCAGGAATTTCTTCCAGGCTGTGCACAATTTTCAGGAAGTCAGAAGGCTATTTCCACTGTCAGGCCATGAAATTAATAATTTATCACTGAACATTTCTGTGTAATTTGTTCTATGTAACTTTGTTAGCATGTTAGCATATTAGCAGCTGCCTAGTGGCAAGAATGTGCAACTATTTGTTTAGAATTTGTGTAGTTAGTGTTATTATCCGACAAATAAAACACTTTTTTTTTTTTTTTTTTTTTTTTTTCCTGGCTACTGATGTTGCATATCTATGTTCATGATTTATATCTCATCAAAATCCATGTTGCTTGATAGCTTTACCTAATGGGAGTGATTATACAGTAAAAAGATAAAAGCAAGTGGTATAGATGCTGCCTGCTGATTTTCACATAACCATAATCTTTTCATTATTAAAAAACAAACACAAAAAACACCTCCCTGACACTTTATTTCAGGAAAACAAACAAACAAACAGAACTTTCTGAACTTAGTGATATACTTCTATGAGCACTGAACCTTAGTAGGTATTTTGATGTAGTCAAATTTTTATTCTTCACAATTTCTCAAATAACATTTTAAATAAATTAAAAATAAATTAAAAACATTAAACTATTTAAAATCATATTCATGGTACACCAGCTATTCTGAGGCCCAATAAGGAAAGGTTAGGTAAGTAGAAAACTTTATTCACAATACGTCTAGGCCTACACTGATTTGACTTGGATAAATGAATATCTTTAGTGAACAAGACACCTTGATATGTGGTTCACTTTTTGCTTTACTGAATAATTTTTGAAATGGTTGGTATTTTGGAGGCCATTCTGATTTATGTGGCCAAAGAGAGGTCCATGCAAACAAAAATAAATGCATAATCCAGATTCTATGGAGGCCAAAGCTGAAAGAGTAACCACAATACCCTTTGCTCTCTTTTATTTGAAAAAGTAGCTCCCTAGAATAATATGTGTGACTGTTGGTTAAGGGTGACAAGTGCATACCATTTGATGACTACATACTAATTCAGCAACTAAAGCAGAATTCATGTTAGTGGGGTGCCATTACACCAAGAGATTATAATTTAAAATAAAATTATACTACTAATTTATATTTTGTGTATATGCAATAAGAAAGAGAATATTAGAGTATCTTCTATATGTTCTCATGATTTCAGAGCACTGAAGTAGTTCCAGGATTACTACTAGTACTTAATGATACACTGCAGCACAGTACATTAAGGAGATTTTATTGACTTCAGTTATATATAAACTGAGATAAACTAATCAGAAGATAATGACAGAAAGAAAGGTGAATGTAGCCAAACACTAAACTCTTAACACAAATACTGCAAATCAATATTGCTTCAAATTAATCACTTACAGTCCAATCACTCAATGATTAATAAAGCATAGACATCTTACAATTAATTTTCTGAAAAATGTAAAAATATCTTAATATAGTTAAGTTACTATCTCCTTTAGAGTTCCTGGTTGATAACTGTTCTATTTGTGTAGAAGAATATTTAGTGTGTACACAGTATTATTTCAATTCAGTAAATATTGTACAGTTCAACTACATATCAGCCCTTCTCTTCTCCCCCAGGATATGGCAGGAAAAGAAATGTCTTTATCATTTTTCTTTATTGCAGTTAAATAATACACAGTGGTTACAGTATAACTTCTAAATTATGAATAGCTAACTCTGTCAACACGTGAGTTGGTGTGAAACACTTCAGGAGACTGATTCTTTTTTCCTCCTGCACTTTAAGATTTTCTTTTCACTTCAGCATCACTATAAATGTTTATATTGCATGCAGGTAACTTCTTTCAAGTCTGGAGCTTAGAGGTAGCAGAAAAGCAACAGAACTATTGTTATTTACATATATCCAGAAGCATCCAGGATACAGTGTTCTCTCTTATGCTGGTAGACATCTTGGCTTGTCATTAACAGCAGCAAAATATCTTCATTTTGTGATCTTCTTTCTGCAATGCCTCTGCAAGCTCCTCAGAGCCTGCCTTCTTTAAGCAAGCTCCAGCTCATGTCTGGAAGTGGCAATTTTCTTTCCATGTGCTATCTCCTGTATGAGTAAAACAGTAGCCCAGATGACATCCCCACATGCTTGCAGCCCCTTAAATCACACGGGAATTACACAGGTCTTAGATGTAGAGCCTGTCCTTAAGAGATGCTTATCTCAGTCAATCAGTCCAACATTGAGGGACTCTTAACTTTCATGCCGAATAATTTCATTTGAAGTTATTTACTTATTTTTCTTATATTCCTTATTTTTCTCCAAAGTTTCAAGTGTATTGCAGCAACCCTGAGAGATGGAAACCTCTGTTGAATATTAACTCTTAAATAGTCCTTTCCCTTTATCAATCAGGACATTTACATAATGTGTACATTGCAAATGTGTATTGTGAAACTCCTGACAAAATCACAAAGAAATAGTGCCTTTTGAACTTGCAGCTTTCATCTATCGGAATATTGTGTCTCAACATTCTTTTTTACTTTTTCTTCTATCTTTTAAAATAATAAGGATTTTCAGTGAAAGTCATTGAGGAAAATGATTCTTAAAATTCAGGAAAATGCTTCTTAATCCTGCCTGATAAAAACCTGGCTTTAAAGAAAAATCTTACAAATTCCTTAAGAAAGCCAAACCAAACCAAACCCAAACCAAAAGAAACACAGAAACAAACTTAGACAACTCTCTCCCTCTGTTTCTTCCTTTCTTCCCCTTTCTGTTTTACTTTTCACCCAGTTACCACCTTATGATAAATGATGTGAAGATGCAACTGACATTTACAGGTGTTCTCTTCCTCAGCCTGCTTAGACAGTGTAGCAACAGAAGGAATTTGTAGCTGGCAAAAAGAGCAATAGAATATTCTCTGTATGGTATAGTTATTAAAGGAGAGAACTATTTGTTAATTACTGTGGAAATTCAAGACAAAATTTCTTTTAAAGGCGTTTTTGAAAAAAAAAAAAGTAGACATCTGTGCCTAAGCACACTTCCCACTTATAAATACGTAGCAGCTTATTTTGAGGTATGATTGAAATTCTTCTCTGTTTTACAGAATTCATTTTTTTCAACATGTTTCTCAGTGTAAACTTGGAAAAATCTAAAATATAAATCATTGTGACATTTGATTAATTTTGGATTAAAAGACATGAGGACCAAAGGCTGATGTTTCCTATCATTAAAAACAAACAAACAAACAAGCAAAAAAAAACCACCACAACACCACAAATATTAAGAGTGTCCTTGAGTAAAAACTCCAGCTTTACAAAGCATTCAACAGCAGAAAAAATTGAATCCTAGTATGAAGTGAACTTTGAACTTTGCAGTTAGCCTCTAATTTCATAGTGCCAGAATAGTTGCACTTTTGCCACAGGAGATTTCCATTCACACTGAGTTGCAATAAATTTTGTGCAGTTGGGAGGCTGGTTTCTTGTGCTCTTCTGCTCACAAGGCACAGCATGGAGGTACTCAGATTTTCAGCACTAAGGGCTTTGATGAAGCTACATATTGTCACCCACTTGTATTTCCTTTGATAAAGCCTGTGACAATGCATACCATGTTAAAACACAGTTCTTTTCTTTGTCATGCCTGAGTAGGTGCACTGACTCACTCTCGCTGGATAATGTCATCAGACTACATTCTCACCATTGTCACTGCCTGACTTTGTGCTTTTCCTGTCTGGTGCAGAAACACGTATTTCCGAAGGCTCTGGTGCTCTTTAATAGAATAACCTATGATACAAATATCAAATTCTTGTTCTAGCTTTGCCAGGCCAATTGGAGTGAGAATGACACCAATCTCTAAAATAAGAACTGTATGTATGGTTTGGCAGAGAAACATTTTGCTGCAGGAAGTATTTGATTTCAAGATGCTTTTCCACATCACCAGAAAATTGGGATTGCATTGTTTGGCAAGTTGAATCTATCCAAAATGATGTGTGATGGGTGGAAGAAGACAAAATAATTTCTTTACCAATATTGAAAGAACATAGTATAACGAGAGAAGGAAGAGCAGTTAATGTGTCAAGAAATAGAGAGCTGGATCCTCTGTTGGTGGAAATAAACTTACTTCATTGATTTAGATGAGGTCTGTCTGATTACTTTAGCAGTGAAACCTGCTCTTAAATGGAGATTCTTGTTTAATTTCCTTGCATCATACAGAATAATTGCCTAGGGATCTCAAAGTGCCTCCATTAAAAGCCTGGGAATTAGTGAAGGGGAAAAAGTTTGCATATTCTAGCTTATCTGCTGCCAATACAGATTTTGTCTCCATGGTATGGCTTCTAAGTCCTTGTCCAGCTGTATTGGACACTGCACTGCATTTCACTTGTCATTTGCTTCTGAGACAGGAAAACTGTGCCAGACACAAAATTAAAGATTATTGGCAATAATGTTCCTAGTATTAAGTACATATATCTACATATAAATCATTTACATCATTGTAGCATTTTTCTCTGTCATTCTACTTCTCCTAAAATGTTGACAAGTAGTTTTATTCTCATTTTGTCCTTAGACAAATTCAGCTTTAGTTTTATTTATTTATTTATTTAACAAGAAATAAATCATTAAATTTATTTAGGAAGAGCTTCCTGGAGTTACATGAGTTCCTTGCTTGTGCCCAGATGGAAGGGTGAACATTACATACCCCAATCCTGGGTATGCACAGCTGCCTGATATACTTTCACTGGAACACGAGAATAATCAGCTTGCATTGATAGATTTGTTACACCTTGATATATCTGTGTGTTTACCAAACATTCGGTATCATGCGGTAATGTAATCAAAGTCCTCTTATCTCTCTTCATATCTTTATGTAAGTCATGGAACAAGAAAATACCTACAAACTTCCTCTGGGGCATCTTGCTTACTGATCCCTGAGTTTATACTCATTACTTCTTATCAGCATCCTTTGTTTGTAGTCCATCTGAAATCATATTTCACATGGCAGTGCTCCCTGAGCTAATGTTGTAATATTTTGCTTGGAGACCTACTTTTGTAAACCTACTTAAGACCTTGATATAGTTTGGCTACTGTGTCCCCTCCAGCTATTATGTTTTCACTTGTAACATCAAAAAGCAGTAACGCTTCTCTGTCATGATTATTTGTTTTTGAACACTTATTTCTTCAGCCTAAGAATTTGTTATTCTCCAGATGTTTGCTTATTTTTAACTCACAATGCTGGTTCTGGTTTTTAATGGGGATACAAAGAAAACCAGATTGCTCAAGATCAGCAGTGCATCAATTCCAAGTTGTTTCCCTTTCTTCCTCTCCCTATACCAAGTCTTTTCATATATCCATTGTATCCTCCATGTATCCATTACTCTTCAAATATAATGTCAATGGTTTAGTAAGTTTGTTAATCAGCATCCTTGAACCTTCGATACATACATCAGCTAGTACCTGTGATTTGCTGATAGCTTTTGTGTCCTTTCCTGCTCTGTCTGAGGCCCCCACTTCTTAACATGTTAACAATTCTCTTTTCACCTCTAGTAGGTGAAAATAATAGTTTGAGCTATTATTTTTTCCTGTGGCCTTTGACAAATTCTCTATAGAATCAGTACTGACATCAACACTTTCCCATCTTATTTCTTCTGCTGTCCTTCTCCCTTTCCCTAAGCCTCTGACCTTTCCTGGATCAAGCACAAATAATTTCTAAATTCTTTAAGATTTTAAACTGAGTACAGTAGTTATGTTGATCTGTTAGGATAGCTTTCTCAGCTTCGCAGATCCTTCTGCTATGTAAGACATGGTTTAAGCAGCAAACAAGAAAGGCACCTGTAGAAACAGACCTTAGAGATACAAAATGCCTTTGCTACAGTCACAGTCTGCACAAACTGAACTCCTCTTGATGCTGAACCACCTCTCGTAGCTCAGCTACATCACTGTTCTACAGAGAGCCCTATCAAAGCTCACAGAAGCTAAATCTTACCTGAAGCCTCTTACTTCTGTTCCTTTAAATGCAGTGCTCCAGACGTTCACCATATCCTCATTTTTAATCTGAACAGTGAGCAGTGTAAAATAACTTCCTTTCAATAACCTTAAGTGACTCTGCTTTGCTGACTCAGTTGTGCACTGATGTTCATATTTGCAATTGTTCTTATAGTTGCTTATGGTTCCAAATTTTTATGGTATGTCCACCAGAACAAGGTTATGCTTAACACAAGCTTCATCTCCACTGCATACTCTCGGTTTGTCTTATGCTGTGGTTAAACAATGGTTTCACCCATTTGTAGGCAAGTGTTATTTCAGTATGCATAGTATTTGGGAAAATACAGGTGACGTGTGATTTATGTGATAATGATCAGGACTAATTTATATATTGGTAATTGAAATCAAGACAATCTGAGTATCAGATGAAAAAGTTGTGAGCTGTGTTGCTCTGACTGTGATTTCAGTCTGGATTTGAATTTTTCCATCACATTCTCTATAGCTTGTGTCATAACAGACAAGCCTCGGAATAATGAGCACTTCAAAATACACATAAGTACAAAGGAAAATAACAAAAAATATAGTAAAAATGCACAGGAAAAATGTTGTTTCAAGGACAGGAAATCATTTGACAAAGCTGTAGGTAATTTTAATGACTTAGAAGTCATTAGGCCCAAAACAAATGTTACCTGAGAGAGCTTAGTAAAATCATTAGTAAATTTACTCCTAGCATTTTGAAGACAGTATTTTATTAGTGAAGCCTTCAGCTTTCATTGTTTGTAGAGATACATTCTGTACAAGTCAATATTTGCTTTCAACCAAGAGTGAAGACACAGAAAAATAATTCCAACCACAATGACATAAAAAATATTCTGCATAATGCTGTATTCATTATCTTCATAATTACAGCCATACTAGATGTTCTGGTGCTTTTCAAGGTACAAAATCCAGAAGGAGACTGGTTTCTGGAAGACAGAGAAATAGATTGCTATAAAGATGGGTGGCATAACCTGGGCTGAAGCTCAGATCCTCAGGGTTGCTTCAGTGACTGATGTGTTTTCAGGGTGTGTGGAAGGGAGAGATATCTTTCAATAAATATATGCTTGCCAGAGGCCTTCACTAAGGATTACATTTTTGTAGCTCACAGCTATCCTTGAGCCCTTGAGGAAATGTGCTTATGCTTTGCCCCACAGAGATACTTTTACTCATCTTGTGCAAGCTGCTCATGGGACTCATTACTGTAAGCAGGAGAAAAATGTTGATTCCTGTCCCCTGTGCACTGCTTTTAGCCTGCTTATATCCGATGTCAGAATCAGACTCTTTGTCTCTCCATCTGGGTAAAGAAAAAGGATTCCACTGCAAACATGAAGTATTAATGGCTCATTGCATAGCAATAAATACCTACTAAGGATATATCTATTTACTATTAATACATACAGCTGGTCTTTAGCAGTCCTTTTAGTCAAGGAAACCAGAATATATGTGACTCAGCACTGACTCTTAGTAAACAAGTCACAAGAAGACACTAAATCGTGGGGCATGTTAATTTGCTTTATTTCATTTACCAAATTTAGATAATGATAACTCTATGCTTAGATTTAGATTTAGAATTAGATTTTAGATTTAGAATTGCAAGGAGGAAGATAAAGGCATTAAAAACCCTCAGCAGTTTTAGAATGACTGAGGCCTTGGTTCAAAACCTAGAACCCGACCATGTCTTTCATTTGACAGGAAAAGACTGAAGTATTTTGAGGGCCATTTAGGCTGCATCTATCAGTGATAAAGAGAATAATCACTGAATCTTCCAGCCTAGAAAGTTACTTGGGGAAATCAAAGGATTTAAATGGAGAAAAGGAGACAAATTATTTGTTTGTTCTCTAATCCTTGTAGGTTTGTTAGGATTAATAATATAAGATCCTGGATAAAAATAAAGCTATAGCAGTAGGGTCTGATGATCTGTTTTTCATTCATTAAGAGGGTTTCCCTAACTTCAGCTGTAAATTAAATTTAGGCTTTGTGTCTGCTCTGTTGGAATCTAAGCCCTCCAGCTCAGAAACTAATGTGTACGCTACTGAAGACCAGCAGATAGAGAGAAATGATGTACCCTGATTGCAATCAGAATCATGAATTAGAAATTGATGTACTGCAGAATATAAAAGTAGGTATTCAGTAGTAAATCAGATGAGAGGAAGTTTATTATGGCAGTAATGATTAACTTGATTTTTTTTTCTGATGACTCTTACCCAATAAATCACTGTATATTACCAGCCAGATATATATTCAGAGAAGTAACTCACATTTGGCTAAATTTAGGATAGCATGGAAGCTTTCTTCATTTTTTGTTTGTTTATGTGTTTGAAATCTTACTACCTTTGAATAAACATTAACCAAGACAAAGAGAAATCTGAGTTTACTTGTAAAAAGAAAGGGAACAAGCTTCTGAGTAATTCTGATATTTATAAAGAATTAATCATATACTGACATTTCCAAATTGGAAAGTATTATTGACTTAGAATAGCAGATATACATAGCAAGAACTCCTGAATATCATGCATTTTTTCAGAAATCTAAATATAGATGGTAAAATTGCTTTCAGGTCATTGTAATTTAAAAATACATTTAAAAATCATCTGCCTACCAGTAGAAAGGATGATGACTGCAGAAGGCTGAGCCACTGCTGCGTGGTCATGCAGGAGAGTTCACATGGAGTTAGTACCATCAGCTTCCACCTGCCCTTTCTGCAGCTGGTTGCACTTGTAGAGGCAGAATTGAAAGTGCACTGAGTCTGCAGCCAGCTTGGCACATGTATGCAGATCTAAATCAGTTTTGGTTTAAACTAATATGCCACATGAACTAAAATAGCTAAAAAGCTGCCATAAACTCACTTCAATTTATGTTATCTAGAACTGGGTTTAGCAAATTCCTGAATTGCCATGGAATGATTATTTTGGGCTTATAGGGATACACCTTCAGTGCAACAGACTTTTCCCTCAGTGCCTCATGAATGTACCTAGTCATGTTAGCATTACTCAAGGAATCCACGAACTTTCAAAGAAAGGGAATTCAATCTGCATATTTGATTGAAATCATGTCTATCTACCCTAAAGACCCATCAGTATCTTTTGTTCTTTCAATGCTGTCTACAGTAAAATTGACCATTTAGTTTCTTGTTCTGAAAAGTGGGTACTGAAAACATACTCACAAAACTATTGAATTATCCTATTCCTGGGGATGTCTAACCAGAACAATCACTTTCCTTGGCCATTTTCAATCTGGAATGATCACACTGACATAAGATCTCAAAAGAAAATCTCTCAATCTGGCTCACTGCATCAGTGTTCATATACTAAGACTTCGCTGCTAGATTAAATTAATCACTGACAGACATTGTTTGTCATGAGGACTTATTTTCACATTGTATAATATAGACAATTATACATATATATTATATAATTACATAGACATATGGAATACAGCAGCTATTCAAAACAGATGAAAATCATCCATATAGGTGGTTTCTCCCTTGTAGGAGGGGTGTTAAAAAAGACTAAATAAGTGAGTCTACTTTTTATGATTCTGATGTAGTTTTATTTGCATTTTGCTGTCATGTACTTGTGAAGGCTTCTGGTGTGATTGACATATCAACATCATGAGGTTATCAAGTAGTATAAAACAGATTATCTAATAATTCAAAAAGAAGACATACATGACATATTAAATTAGTTTTGATTTGCTGAACTCTACCCCAATTATGCTATAGTCAGAAATCAAATTTTTAATGGCATGATACAACACTTACTGAGAGATTTATTTGAGAAATTTGGACGCACAAATTTTTCATGACTAGACTTATATTGAAAAGGATCTGTTCACCTGAGGAAATACATACATGTTTAAAAAAACAAACAAACAAACAAACATAGTTTGTAGATGTGTCAACTTAAAACTGACTTTGGCATACTAAATAGAAAAGACTGACTTTATACCCTATATTTCTTTCCTCAAATCACAGATATTATTTAATTGTATGGTATATAGGCAGACAAATACTTTAAGTCTACAGTTTTCCTGAATAAAGAATGTAAATTCACAGGGATCATGACACAGTCATATCTTAACTTTCACAAATATTTTGGCTGTTCTGCAAATCTCAGTAACTAAAGACAGAATGTAGTGTTCTGGAAAGATCCTAGTCATCTAAAAGAAACTGGTAAAAACCAGTTATAACAAAACTTACTAGACCCTTTTCTGTCATTGGGTAATATGACTGAACAGAAAGTTACCATCAACCCAAGCTTCACAGCCACAGTAGTTATATCGACGTCGCTGTGACAGTACTTCATTTTTATTGATTACACCTGTGATGAATTTGGCATGTGCAGTTTAAATGTGATGTTTGAGTGCATTTTTGAAAACTCAAGTGTGTGCTTTATATGCTTTGAGATCATTATTTCAGATAGCTCTGAGCAGCAGGAGATAAACAAAACCAATTTCCACCTGTCAGCAAACACATTGTGTGGCCTGTCTGCACTGGCCTATTTTGCTCTCTCTGATCTGTTAGGTATTTTAGATCCAAGTGTCGAATCCAGGCTTTAGTTTTTCTGCTATAACCTGAGTTTCTCCTTCATGACACACAGGACTCTGCTCAGCTACTTTCTTTCTGTTAAATTACTTTTAAGAAGGAGAAAATACATTTTGAGATACTTTGGTGAAGGTCAATAGAAATAAACTTTGAAATAAGACAAACAGCTTTGCAACAGACTTGCTTTGAATAGCTGCTCTCAATCCCTTCTCAATGGAGTATTGCTGAATTCAGGGGGAATTAATGTGGGGTAAGTTACTAACTGATAATAAGAAGATATTGAAATGTATTCCCAAGTACACTAGGGAATTATGCTTATATAAAAAAGTGCAATATTTGGATCTAGTAGTAAGTAACTACTCAACTTACTTGAGGAGCTCTGGTTGAGCATTCCATATCTGGGTCCATCCTGATCTGGTTGCTGGGTCCTAGACCACTGAGTCCATGAACAGAAACTGTCCATGTTGTCTTCACTGCTAAGAGAAAGGGTAGTTATTCCTTTCTTAAGGTTCTCTGACTAAGAACTTAGGTACAGACTTCCTTTTACCCTGTGGAAATGGGACAATGGGTCCCATTTCCCAACATCTATGACTAGGGCTGTCCTTTAAAGTACATAAAATCAATCTACCCTCCCCTGGCACAACACCTTCATGAGCTAGGTTACCCTGAAGGCAGCCAGCAGCTGGTAGCCAGCAAATGCAGGATTCTGAAATGCTATTTCTCTCAATAGGGTGAAAAATAAACAGACCCAGACTAAAACTGGGTCTTGTATATGTTTCCTTTTCTGTGTTTCCTCTTTCCTTTTGATCTTTGAGGACAGATCTCTGGGATCTTTCCTCTATAAGCTCATGCTTTGTGTCCCAGTTCATTTTTTTATTTTATTTTATTTATTTATTTATTTATTTCCTACATATCTCACATTGCCTGGCATAAGCTGATCTGCCAAATAAGCTCTTAAAGTGCAGTGTGCTTGTCCTCTCTCTTTCACCTATGTCTACAAATATACACATATTGCAGAAAAATAAGATGACAAAGCAAGAGAGAAAAATAATGTATAATTTTAAATACAGTTATGCATAAAGCTGTATATTCTTTTGTATTTGAGATCTAAACATAGTTTGCCAAATTTAAAGGTATATATGTACTGTCTTTTGTAAAGTCAAAATAAGAAGGGTTTCTGTCTTTGACGACAGCATAATGTCCCTGAACTTTCTGATGCTTGCTTTTGGCTGTCATATGTGATTTTGGCTGGGGCAGGTATAACAAATTTTTCTTTCAATGAGACAATATTTCATTTTTCAAACCCTTAAAGGAAACCATTGTAAATTGCCATAGCTACAAAATATTTTGGGCTAGAATATTAGATAGTGTAAATCAACATGAGTGCTATGAAAGTAATGTAACTCCCGTGATTTTATGAAGTAAATACAGAGATTACTGCACACAGATGTCTTTGAACTTTATTTTTCACTAGTTGTCTTTGTAGAGTATTTAATTTAGAACTTAAATACATTTCTCTTCTTCTTTGAGCACAGCCCTGCTAAATACACATTTGGGTGAGTGCAGGAAACTACATATTTAATTTGACACAAAACCAGTGAGTTTCCCAGAAAAAAAAAGTCCAAATTTAGTCCAAATTTATAGTCCAAAATTACAGATGCTTGCAACTGTTTAAAAGTTATTAAATATATAGACCTTCCCTTTGAATTGCATTCTGAAGCCATTCTTATCTGACATTACTTAGAGGACTGTCATTGAATGACCTGAAATTGTTTATACTTTTTCAAAAATTGCATTCTTTTAATAAACTTTTGCAATTAAATGTGTATGTGTAAAGATTATCTTTGAGTGTTTGTGAATAACTTAGAAAGATAGTAATAAATGGTAATAAAAATAGAAAACTCGGGGCTGGATTTTTTTGAAATATATTTCTTTATTTTGAAATATATTTCTGTTTTGTGAAACACTCTTTATTTCCATTTAAAACTACTTAAAAGTCAAGACACAGAAGACAGACCAGATCAAAACAGATTTTTTGTAATGCAGAGAGCAGAGTGCATTTAAAGCCAACCTGGCTCGCCCAAGCATGCCGACTGCTACATGATACAGTAGAGCTCTGTGCTGTGTGACCTGAACTGATGTTTTGAATGAGATAATTCTGGTTCCAGCAGCAAGCAGCCTGGCAATGCCAGCTTTGCGGGATGTGTGACCTTGTTTTCTTTGCTAAAAGACTAAAGCAGGATGTCATGCTAAGGTGGCTGTACTACTCCCTGCACACAGCTTGCCTTCCTGAAAACTGGCCTGGGTACCAATTTGTGGCATCATTTTATGTTCTTTTGATAGACTGAGTGCTCTGAAGAGAAAATATATCTAGTACCAATTCTTCATTTTGGTTCAGTACTTTCTTAGGGAAAGATTTCATTGAAGTATTTATAGATTGTATGGTTGAATCATAGCTAACTTACCTATCAATCATTTCCTATACTGGGCTCTTTTCCATCTCTGTCTGCTTCAGAGAAATGGAAATGAAGGAATAGATTCTGTGGTTTTGATCGCTTTAAATAGGAATGTCTTATCTTAGTGCTGGAATTAAAATAAGTAAAAGTCATTCCAAATTTGAAAATCATTTAAAAAGATCTTTGACCTCATAGGAGCAGGTTTCAAACCAAACACAGAACTGAAATCCTATAATTGGAAAACATATGTACAAATCTGTATAAGATTTTCAACAACTGCATTTGGCATAAGCCCTCTCTCTATGTAGATAAATATATATGCTCAAATGAATCCTGTAAAATTTTATTTCTGTCCTTATTATGATGCAGACGTTAATATGGAGATACTGAGATAAAATCAGTTATCTGTTTATCATTTTGTGTTTAAGAATAGATTCTAACATTTGATCAGATGACTGTTAGTTTTCTGCATATTCTTAATAAAAGAAGAAAATTATAGACATCCCAAGTTAAAATTTGATCTAAAATTGATAGAGTTACTGAAAATAAGGAAGGTGTAAGTGTTTTTATCATTCCAATCAGATAGGAAGTTTGTCAAACTACCTAATTAAAGCCATGCTGTGAGCTCATTTCGATTGTAGGTAGTAACCAAAACGTCAAATCCTAGATAAGAATTACTTTAGGAAAAACAAGTGATTTAACTAGCATTGCAACTGACTCAGAAGTTAAGATTTTTTTATTTTTATTTTTTCTAAAAATTCAGGAAGGTCCTGTGTGCTAACTACTTGGGCTGGAGGAGTATAGCTCTTCAAAAAGTGGGTTTTCCCTAGATGTGAAAGAAACCTCTTGGCATACAAGGCAGTCTTTCAAAGTACTATCTGACTCACAATACAGGTCTTTGCCAGCCATGCAAGTTGTTTTTTTTTTTTTTTTCCCTCACAAAAGTTTCTGCTTTGCAGCATCTTTCCTAAAAATTAAAAGATAGCAGTACTGAATTCCTGTTCCAGTATTCTGTCTCTTTCAAATCCAACAGCCGCCTTATAAGCATCCAGCTATCCTTGCAACAGAAAGTCCTAAAGAGAGAAGTGTTTTGTCAAGCAAATTCATAGTTTTCAGTGATGTTGCTTTTCTGAATAAGATTATATATTTTCAGATCCCAATTTTGTAAAATGTGCTTACACACACAGTGAACGCCAATATATTACACAGTTTAAATTAAAATCATAGAGACCTTCATGAGCGATTCTTTTATAAAATAAAAAGAACTTTTCATACGAAAAAAAGCTTACATATAGTACTTTTCAGGATCTTGAATCCATGGAAATACTGTTTCTATAAGCCTTTTTTTTCTGTATTTTTATGGTTAAAAACAAATCCTTTGTGAAATTATCTGTATGTCATTGTCCCTCACATAGAATACAAATCTCCATGAAATCCTCATTCTTCTTTATCTTTTTTTTTTCTTCTTACTTTTTTCCACCATCACAAGGTACAGTCCAGCAAAGTGCTGAAGTGTATTTTAATAGTGAAAAACCTATGAATAATCAGAGTACTTGAAAGATGACTGTTAGCATTGTGAATGTGTGCATGTATGATTAGGACTGGATCTTCCTAATCTACACAAGTAAACATGCTCTTCAAACTTGCAGACTCAGTTCTCTCTGGTAAAATAATAAGATAAAAATTCAACAGGCTTCCTGAAAAGGTTTTACTGAGAGGATGAGCAGACACATCTATGTTTAAAGACTTAAATAGACTGAAATATAGAGTACTTAACATGTTGAGTATAAATACTGTGTTGCGAATAATACTTTGAAGATCACCTACTTCACCTGCTTTACCTTGTCAATGTAGTATACTTGAGATATTTCATCCATTTCAACCATAAACTGCAGTCATAGCTTATAGCATAAAAAAATAAACAGGGACTTTAGTTAGAATAGTTGATTTTACAGGCTATTGTAGAAGCTCCTGTTAGAGTTGTTATAGCCAAGGATATGTCAGCATTTCCATTTCCAAAGGTTTATAACCACACTGTAAAAATGAGCTCTAGGCTAAAAGTTGCCAGATAAAGTCTCAACTCAGAACCAAATTGTTTTAAAAAAATACATTTCCATAGCTGTATTTTCTCTTCTATATTAAAATGGCATGTTTTAGTTGAGTTGTAGTAATGAGATACGCATTCAATATTTTGTTAACAAGAGTAGTTCTGAGCTGCTACCTAGAGCCCTGTCCTCAATGTGTCAGTGGGAGCACATCATGATAAAAGAGGACAGATTTTATTCACAATTTCCTGAGGAGGAACACAACAAATATGGCATATTTTATTTATTTATTTATTTATTTTTGCTCCTGTGTCTATGGAGGTTGAAGAGCCCAAAGTTTAACCCAAAAGGCACACTGACAATTTCAGAATACCCATATTGGAAACTCAGACAGCTATCCTGGAGGCATTTTGTGTCCAAACCTATGCTGCTTCTGATTTGAAGTTGCTGATGTTTTTTTGTGGTTTCGTTATTTATTTTATTAATTATTTATTTCAACATGGCTTTAGCTATTCCAAACTTAGTACAGAAAATATTCCACTCCATTATATCCTTGGCGAAGTTCTGCACAGATTTTCCTCCAAACAATGGTCATTTTCCCATCTGTATTCTCACCTTTTGAAGGCATGTCAGACAGAGAGCAAGAGGTCTCCAGGTATACAAACATGTATTAGATTATCACTACAGAAATTCACTTTAAAATGGTATCTGGATATTTCCAATATCTTTTCGAGGATATGCAAATTCCTTGTGTTTGAAGGATAGTAATTAGAAGGCTAGAATGAACAGAACAGAACAGAATAGAATAGTTCAGTTGAAAAGCACCTACAAAGATCATCAAGTCTAGCTGCCTTAACACTTCAGAGCTAACCCAAAGTTAAAGCGTGTTTATTGAGGGCATTGTCCAAATGTCTCCTGAACGCTGAAAGGCATGGGGTATCAACCACCCCTCTAGGACTCCTATTCCAGTGTTTGACCACTCTCAAGGTAAGGAAATGTTTCCCAGTGTCCAATCTGAACCTCGCCTGGTGCAGCTTTGTGCCATTCCCATGTGTCCTACCATCAGTTCCCAGTGAGTAGAAGCCAGCACCTCTCTCTCTGCTTCGCCTCCTCAGGAAGTTGCAGAGAGCAATGAGTTTCCTCTCAGTCTCCTTTTCTCCAGACTGGACAACCCAAACATCCTCAGCCTCTCCTTATAGGACATACCTTCCAGCCCTTTTGCCAGCTTTGTTGCCCTCCTCTGGATGCTTTCAAGTAACTTTTTTAAATTGTGGGAACCAGGAATAGCTAGCATATTAAAAACATGCCATTTGTGGCCATCTCCGATATCTCCACATATGCTGATGAAGTTGCCCCTAGTCAGAGTATTATGAATATCATGCTATCATTAGCACAGTTGTACTCTGCATGAAATAGACAAACAGTCTAATACATCAATGTGAAAGACATACAAAATAAATCCTATCATGGAATGGATAGCTATTATGTTGTATCTTATAAATAGTATTTATTTTTAGAATTGTCTAGAAATAGAATCATGTAATGGACTGAATATGTCATTATAATGAACTGGGAAAAATAAGTGCATTAACACAGAAGGGTGTTTCTTTCAGTCCATTTATATGAATGGAAGCAACAAAGGGTTTTTGTAATTGCTTGATACATTTACATCTAAAGTGTGTCTACTTGACAAGTTCATTTGTCAAGCATATCGTACAAATTGCCCAACTAATCATTAACATGGTTATTTTTACATTGCATGCAAAGCTGTATGTGAGCAAATCACTATAATGTACCTGAAAATCTTGTCATAAGGATATATGTCTAATAGTTCATCATATTGTTTATTCAATAGTACATATTACAAAGTCATTCAGA
Source organism: Oxyura jamaicensis (assembly GCF_011077185.1). Taxonomy (NCBI): domain Eukaryota; kingdom Metazoa; phylum Chordata; class Aves; order Anseriformes; family Anatidae; genus Oxyura; species Oxyura jamaicensis. The sequence goes on along the minus strand of NC_048896.1, from coordinate 38,831,314 downwards.
CAATGGTTCTAAAGCATTAATCAAATCAATCCTGTATTGCCTATTAATTGTACTGCTCTTTTCCAACAAGTGGCTATCTGTCATTTTCCATGTGACCCTGAAGAGCCCAGTATCCCATCTATTACTGCATGGCATTGTCCCCTTTCTGTGATGTTGATGATGAGGGTCAGGTATGGTGGATTTCAATAGTCTTGCCTTAAATGGTTGCTAGAAGTAGAGGAGAGGATTGAGCACTATTTGCCATGTGATATTTTTCTCATATGCACAGATAAAACATTCGGTGTATACAAACAATATGCACTTAAGCCTATACAAGGGTTTTGTTCCCTAATACTCATGTTATCATACAAAATGTTTTTTGGTCATTTACCCTATATTAATCAAAAGTACCAATTAAGGTCTGTACACATTGTTGATAAGTAAGGCTCATTTTGCATGATCATATTGCATTGCCTGAGACAGAAATCACTACAAATGGTTCAAAATAAAGGGTGATAACCAAAGCTGACATACAAGCGTTTTACTGTGTTTTGATCATATCCCTTTTTTGATAATGCCATCATACTTTTAAAGTACAGCGGATTGTAATTCTGTATCCTTTCCAAATAAGTTTTAACCAAAGCAGATCTAACCACCCCTTAGATGTAGCAGCATGTTCTTTGCTTTATACAGTTGCTTCTGAGTGCTGGAGAGGTCCCAGTGTGGGATCCAGTATGCAAACAGGCTGCACAGTCTTGCATATCTTGTATTTTTCCGATCAGTTTTTGCTTTCCTGTGTTTCAGACTAACATAGAGCTCAGTCAGATTTCACTGTCTAACTTTTGATATGTGACACTTGAAGAATTTCTGCTAAGAATTCCTGAAAGTAAGGAAGCATTCAGCAGTGGATGCCATAAGTTCTGATCTGTTTGCAAGAACTTACAAGAGTTATGGGGCAGAGAGCACAGCAGCTGATAAAAACAATATTTTCAATTGCCAGAGAGTTAGTACTAAATATTAATGACATAATGTAGCTATGTTATACAACGTATACATTGCAAAATGACTATATAGTTATTAATGCTGTGGACATGAACTTCTAGGGAAAGTACACAGATATTAAAAAAGCTGTAATGTCTCTAACTATTTTCATCTAATGAAAATGAAGAAATAGAATTGCTATTTAGTTTCTTTCATAAGTGCCTTATTTTGAGTTTATATTTCTTAAAATATTATATGATGTAGTAAAATGTAAGAATGTAGTAAAAAATGTGTGGAATAGCAGCCAACAGATTCTGTGTTGATGAGCAAAATTTGCTGAATATGTTGCAGCTCAGAGAATACTGACAATGTGTGGCTATGAAGTGTATACACACATGAAGCAAACAAGTTAATAATGTCCTTTCTTACATATAATCATAATAATTTCATTAAAATAATAATAATATTTGAGCATATGTGTATATTAGAAGACCAACTATCTGTTACAGTACTGATAAGATTTTTAAACTGCAGCTCAAAGGCAATTGAACCAGAAGTCTTGGATCATAAAATGTTTCATGCTAGGTTGTTGGATGGTACTGTCATTTAGTACTTCACTAACTATGCTCTATGAATAGTAGAACACATAGCTCCTACTTTGAATCAATGTGTAATGGGAGCCATGGTATCATTTAAAAACAAGACTCCACTCTTATAATCAAGCAGAACTTTTTTTTATTCTTACTTCATATGAAAGTTGAATTGTGTACTGTAAGGATAGCTTAACCCCCACATGATTTTGCTTGTGTTTTGGCCATTATCTTTTCCTGCAAGGAAGCAGAATGGTTCCTGTGTTTAATATGTTTTACAATTCTGTCCTCTATGGAAGAAAATAATAAAGGAGTTCATGATATAGCAAGGAGCTTCTTCAAGCATGGCTCATAGGTCAGGCTGAGGAAGCATACCTCCTGCAACATTATTGAGCATCTGTTCAGTGGTGTCTAATCTCAACAAGGATGCAGTATGCTCAATCACGTACTAAGCAGAATTCCAGCTGGCTGAATGAGTTCTTGAAAGGCAAGTTTGTATTTTATAGCTAGATACACAGAAGTGTGAAAAACCCCCTTTATCTGTATTTGTGGTGTCAGCCTGGAAAGGTATATCAGAGGTCTAAGGATATTCTGTATGCAGCATCCTCTTCAGAGTTTGGAAGCAGAACAAGCAGTAGAGAAGCAGTGCTAAGGTTAATAATGTGCTATGAATACATGAAAGGAAATGGAGAAATAGCAGCTCAGCATTTGAACTCTACCCTCATGGCCTTTGCAAAAGGTGAAAGGTTTCCAGGGATAGAGTGGTCCCAGATAAGCAGTGATATTTTCAAGACTGAGTACCAGCATTTCTTCTATTATACAGGAATAAAGAATACAGACAGTGTGTCCAATTCAGCACCTAAAGTGAGAAACTGGAATAATTTAAACAATTTTGTCATATCTTGTCTCATAAGCTTGATATTTTTCCTTCGTATCCTGCATTTGTCTAAGAGAGAGACCAATAAAGGGAAAGGTGTCATAAGACAGACCAAATTCAGTCATCATATGCTTTGTCTTAGGCATGCATTGTCAATCTATTCTAAACATCATAGCAATAAGTAATAAGTCCTTTTATTCCCCAGTATATATATATATATTTTTTTTTCAATGTAAAGGTCATGGCAGCATATACATTCCCTGTAAAGGGCGAATTAATGTAGGAACTCTTCTGCATCTTTAAAGTACCAATGTAGTCTTGAAGAACCTGCTAAAATATCATGTTTATTATGACCACCTTAAGACACTTTGCCTTTCATAATAAGCAAAATCAATGCTTGCATCTGAATGTTTTTCCTCTTACATTTTGTCTCGTTCTGCATTCCTCATTTTATGTGGAAAAGTAATGATGTATCATCAGGGAGATGGACCAGTTAAAGTAAAACTACACCATATATTTTCTACCTTATCTGTCTTTAAAAGGCTTGTTTTTTCAATCAGAGACTTCATAAGTAGAGAATTACATTGTGACACTTTTTTTTTTTTTTTTTTTTTTCCCCCATATTCCACAAATTTATACTAGAAAGTCTGACTTTTGCAATGAATGCAATTAGACAGCTAATGGATATTTCAGCTCATATAAATATAAATTTACATGCTTCTTCCTGAACTACATTGGATAAACATTTTGCATTGAAGCAGGTTTAGCAGGGTAATTTTGTAGTTTTGAAGTTTCTGAGTTGAATGAAAACTAAATACATCATTACTTGTTTCACTTCAAATTAACAATATTCACATCCTTTCTCTTGGTTGTGCCTTTCTAAGACTGAAAAAGGCTGACTTTCAGTTGCTCTTTGCATGGAGTTCTTTCCCTACAAGGAATCATCCTTGCTATTCTTTCTGTTTTATTTTTGAACAAGCACACAATATTCAAGGTGTGAATGCACAGTGGCACTGCTGTTAGTTTTCTCTTCCTTTCCTAATACTGTCTGGCTTTCTATCTCTTTTATCAGCTGCTTCTGTCTAATGTCGTGATAATCCAATTATATCTGTATTACCTTATGTTTATGTATATTGTGTTTCATCTGACATTTGGTTATCCAGTCAGTCAGTGTAGTAAGGTCTTCCTGCAGTAATTCCTGGGTGACTTTTGGGAATTCTCACTTAGTATCATCATGTACCCCTCTCTCACCTGTACAGAGTACGTTGCACAGCCCAGGCCTTCTCACAGATCATGTTGAAAAGCCAGGGGCAATCTGCCTCCAAAATGAGAGTAGAAATTTATTCTCTGCTTTCAAATTGCAAGGGGTTCTTTAACAATTGAAGAAATTGTTGTGTCAAATCTTTAAAATTTTAATCATCCTGAAAACAAATGCTTTCCTTGACAAAAAAAAAAATAAATTAATTGTAGATTGGAGAAATATTGTATATTAAAGAGTTCAATAGAGCTGCAGAGTATTTCTAAATGAAAATTTATTTTGATGTTTCAATATTTTGTTCGAGATAATTTTTTTTTGCCCACAAGACCATTTCGGTGTAACAAAATCTGCCTTGCTGTGCAGGTAAATTTTGGATTTTTTCCAGCATCCACTAGGAATAATGCATAAGGGCACAGCTCACTGTCATATAGACATAAAACATACCTTTTTTTTGTGTGTGTGTGTGTGTTCTAGACTATACTAGTCTGAACACCAGATTTCCTACTTCAGGCAGTTTCCTTAGACATCCCACAGATAAATCTACTTATCCACAGACCCTCTAACCCACAAAGATACACATGGAAGTAGTATTAACATTCAGGTATCCATATATCGGAAGTAGTATTAACATTCAGGTATCCATATATCTTTGTTTCATTCTTATTCTGTCATATTACTCCAATGAAGACTCTGTTTCCTCCTTTCAAGAAACTCCTATGGTTCTTCTGAATTTCTTATATACAGATATACATCTCCCTCTTTCCTTCCTTCCTTCCTTCCTTCCTTCCTTCCTTCCTTC
>NC_048896.1:38787727-38826430 GCF_011077185.1 Oxyura jamaicensis | reverse complement strand
CTTTCTTTCTTTCTTTCTTTCTTTCTTTCTTTCTTTCTTTCTTTCTTTCTTTCTTTCTTTCTTTCTTTCTTTCTTTCTTTCCCTAGACTTCATCAACTAGATGCAGCAATTTTACCAAGAGAATCCTTTAGAAGAGCTTTCTTAAAAATCAGCTCCACTATGAAATACAACAGACAATAAGAGATGTGTAGGGTTAAAAAAAAGCACCCATTTGTAGACTACAGGTAGACATTTGAAAAATTTTTGATCCAATTTAAAAGGCAAAGCTGCAACACAACTTCTGGATATACTAATAGCTTACTACATCTAAAAACTCTTTCAAAGGCTTATGCTATTATTGTTCTTCCTCTGTATTCTATACATTTTCAAGATAGAAAGTAAATTAATTATTATTATTAAATATTAAATGCTGGAAACTTCAAGATTTTTGCAAAAGTTAAACAAAATTGTAGAATCTTTAGGGTAACTTACTGCATGATTCCATTTGGGATTTGATATAATTGAATTGAAATCTAGATACGGCTTCAAATTAGTATTTTTTTCGTGTCATGAGACACTGAATAAACAGAGCAAAAAATCTTCATTAGGCTTAGATCACAATCTAATGAAAATATTTCCATTGATTCTTTTGTGGAAAATGAATGAGGCCTGCTTGTAGTTCTATTTTTCAGGCTTTCCACATGTATGTTAACATGTTGAAATAATTCCATCGATATTTATCAGAAAAACTGGGAAAATGGCATCCTGCAAGATGGTAGATTTCTGATAATGAATCTTTAAGTGATACCCTGTTTGAGCAAAAACGCTGTTAAACTTGTGAGCAGAATGACATATTTACAACCTGGAAATGAGTAGAATTAACCATTATTGGTGTCATTGATTTTTATGAAATCAGACTGATATATGCATTATCAAATCATCAGATAATCAAATCATCGAATCATTGAAATATATATATATATATATAAAAGATGAAGTGTGTCAAAGATAACGGGACATTGTAAACAGGAAAGAAAATGCCCAGAATGACGGGTACATATTTCCGCATATGAATATACATGTCTGTATACATGTATTCATTCCTAGCTTTGATAAATTATTTTCATAGAAGTCAAAGGGTATAAATGTATTAATATTATAAAACTGTTTACAAAAGGATATTTTTCTGGGTTGACATGTAATTGTAGGCAGATCCACAGTGCTGGAATTCATATATGTATATCACAGATTTACCAGCAGACATTTCCTTGTTTCTGTTTTTTCCTTGTGGTTTTCAATTTTTACTTACAGCCACAATTTTTCTGTTGACAAATCTCCTATTTTAAGAGCACCATTGCCTTCTCAGCAATTCTTTCATGGGATTTGTTAGTAGACAAAGCTTTAAAGCCATTTCTTCAGTGAGCATTATTTGTGGAAGATACAGTTATTATCTGAACAGACATACCTACTGTACTTAATCAACAGTAAGATTCTATCCCTCAAATATTACATGTTATCTCAAGGGATGAATTTTTCTACATGGCCAGACCAATTCTAAAATGACACTCATATACTTCAGTTTTCCCATAACACTGTGGTAATGTTATAACCTTTCAAGCGTAACTCTGCTTAAAATGTGTGGGCTATATACAGAGCAGTGATGTGTAAGTTAAGCATGTGAAAGACCAAGAGCAGCAAGTGTTGAAAGAGTAATAATGAGCCAAAAGGATTGATTTAGAAGACTAAATTAAACAATGCAATTTTCAATAGCACTGTGAAAGTGGAATGATATGAAATACAGATTCACAGGAAGCTAGAGTCTGTGGTTTGTTCAGGTGCTGTTGAGCTGAAATGGATCTGGGTGTGGAGTAATGCTATAATTTACGGTCATCATTTAAAATTTTACTCTTGTTTCCGAATCAGTGTCCTTCTGGTTTTGGAGCTTTAGTGGTATTGTGCAGTGTGTGTGCTGATAATTCAGTATTGAGAATTGCCAAAACACAGACCTGATTTATTTGTACAGCGAAGCCAGGGATGATGATGTAATAGCTTTATTTCAACTACAGGTACTGATTTTTTTATTATTATTACTTTTTTTTCTTTCCCTCTGTATTAAAATTTAAATGTTCTCTGTCCGAAGCTTTATTATTTCTCTCCTCAAAATGATAAACAGACAGCAAAAAACTGTGGGAACAAGGACTTTTTACCAAAGGTTTAAGTAATAAAACTACAATAACACATAATAAAGATTTTACACTTATCAATGTTATACATTTCCATTAAAAAGAATCAAGAAAAAAAAAAAAACACAAACAAAATGACAAAAAAAAAAAAGCTGTTTGGAAAAGTGGTGAGGAAATTAATTGGGTTCCTTTCTTTGAAAATTATGAGTGAAAAGGTTATTAACACACAATTACACAATTTTATGACATACAGGCAATCTCATGATCACATGTTCACATGTTGTATACAGCAGAATTCCTATTCCATCCTGCCTTCTTATATCCTGTCCTTGTAGTGCAATTGAGGGAAGAGTATATTATTTCCTATAGCATTTGGTGCTAAGGTTTCCTTGGGATATCAGCCCCTACTCTCTGTCAAGAGAAAGTAATATCCACAGATAGTGTAGATAGATCTTTACTTTTCATTTAGAAGTTTTATATGCTTGGTAAAAATGATTGCTTTCCTTTGTAATTATTTTTACTTTTATTTGTGTGTCGGGGGAAGGCATGGAGGACAGGTGGGAGCCCCTTATTTATAGGATGTTCAGCACCTCAGGCCTTTTATACTGCTTTTGATACAATGAAAGTAAAAATGCTCCACATAAATTACCATGCTTAGTAATTTATGAGTCTGATTGCCTTAAATTAAATTGGCCTACACTGAAAAACAGGGTTCCTTTGACTGAAAATACTACAGACCTCTAAGTTGAAATGGCATTTTGTTTTAGAAAGAGGGGTGGAGGCTGAGGAGCAGTTCAACACTAAAGAGTAGAAGGCAAAAGCAATTGAATGTTGAAATTGTGTTTAAAACTTGGAGAACACATTAAAAGTTTTCTCAAGGGAGAGTCAACTTTACCCAGAACACAAAAGCTTTCATTTTCTCGCCCACAGCATAAAAAGTAAACCCACAAACAAATATGAACTTGCAGTCTTGTCTCAAAATGCTGGTAGTTAAAAGCTGCTGCAGAAACCTATGTAATGCTTTGGCTTCTTGGAATATTGCATGTGTCTAGATGAATAGAGCTTGAAAGCAATATATATTCCACAATTTGTTTCAGTAATGCAAAGGTTCATAAAGAATGGGTGCTATTCAGTCATCATAGGAAAAACTGAAGTTCAACGCTACTAACAATTTTGTTTCTAAGACCTGTAAGATATCTTTTCAGGTGAACAAATAGCATCAACATATTTTTCTTTTCCCAATGATGAGATATTTGATTTATTGTTTTCCTTGGATTTCTGTTCAACTTAACACTCCTGACAGAGTATATTTAGGTGATGTATGTATCCTCCCATCAGTTAAATTTTGCCTTTCAAATAATCCACAAGATAGCCAAAATAGATCATCCTGACTCCAGTGTTAATCATAAAGACTTCCTCTTTATGAAGCCTTTAGTTTGGGTCTATGATTAAAGACATAATGTATATAGTCAAGGAAAAATTGAATGTGGACAAAGAGGCCCCTGAGTGTTTAATTACAGGACAGGTGGAAAAGGTAATTATATAGTTTCTTTAACTAACTCCTTAGTAGCCTGTAATTATCAACTAGAATCTGGCAAAAACAACAAACAAACAAACAAACAAAACCCCCAAACCAATGCAGCCCAAACCAAACCAAAAAAAGCAACACCCCCAAAAAACAAAGCGCAAAGCCCCCAAACCAATTTCTGGCTTGAGTAAAATGCACAGACAGGTAAAGACCACCTTGTCCAAGTAAAGTTACTCATGTATTTAAGTAGTATTAGGGTCTGGTAAATCCACCTAGAAGTCTGGAGTTCTTTTGTATTTCTTTGTTAGAAATACATTTTAACACATGGTTGCCAGTTTTATCTTTGGCCAGAAATTTTTTTTAAGATGTTGCCAAAGCAATGCAAGCATAGGAAATTAGCTTGTTCAGAGGATTTTTTATTTATTTATTTTTTTTTTTAGAGGACATAATTTCCTCTTTTTAAAGAAATCATTTTAGAGGAATCTTTTAAATTTGACACCAAACGCTTAAATTCTAGGGACTGCCTCTTTTGTTTGTTAATGATAGTGATATTTGTGATATAGTGATGTTTGTGATATAGTGATATTCAGCAGTGGTGCACTACAGCAATGCAAAATTAAAGAGATTTTCAAGATCTGAATCTCTTCTATGCAAATTAATGGAAATTGTGCAGATGGCTTCTGAAATCTAGTTTAAAATAGGATAACTGCCTTACAAAATCAATAATTTATAACTAATAGTTTGAATACTACTGAAAACACCTGGAGAGATTCTGAACTATTAATCTTTAAAAAGAAATACACACATTTCATTCATTTCTTGAGCTTCCTCTATTAAAGCTTTCACCACAATCTTCACATTTACAAGCTCTATTAATGAATTGTGTTCTAATATCAGTGAATTTGAAAACTGTAAACACTCATTTAGTGACAATAGCATCTTAATATTAAATCAAGGTGGTCTGGGATTTTGGCCACTTATTTAAAACTGTGATTGCATGTTATACATAATTAGGTTTCTAATTGGGCATTCAAATTTGGTTGGTGTATTTGAAAGTTCAATTAAGATGAAAGATTGCACTATAATACATGTTTTCCCTTTTTCTGTAAATCAAATTACATAGGGACAGCATTGATTTGATATGTAACCACTTAGCAAGGACTTTAATAATATTTATTTTAAAAAGCTGAGGAAATGTTAGGGTATTTTTACACAGCTAATGGTATTCTTTCCACTGATTAAATGCTTTCAGAAACAGTGGATTCAAAAAAGGTTTTCATGAATGAGAGACCCCCTTCTCAAAAACTACTTTTATTTTTGCTTGTGAGTTAACCTTAACATCGCTATGTATTTCCTTACAATTTTTCTCAGTTCCTATGTCTCCATTTTGTGAGATCATTAGAAGAATGTAATTTTCATGTCCCTCTGAAGAATGTCTGGTAGCAGAAGTCATGAATTTAAGGCTCAAATTAAATCTTCCACTAGGAGAATGGAAAGATCCATTCCCCTGTTTAAAGGTGAAATGTAAATGGTGTCAAGAAGATACTTTTTTTTATTATTATTATTTTTTTTTCCTTAGAGTATAGGGAATGGTTGTGATGCTGCAGAAAATTTTACTGAAAATTTTACAACATGCAAAATACACATACGAAAGTAAGTGCTTTCCAATCGATGGCTGCATCTTGAATAGCAGTCAGAAGAAGCTCAGTTTCCATGATTTTGGGTTGTAGTTTAATATTTTCAGCTTCTAGTTTACATGGCCTAAGTTAGATCTATATCATGTCTCAACGGAGTGAAAATTTATACATTTTTACTAATAGTTATCATTATTTTCTCTCTGACAGAATTTAACATCTTCATTTAAATGCCTTTAAAAGGAAATGCATTTAAAAGGAAAAACAACAGCTATACTTTTAGTTAAAGAAGTGAGATGCACCTATAAATCAATTTAGTTTCCAATCTTTTCCTGGGAAAGATTCTTCAGAGAGGCTGTAGGACCTCTGTTCGCAGATAGCCACTCACTCACTGCTCTCCCTTTCTCCTAAAGATGTATAGGCCAAAGCATACAATTTCCAGACAGTCCTAGTAGGATGTAGGACGTAGTGGGGTGAAATGCTAGAAAAGCAAATTGTGAGAACTGCTATGTAGAAAGAAATAGCGTGTTTGTCTTACATGCCTGGTATGGACACAGCTTAGGTAAGCAAAACGGGTGGAAGCCATGTTAGAGCCAAAAAAAGTACTATATGCAGTTTTGCTTCCTTGATACCAGTCTAGAGCACCGGAATCTGTACCCTAGTCTCTAAATACTTAATGGACCCATACAGGCTATTTTACTGTTGAAATGTAAAACCTTATCTGGCTTCCAGACCTATCCAGGTCTTCATAATTATTTGTTTAAACATCTACAGGCTCAAAAATGACTAAAAGAAACAGTGCCTGGAAGGGTGAAATTGAAACTCATAGGACAAAGAGCTGAATATAGATGGCTGGAGAACATAACTGATCAAACACAGAGGGCCTAGCTTGCAATCCAGAAAGAAACTGAGCAAACCCTGGAAATTATTGATGGGTCTATAGTGAAAAAGAATGATTTAGGAAGAGGCAAATGTTTACTTATAAGATCACTGATAGCAGGAGAGTCAGGGAAGGCTTTAAAGGCTGTAAATCAAGAGAGAGTTTCCTAATTAAGTCACTGAACAGAAACTAGGAAGAGCCCAGATTCAGTTTCCAGCTCTTCCACTGCAACACTAGCTAACTAATGACAAGTAATGTAACCCACCTGGATTTCTAGGGAATTATCTTCCTTATTCTCCTTCTCTATGTGCACTTCTTTTGTTAGGCAGACAGAACAGCTATTGTCTCTTTTTGAGCTATACTCTCATCTGCAAATTGAATTTGATGTAATCCTATCAAGCTATCAAATCTGGGGCAAGTTCAGGTTAGCAACCTGTCTGCGAATTTTCTGCTTTGGATCCATATCTGGAAATATTTGGAATTATATGAAATCGGCAGAAACAATTAGAGAATATTAGGAAATTGGAAACCAATTTGTTTTTGAACAAAGACAAGAAGGAAATACTATGAAATAGTATATTGAAACAGGTTAACTGCATTTAAATCCATACTCATTAAGAAAGCAATCAGCAATATTATGAGTAATATTTTACTCATAATTATAAATTTAGAAAATATATAAAAAAATTGTAAGAATGCAAAAAGAAACCAGAGAAAAAAACAACAACAATAAAAACTTGTTGGTTCTTTCCTGTCCCAGGGTATTAATTGCCCATTATTCATGATTAAAACAAAATTAAGGTTTGTCCCAGGTCCCCCTTGTGGGTTTTGTCCAAGGTAGCAGCTGTGAGGATGGCTGAATACTAGACAGCACTTATAGTATTGTAAGTTTGAATGAGGCTTTGGAAAATATGTAATGCAGTATGTCCAATGTATCAGATAGTGTTTTTTTTATGATTATTATTTTATGTATATATATAACAGTATAACTAGTATAGGTACTAATCACTTCGGGTTTGCCAAAGTAAAACAGTGAAGCTGTAGCCATGTTTTTAGCTCCTAAATGATTATGTATATTAGTACTTGAACCAGTCTATCCTATTGGCAATGAAGGGATGCTCTATCTAAAAAAAGGACCCGGAATTGCAGTTTAAGTGACATTTCTGCCAAAATGAATGTCTCATTTCTTTTCAAAGGCTCTTCTCTCTTTCATTAATAATCAGTTCTCTGTGGGAGGAGCTTGAAGGGAGTTACTGGTCAGACGTTCTTTTCACTTACTTTAACTGCTATAAATCTAAAATGAAATGCAATGAAATGGAGAGCAATTTCAGGTGCTAAACAGGATAGAGCCATGCTGAAATCCAAGAAATAAAACCAATATTTAAAAAAGGAAAATAAATTGCTGAGAGAATGTCAAGGAATTTTTACCCGTCACTACAGTCAGTCTCACAACAAAATATTACTTCTCCCATTTTACAATGAAGTAGCCATTTCTAACCCAAACATAGGTAATGTCAAATTAGCACAGCAGTATATTTAACTTTTGTTCATTAAACTACAAAAATATTTTAGGATGTGATCAGAATAGCTGGATGGTTTATCCTCCTGGGAGCTCTCTCTTTTCACACCATACTTACTTTCTGTTGAGTGATGCAGATGGGCAAACGCATTCTGTTGTTTCAGATGTTTCAGACAACAGTCCCTTGATGCAGATTGGAGATGAAGCCAACACCTGCTATGTGAAGCTTTGGAAGTATATGTGTGGTTGCCGTGTTTTTCAATGTTTCAAAAATATCTATTTCTATAAATATTTAATGCTTGCATTGTGCTGGTCGGCTGTCAGTTTTAGGCAGCTCATTTCTGTTTCACATTCTATACTTACAGTAGCCGTATAGTCAGAGCACATGTCAAGTAAAAGGAACAGGTCACAAGATGAAGTTTTAAAGATGTCATTGTTCCTCAATTTAGGACAAAAATTACATGCCATTTGATAATTGATAATTCATCACTTTTCCTGGGACATCTTTTGAATGTGTGTTTAAATAAATGCCTAACATCTGACTCCTTTTCAAAATGCATGTTCCCTAACAAAGGTAACTCCCTTGATAAAGTATAAAGCTCAAATGTTTATTTGATTGCTTCTTTTTCAGACTAGCATGTTTGCATTCTAAAACTTGTACACCAGTTTTTAATCATGGTATTAGGAAAGAATTACATGGTCTGTTTTCTTGTTGTTTCAAAATCCAGGGGAGGGAAACAGGTTAGAAATTTCCAAACTCATCTGCGATGAAGAGGTGTGAAACATTAGGTAGTATTACTGTATTATTCATAGGATTTTGGTATCTGTATTATTATGAGATGTATAATTCCCATGTATACTTGGAGCTCAGGGAACTTTAAAGTTCTGCAGATATTCCAGTGAACCACAGACTACTTTTCATGGGAATGTCATGGCTAGGACTGCAAGCTAGTATTATGGGAAGGAGAAGAATCAGTTTTAGGGTTCACATCCTGATACTGCCTTGTGTTCTTTGCCTTATGGTGGAACTTCAATGAATGTTTGTATTCTGAATATTGTGACAAAGCTGTGACACATCCTCACAGTGCAGTGTCAATTCACAATTATCTTGTTACTCTCCAGCTTCATTAGATAAAGTAATTTTCATCTCTCTCTTACAGATGGTCACTACAATGTGCATATCCCATCAATTTTTTTTTTTTTATTTTTTTTTTTTTGGGGGGGGAGATGGGAAATAAAAAGTCAGAATAATAAGCAATAAGGTATGTCTGATTTATACAGGGAATCTTAGGAGAGACAGTTTGAATCCATGTATCAAATAAGGACCTTCAAAGCCAATTGACCATTCAGTAGAGAATGGTTCTCTTGCACAGTAGAATGATTTCAGATGTGAGCTAATCAATACAAATCTAATGATAGAAAATGCAACCACGAGTTCTGAATTACCAACCAAGTGGAGATGCGATGATATTGAGTACTAGTTGATACCTAATATTTCTGCATAATTAACTAGAAGCTAATTTGAATGTATGCTTTTTCTATATAATCAGCAGTCTCTATGTCTGATTTTCCTTGTCTCACGAATAATTTGGAAGGCTAATTAATCAAGTATTGCTGCAATATTATTAGCGAATTTAATAAGCAAATTGTTTTTGAACTGTTATGAAGTTGCCTGTGGCTATGCCAGATTATAGCATATAAATTATGTACTGAATTATATTTTGACTGGCAGAATACTTTATTGTAGATCAAAACCCTATAAAACCATGTGTACTGCTGATAATATACTCTAGAAAAACTGACATATTTCTTATTCAGAGTACTCATTCTCTTTCATGCAAGATGAAAGTTTTTAGGTACAAAATTCAAGATATTCCCTGTTAAATTGTTTTGGGTTACCTACCACATTTTAGTTTTGTCTAATTGGAGTTTTATTTAAAAATAAGAGCTGTTAACTAAGAAGCTGTCCAAAGGAATGGGCAAATTGTAATAATCAGGTTAAACATCAAAGTTCAAATATAGATTTTGAGTATACCATTAGAAAGTGGATAGAGATCTGATGCTTGTATAGAACAAAAGAATATTTTAAATATTTGTTTATAAAAGATGCTCATTGGAATTCTCAAACTGCAGTATCTGTGAACAGTGAGAAAACGATGAATAAAATATATGGGGTACTTTGCAGTAGGGCACATAATTACTGCTATATGCAGTTCATAACCACTGCATGTAGACACAGTTGTAAAACAAGGTGATGTCATTAAAATGCAGATGGTAGTCCTTAAGCAGCATGCACAGCTTCATATTTAGAGACTTAGGTAAGACTTTCTGTACCATGTAAAATAGTTGAGGGGGGATCTTCACCAGTCATCAAGTCTAAATGATCTTATATTGGAAGTATTTCCACTAGAAGTGAGGCTGAGACTGTTGCTCTTCTAGCCCTGCTGTAGGTATTTCCAGAGCTCCACAGTTCAGAGGTGCTAAGTATAGCAATCAGATTTCACATAGGCTTGTCCACAATTTAATGGTTTTGTACTTCAGTGAGCTATAAAGTTTAATAGTAGTGTTTGTTTAAGGACAGAAACATGTTTATATACTTTTCTGGACCAAGACCATTAACACCATCACTGAAATATCTGAACAGGATAAGCGAGGCAATAAATAGAAGAACATTTTGTTGAGGCAGGTTAGTATTTGAATTGTTATTCTGTTGAACTAAAGTCTGAGGACAGGAGATTGAAAGTCAGATTTCTATTGCTTTCACAAAGAGGTATGATGCTTTGCTCCACAACTAGTTGTAACCAAATCACGTGGAAGCATGCTCTAGCTCACTATTATTAGACAATGTATCACAGTTTGGCTTGAAACAGCTTTCAGAAAAATCACACAGGAAGATTGTGTCAGATCCTAAACAGTCATTATCCGACTCTTAGCCAATTTTTTAACTACAAGACCATCTGAACTCTCTTAGTTTCCAGTCTCCTATTCCAGAAGGTTCCTTTTTTTTTTTTTTTTTTTTTTTTTTTCCTCATGGGATGTGAGTTTCAATAATTACATTGAGAAGCTGTAAGCGAGGGAGGAGAAAATACTGATGAATTACTTCCAATATAATAAAAGCTTGGGGCATTAAGATTGATTGTTCCTTAGTCTGATAGGAAACTTCTGAAATATTGCCTAATTTTTATTTTTTTTTCAGAAATGTGTGTTTTTAAGTTTGTATTTGAATATTGGCAGGTGAATCTGGTGCCACTCAGATCACATAGATTTTGAAGAGTTGAATTCATACAACATGATCTAATTCTTGTTTTTGAGATTATTAGTGCTGCCATGAAATTAATAGACATATATATTCCTAAAGAATCTATGAGTTTAATTGAACTCTCACTACTTTGCCTGTTGGGGCTTTCTTGGAGTAAGAGTATTTACAAGAGTATTTCCCTTGTAACTTTGGTCCAGCTCTTAATATCTGCATATTCTTTTATTAGAAGCAGAACTATACAAGAGGATGATTTGTGATTTAGAGAGTGGCTCTAATGCCGGCATCATGTTGAAGCATCTGAATTGCAAGGGGTTACTTAAGCATACTACTTAGTTGTGGCAAATATGCTAGCTAGAAGTGAAGCAATTGACTTACTCATCTGTACTGCTAGTTACTGAATATTAGCCAGTTACAACAACTACCCACCCCAATGACATATTGCAGGTTGACAACTTGATTAAATACACTTACCAATCAAGCCATACAGAAGAACTGAAAACTTTTCTTCTCAAGGTCTGAATCATAGTTATCAGGGTAATTGAAGCTGAGCAAGGGACCTATGCTACTGGTTTAACTGCTCCAATATTCAATAACTTTCACACTTCCACCACAAAAGATCTTGAACTTTACTTACTATCCATGCAGAAATCAGTTCAATAATCTCTAAATTATAGGGAAGTATAGTAGTTTAGTGCATAGCACATAAACTAAGAAATTAAGACTGGAGTAAGGAGTAACACTTCATTTCCATCACACAGAACAATTGACCATCTGAATCAGAATTTGACCATTATAGGCACACATCTACAACCCACACAAGATCCTCGACAACGTCTGTAATGTACAGCATGGGGAGTTCAAAGGTCTACTTCTGTTTCCCTGGTTCCATTTTTTTGGTCACTACTCTAATTGTGGCAGCTCAGTACAGCTCTAACTTTGTTTGAATGGAAAGTGGTGTAATGGAGTAGCATGCTGCCAGCTAACAGCTCATGCTTTCCTGTGCTTTTTGTGCTACAGTGACACTTGGCTGAGTTAAGCTGAAATGGCTGTTATGAGCATGACCTACATTTTTTCCTCCAGCAATGAGAAACTTGTCTTGCCAAAGGAAGCTCTCTTCTCACGTATCTCTCTCCAAATCTGGCCAGATCCCTGTCTGGTAGCACATCAGCTGCAACAGGTGCTGAACATATCAGAAGGCTTGGGACACACTTTCCATCTGAGAGTAAAAAGACTTTTTAACCACTTTTTATTTTATGGATAATCTTTCGATGATTCCTCAAAGCTATTCCCCCAAAGAAATGAAATACTAAAGAAGAACTGAGGAGCAGAAGCAAACTTGCATTCTTTTAGGTTTCTGAACCACTTTGTTCAGATAAACCATCTGCTTAAGTGCCTGCTTGTTATCTCATTATGCTCTTTTCTTCCTGAACGTTATCTCTCTGTCATAAGACAGAATTCTAAACTTGGTAGTGCACCATGGGTGTTCTCACTTGTGTCAAATGTACTAAGCTACCAAAGCCAGTCATAACAAGACATCATTTCTAATGGAAAAGGTGGTTTATGTCTGTAGGAAAACAATATTATTTTCTATCTGGTCACAATGACACATCTGTTGTATGCCTTGATTGCTACAGCAGAAACATTATTTTATATTGAATTTTCAATTTTGTTATTTTATCTTGTTTCTCTTCTGTATTGTTCAAGTAATAAACCCTCTCTTGTCTGAGAAAAGCCTCTTTTATATTTAGTCTGGAGGGTGTGCTAGCAAGCTGTCTTTCAACTGGCAGAATCAAATACTACTATATGCCATAAAATGACAGTCAAGTATCATCTTAGAAGAGAAAAACATGCTTATTTCCTTTCATATCCAGAGAATCAAAGAAATAATCATTACCTTGTTTATAAGAAAAAAAAAAAAATGTATTTCTTTAACAAAGAAAGTTTGGAAGTTGTCTCAAGAGCCTTTCTCTGATTTTTAGAGGTAAGTAATACAATGCTGTAATCTTAAATATGTTAAATTGCAGTTGCAATATCACAATTATCACCTAGTCAGACACACGATATCATCTCTTGTCCTTACAGTTGACGTCCTCAGGCTTTCAAAGGTAAAAAATAAGGACTATTCCATGTCAATAGGGCTTCTCTTTGATTTAAGTGTTTCAGGGTCACTTTAACAGTAGGCTCAATGAAAATGGTAGAAAATTAGGAATCTGCTTCATTTTCTTGATCTTCCACTTCCCGTTTGCATTTTGTCTTAAAATTTTGATGCCCCACATTCCTCCACATTATACTCCATTCAGCAGCACACCAATATTTTATTTTACATTCTTTCGGGTTCCATATGTTGGTCCAAACTTTATTTGTTTTTCTATGTTAATAAGTTAATTATGCATATCAAGAAATATACTAAGTGACTCTCCGTAGGAAAGAAAATCTAAGACCCTGAAGAGAGTGTTAGTTACTTTCAGGACATACCATACTAAGGATTTTTATCTGGCAAGAGTTCTCTGGCTGAACATCAAAGAGCACATCAGTGTAGTCAACCAGCCATCAGTTCTCCATTTTTTTAAACCAGCTAACCATATACTAAGCCACAGAGGAAAAGAACTATGCAGATTTTTATTTATCTCATAATTTCTCACAGTTAGGTACTTCTACAGGTTAGTGCTTGTAAAGTCCAGTGAAGGCCTA
This sequence comes from Oxyura jamaicensis, assembly GCF_011077185.1. Lineage (NCBI taxonomy): Eukaryota > Metazoa > Chordata > Aves > Anseriformes > Anatidae > Oxyura > Oxyura jamaicensis. Next base: position 38,812,757 of record NC_048896.1, on the reverse strand, counting down.
AATTCCTCTTCCCGAAATCCAAAATGTTGATTGAAATCATGTTTCTCTACTACTCTGCACTTTTGTGTAGTGTACAAGCAAATGTGATTTAGAGCAAGGTGGGAGCAAGGCATGGGAGTAAGCCTTCAGTCCAACACTTCCTCTTCAGCCAAGCCAACACAGTTTTTCATTTCTGTTCTCCTCCACCAGCACTGATTCAACCCATTCTCATTTCCAGACATAAAATCAGGAAAAGGAAATGAAAGAACAGAATAGGTTATAGGAAATGTTAGTTTTTTGTTACCAGGAATCATCATCCCCATGTGTTCCGCATGCCATCAAGAGTGTGCATTTAATAACACATACTGAGGAAAAACTTCAGGTCCTCCCTAGTTTTGAAATCAGGTCACCTGAATACATCTGCTGCTGTTTTGAAAAGGTCTGCCTAGCATCTAATAAAAATGAGGTATTAAGAAACAATACTCATTCACTGCTGCAGTATTCACTGTGATCATTGATTTCCTTATAATCACCCACATGTAACTATGTACAACTATTATTCTTTAAAAACTAATTCTGCAACTTTTGTTTTTAAAGTGATACGTGACTAAGGCTTTCAAGTTCAAGCATGAAATAATGCTGTCATTTTAACCATATTCTTCCTTTTCATTTGTTGTGTGAGGTTTTCCTAGGGCACATAAAAAGCTTCTTGACAGTCTTTTAAATGCTGGTAATTGTTCTTAGTTATTTGAACTGGTCTTAAGCTGATACGGTTTTCAAAGTCTGAACCACTTCTTTCCGGGTCAAGGAAGACACAAATATGTACAAAAAGTAAGAGAAAAAACATCCAGCCTTTGTTGCTTATTCTCACATGGAACCTCACTATTGGATGACATTAGCCCTGTTACATGAACATCAGGATACTTAGGGCATTGCTTTTGGATGCTTCTTGGGTCTTGTGAGAACAGCATAATGGAGTATTACTTGGCTAAGCGGACTTCCTATTAAATGGAATCAAAAATGACATGCTGAGGGAAGGAAGGGATAGGGTGCTTGAAGATAAGAGAAGGAACAATAGTCTCATCTTCCAAATGCTTTATAAGTTACAATTGAAGCCAGTGGAAGAATGTTTCCTTCTCTCACCTGTTCATATTCCAATTCCACTCCTGATATAAGGAAGTTAAAGTGATCAGCCATCTTAAGCAATAGTAGTATCATAACTGATACAGGCTGATTCATATCAGCCCTGATAAGACTGTAAGACTAATCATGGTAGCGTTTGCAGATGACATTTTTTTTTCATTTTCTGCAGTAAAGTCATCCCTGGGTATAAATATTCACAGTCATGAATCTTCAATTGGAGACAACATTGGTTTTTCATCAGCACCAGAATGAAAAAATCCAGGCATGTTTTAACTAATTTCCATGCTAGTTTGTGATTTTAGCAGAATTTTAAAAACCAAAACAAACAAACCAAACAAACCAAACAAACCAAACAAACCAAAATCATTTTGTTTCTTTTGATATAGGAAACCATCTTCATCAGTGTTCCTAAATGATTTTCATAAAAAACATTTTATGCAGTGAGTAGAGCTAGCCTTATTTGTTTACTTACTACTGAACATCAGCTGAAAAAATATTAGAAAAAAAATGTTTAGCACATTAAGCCACATACAGCCTAGTGAGGATTATGTGAGAAGAGAAGAGTAAGGAGTACCTAAGAAATACTCAAACATGTCTCTTTAAAAAAAAAAAAAAAAAAAAGAGAGAGAGAGAAAGAAAACTCAACAAAGCAGCTGGAAAGCTGGAATAAAACAGTGACATTATGCACCTGCTTAAACTTGAACACAAAGATATTGAGATCTGTTTTAAATTATTAAGGAACTGGAATAATAAGCAGGATGAAATTCCATTTTGGTTCCCAGGAAAGAAGGGCTTTACACTTGTATAAAGAATTGTTCTCTCCAGCCTACTAAATGATGAAGAGGTTTGCAGAAATGTCCATAAGACAGAGCATAAAATAAATGATTGGAGAGTTGGGAATTTATTTGCTATGAATATTTATCTTTCATTTTTTATTCTTACCAAATAATCATAGACAATGTTTTTATTATTGCCAGGTGGTTACTAGTAGCTGAAGTAAGCCCTATTTTTAAGACATTCAAAGCACCAAGTTTCCTTAGTAATGAGCAACTTTAAGAATCAGTACTTTTTGTCCAAAGACTATGGACTTTCTGTTACAAGAACTGTCATTTGATCCTTCTGGCTCTATCTATGTAAGCTCATGTGAACTGTGACTTTGCTGTTTATGCCTGTATCTGATATATCTAGGAATAATGATCTTTCAATTCATCACACAATATGAAGTAGAAACTCTATCTAGTGTGTTGCCTTAATTCAGCACTGATTCTGTCTATGCTCAAGTTATATTCATGAGTAAATGAGATTACTATTTTAAGAAATACTGATAATTCTCTTTTCCAAGTATAGAATGGCATCAGTTAAAAGAAGCATTGTAAATCTTATTTCCAATTAGCTTAAACCCTATAAATGTTCACTGAATGCCCTACTAAATCTGCTTAAATTCAGAAACTGTCCACCATTTGCTAGCTGGTAGTTCCTGTCTGGAGATTTAGCAATAGATATCTGTGGGATGGGAAAAAGCTGATTAAAGGTGAATAACGGAGACCAAGTCCCCATTAACCAGATCTGAAAGCAGCATCTAACAAATGACCCCACGTGATATTTAATAGTGTCCAGTTAGGCAAAGAGCAGTAAGTAACAGATCCTGCTGTGTATGAATAACAGTACAGAAGTGTTTATATCCTGTCAGTTTTGGGCTTCCAGTGGACTCAGTGACTTTTTACAACAAAAAACCCTTATACTTTACCAAACTGATAAACAGATATTTAGTACAGGGAGTTATATCAAAGAATGACAGTCTGGATTCTGATAAAATGGGCATGTTTAGTTAATTGCACAAACAGCAATAAAACAAGTTACCCTCCAGGAAAGGAAAGTTTAAAGAATGTTATTACACTGGAACAACAAGTTCTAAAAAGGTGAATCTCTACATTTCCTCTTGTACTGATCTTTCTGTCCATAAAGAAAATTGCTGAGGTAGGTACCAGCATCTCTAGCATCTCTCTCTTTTTTTTTTTTTTCTCTTTTTTTTTTTTTTTTTGTGTGCAGTTGAGAATAAATTAAAAAACATATTGTAGTTGATAGGAGTCCTTTAACTATGGTGAGCCTTGTCTCAGGAGTATTCTGCTTTTGTTATAGCAAATTCCTCTACCCATCCTCTCAGGCAAAATAAAATAAAATAAAATAAAATAATCCAACTCTTCCCTAGACAGAAAAGAGCATCAACAATCCTTTGAGATGATTCTCCTATTTGAAATATACACACTGGGAAGCTGAGTAATAGGCTTACAGTTCAAACTTACTCCATTCAAGTTATCGTGTCTTGCTAAGTACAAAGACTTCTTTTAAGAAACATTGAATTCACATGTATTTTGTGGTTTCTAAAATCTGTGGGTATCATTCACATAACTGAACATCTTCAAAGCAAAATCATTGCACAGATACATAAAAACATATATATAGAGAGAGAGGTTTTCTTCTGTGGATTAGATAAAGAATGAAGAGGCTTACTGTTTTACTGTGGTGGATTTCATATTACTAAGATAAATAACAAAACAAAAAAAAACATATTGTTTTCTGATTCTTCCATCTACACACATTTTGTATAATGGCCAATTTTGAATTATGAGACTAGAGTTCTGCTGAGGTGTTCTGCTGACATCTTAAACCATACAACCGAAGCTCAAGTGGTTTATGTTGTCATTTGAATCCCAAGATAGCAGTGTATAAAACTATGTAATTCATGGTAAGCTTGTTTATTTTATATAATAGTATGTCGTCTGAGTTACTGATTCGGTTCCTTCTTTTTCCCATCGGGGCTATGCTTCTCTTTCCCCAAAAGCTTCTTAACAGCACAATTGAAGCAGTATTTTGTTATAACATAAAAGAATTGTAATTGGCAGATTTCCTTATTGAAGGAAAAGACTGAGAATTTCTGGGGAGGGAAATGTAGGTGTGAATATTTCAGTGGAGGTAAGTGGAGGATAAGGTAAATTAAAGGTTGAAACACATCATCAAAACTGGATCAACACAAGGGAGAATGTAACAGCTAGGAAAGAACAAGCATCTTGGATGAAAGTATGGAACAAGATGAACTGCTGGTCTGAAGGGTATCCATTTTAAGATATTTAAACTATTTGGAGAAATCCATCATTCACCAAATGATGGATCTAGAAAAAAAATATCCAAATTTAGGTTTGTAAGTACAAGCTTCTCTTAAGGTTTAAAATGTTTTAAATGGTGTACCATGCTTTTTGAATTTGTGAGCTGGAATTGGAAATAACTATTTTTCCAATATGTCCTCAGAAATACTTGACCCAAACTGCTGTTTGATAGCAACTTATGTGAAGCTTATATGAAGCTGTTGGAACTTATATGAAGCTGAAACTATGGAGAATTATAAATTCTTGCTAGTTATTCATTCCCCGCCCCACTCCCTATGCATAAAATCCAGATGTACATCTCCAAGGCAGTACATAACAGTTCCACTTTTCTTAGTCTACAGACCTTGTGCATTTTTGAACAAGGAAGAGAAAAAGTGTCTGTCTGAAAATATGAATCAATCAAGAAAAAAAGCTGATATATGCTCAGATGGATATTAAGATAGGCTACTTAAACAGTTTAAGAATATCCAGTGAAAATTTAATTAGTGAGTATGGTCTCCCTCTAGTACTCTTAAAAAGTTAAATTAATAATGCAGTGCAAATCCCCTATGATCTCATTCTAACAAAATAAACTTTTCATTTAAAACAGCAACAACTACAACAACAAAAAGGGAAAAACAAACAAACAAACAAACAAACAACAACAAGCCAAACCAAAAAACATCCAACCACCAAAGAGCAATGTGGCTCATAGCCTTCGCAGAAGTTGCCCTAGTAGACAAGACTATTTTTAGAAAGTGATGAGATCTTAGGCTTTCAAACACACTGGACATGATAAGAATCCTTTAGAATTCCTTCTTTTAGAGGAAAGATACCAGAAAACAGCTGATAAGAATTTATAATTCTGAAATGATACTCCTGTTTGTTTAAAAATGTTTTCCTTTTGAAACAGAACTTTGGCTGATATGGTAGGTTGTTCTCCAGTTAAAGAATTGTGCTTGGATCGTTGTGAAATTCATAGCTTCGACTCTCAGTAGTGATATGACAAGAAAAAAAAAAAAAAAGATTATCAGAGAAAAAAGTGAAGAGTCTTTTTTTATGAAATGGCACCAGAGGATTTTTCTTCAGGGAATATTTAAAGTAGATGTGTTTACTGCTGATACACTCACATGTCTGATAACAGTAAGCAGATTAAGTATACACAGAAGATCTTTTATGCCAGCTTTCGTTGAGTGAAGGGTATTATATTTGTAAATCAAAGTCTAAATGCTGGCAAAGGGAGCAAACTGCATAAGCCTATTGAAAGGTTTATATCTTTAAACAACATTTTTATGTGCCTGTAACTTGACCATTCCTTCAGTTCAATTTCAGAAACAGACACTTGAGGAAATGCTTCCCAATAAAAAAGCTGAGAAATACTGAGAATCCGGAGAAATACTTTTTGTTCTCTAAATTTTCGAAATGAAAGGATAAAATTTAGATATTTTTTTTTTACAAATCACAGTATTTTTGTAAGTACTTACATCTTCTCTGAGTTTTATAAAGTATAAACAAAAACTTTAATGAAAACCAAACTTCAGTCTAGGTTTATAGAGCTACAGAGCTACATTAAAATAAATCCATTTTTGTATTTTATTTTATTATTTTTTTTTTCCCACAGACAGAAAAATACCTACATCCTCCTATTTAGTAGCAGTGCATATAAAAAGACTCAGTTTTTAGGTGTTGCATACATTAAGTTTACCTCCCAGAGAACTTTGAGCAGAGGGACAGTATCTACTGGAGCTTTTTTTTTTTTTTTTTTTTTTTTCTTTCCTTCTTCTTCTTTTTTCTCATCCATTCAATTGCAAAGGTATGAAAAAAAAATGAGTTTCCAAAGTCATCATAGTGTCTAGCTGTAGTATGCATTCTCCATCCTGAAAAACCAAAAAATATCTTTTCAGTTGTTGAATAACATTGTTTTATTTTGACTTAGTATGAGTTTAAGAAATAGCAATGAGGGTGGTATTGCTTAATTTATGTTCTCAGTTCCTCCCTCTTTCTGTAAGAAGCTGCTCCCTACCCTGTAGGGAGAAGACATTAAAGAAGTTTTATGATCATGAAATCATGAAGTGAAGGAGGAGAAATAGAGTGGGCAGAAGTGGAGAGCAGAAAATTTTGAGGAAGAAAGCAAAAGACAGAATTCCTAGAAATCCGTGGAGAAGGAGACTAGTGCCTGAAGAGAAGGCACTACTATTGTGTGAGGCACTCTGGTGAGAAACTAGTTCTGACTAGGAAACAGTCTGGAACAGGGAATAAATGCTGTTGCAAGCTAGAAGCAGGCTAGATGTAAGGCTAGATGCAGGCTAGACAACAAATTGGAGGAGAAGAAATTGGGCCAAGGAGATGCAAGTGTCTGTCCAAACAAACATCTGGACTTTCAGTAGAATAAATTGAGAAAACTGAGGCCTTAACAATATACAATGATGAAGACTAAGTCTAGGAAAACTGATGGTACTTTAACAGAGAAAGTTTGGACTGAATACAACACAAAATACTACATTTGGACATATGCAACAGAAAGATTTAGGCCTTATAGAGTACATTCCTTTTTAAAAACTCAGATGGAATCCAGTCTCAATACTCAATCCCATGAAATCCAGTGGCAAAATGTCTCAGGACTGTAAATACAGTTTTGTATGAAATGGGATTTTTTAATGAGACTAATGTTGGTAATGTATGTTGCTAAGCATGTTGAAACTAGGACGTCTAATGAGTCAGAACAGTCCTACATGCATTTATGCACAAGATAAGTGATCTTAAGTGTTTTTACATTATCAAGACTCTAGTTAAAATGTTGTGCCAGTAGTTTAACTATGGGATAGAAAAAATATTTGGAAGTCATCTTCAAGACAGAAGAAATCACATGTGCCTATTTCAAAGTTAGCTCTGGGTTTTGTAAAGGTATTTCCCCAACAGCTGCTTTACACCAGTTTCCTAAAATATTCTTGTCTAGGAAAGTTCTGTTTACTAGAAATAGATGGACACTGTGCTCCATGTGGAGCAGCAATAAATCACTGGGGACCAAAATAAAGGTTGAAAAGTGAAAAAATGACAGGAGCATTTTCATTCATTTTAGTCCTAGACATCCCTGGGGCTTATGCAGTATAACATAAGCAACCAAGCTCTTTCCTGTACAAATTGTCCTGAGTTTTGCATGCAAGTTCTAAAGCCCTCTGCTCAACATTTACTTTCAAGTCTAATTCACAGAACTGTCATTTATAAATTTACAGTCCATGCTGCAGATCATTTTGAGCTGTGCGCATGGGCTGGATTGTTATCTCATTCTAAATAAATGGAATGGACAGTCACATCTTACATCAGCTCATACAAGAGAAAAGAAAAGGTGTTTTCTGTTTATGTATCGTTCAGTTTAGTGTGAAATGGGATTTTTTTATGAGATGAAATTGGGGATGTAAACCAATTTTTAGTTCGTATTACGACTCTAACCTCAACACATTGCTAACTCGGTTAGGTGACAGTGTAGTTCAGTCAGCCACACAAGATATCCCAAGGAAGATCACAAACCAAGATGAAATATTGATTTAATGTGTGTAATGAAAGACAAAAGAAAATAAAGTAGCTGTTTTATTAAATCAGATTCTAAAAATCAGTTGTACTTTACTTCCTGATCTGAGAACTAAATGTTTCATAGAAGTAATTTACACAAATAATGTACCTTGATTATGATCACTCACATTTAGGTTTTGACAAGCACTCAAAAGCTGCCCTAGAAACCTTATGAAAGGAAAAGACAAGCATTTAGTGACTGAGGCAGTAAGCAGAGAGGATGGCTGTATCCTTAGCAACATTGTCACTAGATAAACACTTAACAGAGCTCAGTCCTGAAACACATCTTCAGACAATCTGACACCTTGGCTTAAACCTGGAGTGAATTTCCACTCCATTACACTTAACTACATTACTCCTTGATACAGTGGTGTCACCTATCTGTACTGTAGTGAATAGTTTGGGTAAGAGCAGGAGAAGTTAAGCTCCCAAGTTTTCAGTGGGCATTACACAAGCATGCTCTGTGTAGTCAAGGATGCTTGAACAGCTTTTGATGGTACGTGTACATGGATCAGCTTCTAATTCCCAGGCCAAACCCTGCTGCAATTCTGACCCATACCATACTAAATCAGTCTGAGCATTACATCTTTTTGGATTCCAAATGAGTCTAGGAAAACAAATATGATAGGAAGTAAAGATTGAGAAAAAGAACAGATAGCTTTAAAAATACTGAACCAGTAGAGTAAAAATGGATCATGATATTTCTGAAAAATGATGAGGAGTCAAGACTAGGAAAAAATTAATGTAAAACTTAGTAAATATTTTCTGCTTCAAGTAGTTTGTAATTCTTTCCTACAAAGACACAGCTGGTGTTTAAATCTGAGTTTGAGAAATATAACCTGGGCACAGTATCACTAGCAATCTCACAAGAGGAAGAAAATATATAATAACATAATTATTAGTATGTTTTCTATATTATGCCTGTTTAATATTATACCAACTTAAATTATGCCAATTTAATAATAATAATAAAAAAAACACGTTAGTCTCCTATGTACTTTTTTTTTTTTTTTTTTCCATTTTTATATACTTTCTTTACTCTTTAGATGTTTAGAAGTTTTTTAGCTTGATTATACAGTCAACCTGATTTGGGAATAAACTCTGACAATCTTCCTCTGCCATGAATATGATAATATAAAACTTTCATAGTAAAGCTGTGGGTATGACCAAGTACATAAATTCATACATAAATTCACAATACATAAATTCATTAAAAGGTCATTTATTCATGGAAGAAGTCACAAAAAGGAAAAGGACTGAAATTCAGCAAGAAAATCCACTAGCATTACCTTCTCATTGCTCCATTTCTCACTTCAAAGTGTGGAGGAATTGGAAAAATGATTAAAGTTGTCTGTTAATTCCTATATAATTTATACCATACATCTTGCTAAAGTATTTGTGAAACTGAAATGTTTGTAAATGTAGTGTAATTTATGCAGTTTGAAGTGAAACAAAGTTTTGTAGTGTAGGGCTATAGTGAATTGACGTATAACTTCACTCAGAAATTGTAAATATGCACCTACTATTTAATACAAGATATTTCTAGAGTGGTATTCCTTCCTGAATAGAGTGTGGCAGAACGTCTGAAATCTTGACCAAACTCATATCAAAAGAGTAAAAAAATCATGCCACCCTCAGATTGAGGGCAATAAACTGAATTGGAATTGAACAATATAAGGCTGGTTGCTGAAGGAAGTAAGTGGGATTTCCTTGGAAGACATGAGCCCCAGAACCATTTGCTTTTAATCTTCAAATCTGGTGAAAGGGAGCAGAAAGGGATAGCATAAAGAAAAATATTCTGAATTACTCCACAGTCAATGCACACAGAATGGGGGTCTGAAGAATATAGGTAGAGTGTATTAGCTTCCAGGTGGGCTCAGAGACCTTACTGCTGCTGGTGCTTCCAAATACAGCCAAAGTGAGAGCAAACAGTCTGTGGGTGTTGCTGTTCTGACAGACTAGGGGCAGCTATAAGTCTGCTCCTGCCAGATAGCAAAACGTTGACATGATTAGTTTGGATAATGCTTTATAAACTATTATGACTGTTGGTTATTTTCACCGTCTCACGATCATATTGTGAAACTGTATATGAGGGCTGAAGATAATGTTTTGGCTACAATATGGAATCCCAGAATGGTTTGGGTTGGAAGGGACCTTAAAGACCATCCAGTTTAAGCCCCCTGCTATAGGCCCAGATACATCCCACCTGACCAGGTTGTTCAAAGCCCCGTCCAACCTGGCCTTGAACACCTCCATGGGTGGGGAATCCAATACATTAGAGAATTTTACTATCCTGGAGTATTTATATTTTAAAAATAATTTTATAAACTTATGGATGGGAACAAGATTAATAAGTAAATATTAAATAAGTAGATTGTTGGAGAATTAGACCGTATGGTCCCAGATGAAATGCTCTATAAGAGAAATTAGCTATTTTTATGTAATAATATCTTAATTACCTTGTTTCCCTGTGGTATATGCAAGCATAAAGTATCTTTTGGTATGGAAAGCTTTAGTTTAGTTAAAAAATTAGATAGACCCTCAAGTACTAGTGCTAGAAAGTAGTGTCCCTACTCAATCTAATTTTGTTGAGCAGCAGTAATCCAGAGGCTTGCTTAGATTCATCCTTCAGCATACAGCAGCATTTATAACACTAAGGCTGCAATATATTGCTAAGAACCGTGCCCCTGCTTAATGACATTTAAAATTGCTTGAATTTAACAGCTTTTTATATAAAGATCATATTTTTCTTAGGGCAAAAAGTAGGATATTTCTGAAATTTTTAAACTTTAATATTTAGAAAACCATCAAGTAAGAAAAAAAAAACACTACAGAAAATTTAAAAACACATAAAAATATTTAAAAGGTCACAAACATCTTGCTTTAATGACAAACAGGAACTTCATTGGCTTAGAATTTAGTCTTTAATTATATCCATATCGATTAAGTTTCTATTTCTGAAAGTATGAAAGCCATACATTCCAGTGCTCAAAGAAAATCTGTTTTGGCTTGGGAGCCTTCATAACACTTAAAACTGATTTCACGCACAGATCCTTGTGTTTTACCAACCTTTATACTGGCATCGAGTGTTACTGGGCAGTAATGTGGAATGGAATTTTTCATTTGAGCTCCGGTATTTTGAAAGGCACTGAGCACTCATAACTCCAGATGAAGAGAAAGGAACACGTAGATCTTTAACACTCATAAAATTCAGCGCAGAGGTGCATTTATATTAGTTTATAGTTGTGAGGGTGGAAAGGATCAGGGCCGTCATTCTGACTCTACAACTGCAAGTAGCTCCAGAGACAGAGGTGAGCAGGAAATAGGTTTTCCCTGTTCTATATCACAAATATTTCAAAACTTTTCCCACTTTCCTGGCAAAATGTTAAGATTGTGTGAGTATACAGTGTTTTAAAATACAAGAAGAGGTGCATTTGGTTTGAGAATGCTTGTACGTTCAGCTGACATGTGGGAACCAGCATCCCACTGCCTGTCCCTACATGGCTCTCAGCAGAAACCAGAAACAATCCTTCCTCTCCTGCTTACATGCTCTCAGCAACAACTATTGGATGAGAAGAAAAACAATCCAGACATATCATCTATCCCTTTTCCAGATTTTCATCCTAAATTTTGGAAAGATTTTCCTGAATAAAAACATTAAAAAAAAAAAAATCCTGAAATATAGTCCTCCCATTTAAAGTCATTAAATCTTTCTAAACAGAATATATTCCCATTTTCAAATATCACTGTCTTCCAAAAACAAACAAACAAAAAAACCAGCCTAAAATCTCACAGTCCCAAACCCTGAAAATTTGTCCTTCTCATTTAAATTAAACTAGATATTTATTAGTTATTGAAAGCATTTGCACTTCTGCAGGTGACATTTTACATTTTGGTTTATGCAAAGTGCCTCATTTTCTATGGACGAAACCCCAAGCTTCAATGATATTTATGAAACCAGTTATTTACTACTTGTTTTCCATCATATTATTCTGCTTTATTCTTCTTTATAGGTTAGTCCACATTCTCTAACTGAAATAAAGATGACAGGTACTCTTAGTACCTGATTTTCCTTGAAAGAAAGAGTAATGACGAGTACAAACTGAAATCCCTGGCATACCTACACTTTTTTTATTTTTATGTTTTTGTCAGTGAAGCAGAAAAAAGTTTAAGACATAATACTATTTTTAAAAGGCCAGCTGTGATAACGTTAATAGATCTAAGCATGTTATCACTCGCTCTACAAGGTGGTCATAATACATCTCGATGTTTCTTTTAGCTGTTTCTTGATCTTTCCATAAGCATACCTGAGGACTTCATAACTTCACTCAAAAATAAACCTCCATCACAGCACACATTTGCAAAAAGGTAGTTTCTTTTAGAGAAAGTAGTAGTGCTTTTGATGCACTATTTCAAGAAGCATTTCCCCTCCTCCCTTTAAACTGACATTGATCCAAATAACCAAGACTCGCAGGTGTTCAGATTTAGCTGTGAAGCATTTGATCTGCCCACCCACAAAGAATTCCCTTGCAAACACAAAGCTATTGCTGCAGTTCGCCAGCTTGCCATTGAGTATAACAGCCACTCATGATCACTTCATGATCACAAAGACACAAAGGAGTCCTGAGGCATTTTTCTGCATGTCCAGATTACCTTATAGTGCCTATTGTAAATTAAATAGTCCCCCTTTTTAGTCCATTCAATTGCTTCAAACCCCTGGCTCTGTTATGATGTGGATAAGGCTAATTGGGACTGGTTTGTAATTCAAATAGTGTTTTATAGATATCTGCACGGAATTAAGTAGACTCATGGAAATGTTTGAAAGAGGATTTACTACAAAAATCTCTTCACATTTGTTAATTCAAACAGAGGAACAGCATCTAAATTATAGTTTAACTGGCAGTGTCTGCTGTACCACTGAGTCCCTTTGCATGTGGCAGCTTACACCTAAGTCTTTGTGAGCAGCACAGCACAGAAATAGGTTGGAATCAGTAACTGTAAACTTCAATCACAAAACAGGTATGCGGTGTTACTCCAACAATTATCAGTGCAGGCATGTTACACTTGGTTGGTTCAGGCAGGTGGCCCAAAAATAAATGACCTTTACCTCAGGCTTAAAGATTTTATTTCTCATTATTGCTTCTTCCAATTCACACAAACTCCGACTTCTCATTCCCTAGTGGTTTGTTCTGCAATTAAGACTTTTGCATTGTTTTAACTTAGTAGTGACTGAATGAGAATAGTGACTCCTTTGTGTCTCCTGTGTCCTCACTTAAAGAGCCTTAGCCTGAATTTCTCTTAGATTTACCAGTGAAAAATGACAGTTTTCCCTCCTGGGAAGCAGACTCTGCCCCAGGTCAGATAGGGAATGAGATTGATTCAACTGTCATGCAAGCTGCCAAGGTTTCCCTGCTTTCTAAAGGATTGCAGAATCCAATTGTATGGAAAATGCAGACAGGAGCTGCAAGAATACATAGAGCATTTTGATGTTTTGTCAAATGAACTTGTGTACACTGTTTTTGATTCACTATGCCATTTTCCTAACAGTGAAAAAAAAAAAAAAAAGAAAAAAAAAAGATGGAACTCTTTCTTCTATCACATGTTGAAGCACAGCTTTTCCTTCTCCACAATATACCAGAGAAATCTAAAAAAAACCCACAGTTTTGAAGAGTTTCAATAGATCACCATTAAGTAATCAGAAGCAATGCATCTTTCCATCCATTCTTCAAATCTAAAAAATGAGAAGTATAATCCTCTGCAGTAAGAATGATGTAATGTTTCAACATCTCTTTAAAATGCTTAATGAACATGGAGGATTTATCTTTTATGACCAATCATTTAGAAGGCTTCTCTCTCTCCCAAATGTTAATATTCTGCTAGAGTAAGCTACTTGCATATAATGTGTTTAAAAAACTCTGAAGTAGCTTATTTATCTATCTGCCAGCCACATGTAGGTTCCATAGATTTACCTTTAAATAATTAACATCACATATAGAAAAGTGATCTTTTCACACAGGAACTCATTTTTTTTTTTATCACAGTCTTGTGATTAGAGAGGGAATCATAATTTTAGTAATTTTTTTGACAGAAGATCTTTATTTTCTCCTGTTTCCTTCTGTAAAGGCAGATATATCTTGATATTAACTTATACTTCTAGTGAGGGTCACAGAGCACTGGAATAGGCTGCCCAGAAAGGTTGTGGAGTCTCCTTCTTTGGAGTTATTCAAGACCTGCCTGGACGCCTTCCTACACAACCTGCTTTTAGCAGGGGGGTTGGACACGGTGATCTCCAGAGGTCCCTTCCAAGCCCCACAATTCTGTGATTCTGTAATATTAACAAATAAAATAGCTAGGAGGCTAACTAAAATATCAGATAAATTCACTGGGTGAGTGGAGGGTGAAAGGCATTTTGTATATTTTCTAAAAGACTTCTTTCCCACTTGTTTCTCAATTCTACTGAGCATAGTATCATGAAGAAAAAATTCTGGCAGTGAAAATATGACTGTCATGTTAAAAGAAGCAAGGGCCCCAAACCTGAAATATATATATATTTGTGTTGTGTGTAATCTATTTAACTTTAGCCATTCTAGTAAAACTGCTTTTTTAATGAAAGTATCACATGTTGCATGAGCCGAGATATCTCACATTCTGGTTATTTCATACCTCAAAGAAGTTATCCTGCAGACCAAATTCCACATTGATATTCATAGTATTTTAAAGGTCAAAGACAAGTAAGAAAAAGTCAAAAAAACATTTCAGGGCTTGTTTACAAATGACAAAGAAACCAGTAGTAGGAAGGCAGCACAATTTGTTTATCTTTACAGGTCACCTTTTTTAATTTGATGTGTTGTATACCATCAAAATCAGAGAGTTCCGAGGCTAATAGTCTATCAGACAGATTGCATTCAAGAGTCTTTTGAAATAAGGTTTGTTAATAAATGAAGTCAGAAATGATTGCTTTCTTACAGTATCCAATTTTTGTTTCCTTCAGAAGCAAAATGGGAACATTTCATGAATAACAAATGGTATTCAGGTAAGAAAAAACTCAAATGTTATGAAACTGTAGTGTTAAAATACAGTAGTGAAAGGAGAACTACAAAAATCTTCAGGCATCTGGTTTTGAGGTTCAATACAATATTAGGACTGATTCTACACAAAGAACTGTTCCTGATTTATTTTCAAATAATCAATTTTTTATCAATTAAAATTTAAACATTGATAAGCACACATACCATTACAATTATGGGATTTATGTAGGCTAATTTTGTGACTACTGTATGCATAAAAAGATATTGTGCTGTGTAAACTTAACAGAAATTTTACTGCATTGCTATCATGCTATAACTGGAAATGAAATCAAATAGTTAAATATTTCTGAATATATTTTGCTTAAATATTGTAATGTAAAAGATGCATTTTTTTTTCCCTCTGGGACTGGTGTTTTTAGCAGTGTATTAATTTGAAGTGCTTCCTAGACTATTTCTTTTTAACAATTGTACCTTCATAGTGTACCATTCACTCATAGTATTGCTGATTATTATTTGTTGCATCTGTAGTTTTACAGTAAAGCAGCAACAGCAAAAACAAATAACCATACAAACACCCATTATGTAGTCACTGCGGATAATTGATTTATACATCTAAGAGTCTTAAGTACACGGTTGAAGGCTGAGAATCTGTGAAAAGAGATTGACTGAAGTCAGTAGACATAGAAAGGACACAAATTTACCACACTATCTGGTAGCTATCATAGTAAACCTCCTACACTGTGCATTTAGATATTGGATATTAACAGAATAGTTTTGACCTACTTACGCACCTCCTCCCCTCTCCTCCTATCATACTTTTTTTTTTTTTTTAACTGAAAATTGCTAAAGGGTTATAAAATTGAAGTAGCAGACTAACAAAACCTCAAGGCTTAGTTTTGTTACTGAGTAAAATTTTGTTTGGAAAGGCGAGGTCAAAGGGAAAATGCCTAAAAGCTCCATTCATTTTAGCAAACTGAGAGAACTGATGATCTCAGTTTTCAGCAGAGTTGCTATCAAAGGTTGCCACATAGCTATTTTTCAACACTCTGCAATATATTTATTAACTAAGGTACTAAATATACCTTTGCTGAAGGGATGAGAACCTCTACCCCAACAACATAACCAATAGGAATCAACAGTCTCAAAATGTTCTTTAAAGTTCCTCTCACCTAGTACAAAGTAAACAATCCATGCACAAAAAACACTTTTTAGAATAAATTACACTAAATAACTTTTGACATTGTCTTCTACTTGTCTGGGGTTTCATCTTTGCCTCAGGGTTTGTCTAGATGCTAAAATACTGGAGGATGCTAGGATCAAGTCAACATTAAAAAGTAAACAGGTTCAGCCTAGGTAAAGATAAATTTGAAATCTAAAGTATTGCAAGCAGGGTATAGTGCCCTGTTCAGAGAACCTTTAGACTGCACAGAAGCATAGGAGAGAAAGAAGAAAATAAAGGAAAAAGAAATTTAATTAAGCCTCAAAAGAAATCACAGGCTAATTGTATCTTAAAAATGAAAAGATTCATTCAAGGCAATCAAGGAACAGGTTTCAAGGGGGAAGAAAAATATACCTACTGCATCTTGCATGGTAGATAAAGGAAATAACAAATGTGAGCTTGGATGTTTCAAAGTAAGACAAACTAGAGACAAGTTAGACACATACAGTTACTCACTGTTAGAAGGGACAGTACTTATGCTTTGTCATTAGAGGTTTCCAGGAAAAAAGAAACCAAGCATTCAGTCAAACTGGCAGTCAATGTTTCAGTCTGACACTGCACACTAGATTAGCCAGTCCAGCTCTCCCTAGGATGTTCTGCAGTAGTGTATGTATTATGAACATCATAACTGAGAGAACAGGACCTAGGAAAATGTTTTAGGAGCTGCTTATGTTCCACTAATGAAGAAGCTAAATCCAGGTGTGAGAGGTCTGTTGATACATTTCCAAAGTAGTGGTATTACAACCATGCAATTTTCTCTCATGCAAAGAAATAATATATCTTGCAGTTCACAGTTTTCTTGAACAGTTACATTTTCTTGCTTACACTTCATTCAGTTATACATCTGTCGCTGTGTTGTTTCTTTTCCTTTCTGTAATAAGCAGAGTCAATATGTAACATATTCACAATCAGAATTCACAGTGAAAGTCTGCAGATTTTAGGAATGTCTACTCTATTCGTGTTACTTTCATTCTTTCTTTTTTCTCTTTTCTTTTTTTTTTTTTTTTTTAATCACTCTGTAGACCACCTTCACATATTCTCACCTCTCAGGGCATGTAATTAATAAGGTGTTATCCTCTCTTTCAGTTCATTAACAAGGACATAAATTGAAATTATTCCTAATGCCACTCTTTGTCACATTAAAATTAAAAACTGAAGCTTGATCCTCTGCAGATACGCAATGAGAAGACCTAAAAGTCATATCAACATTTGGCTCTAAATGGACTGCACCTTTCTCTTAGCTTTTTTCCTTGGCCAGTATTCAGTCTGTGTAACAAGTGCCCTCCTCTTTTCCAACTGAAACATATCTGAAATGGTTAACTTGTGTAAATCTTTCAGTAATAGCATCAGAAGTGTCTGATGGAGTTTATCCAGAATAACTGAAAGAAGATTAGTTCATGTGCTGCTAAGGGTGTGAAACTGGTAACTGTCATATTAACGTGTGAAGAATCATGAAGGAGAAGTGTGGTATAAAACATGTTACTTTTGCACAGGTCTGTCAGAAAACTGCTAACAAAGTGTTTAATAAATTTGGGAAGAATTAATAGACCTGTTCTTCTATGCCTTGTCTCTACTCATGCTATTCATTATTTATTTTTCCACAATTACTGTAGAAAGGAACATCTAGCAGTAAACACCATACCTCAGTGCATACCTGTGTGCATTTGAGGCTGAACAGTTGGAAGAATGGAAAAGTGCAAGGATAGATATAATCAGATTTTATATGTTACCTGTAACATCTATCTTAATTGGAGATGGAACTGTAGTGGTTGAGCCCACACCCAAAACGAGGAGGATCTATAATTATACTAACTCTGTACATCAAAGGACTTAACTTTTCAGAGATATGCTTGTGCTACTTTAGTTCATCTTTCTTTTTTGGCACACTTTGCCATAGATGCTGTGTTAAACACACTACTACATTAGTTCAGGAAGGAATTTTTCATCTCACAACTTTGTGAGGAATTCTTAGAGGAATTTATTTTATGATTTTGTCATTCTTGTAACACGTTGCACTTTCTAAGGATCATTTGGGGATTTCACTAAATAAGCTCAACTTTTATTATGCTTTTCAGCTCTTTTGTGGTGCACCATCATAACAATAATAAAGCCACAGCTTTATAATATTTTTATAAGACTGTAGAAAATGTTTTTGGCTTATAATAATTTGGCTGGATAGTTTGTGGGTTCATGCATTTGTTGAACAGACATGGAATGAAGACAGAATCTGAGGATCCATATCTGCAGTGCTAGTCTATATGGCTTTATTTCATTTTCCACTCATGACTTTGAGCATACAGGGAGCATGTTTCAGCCTCTGAAAGCTTAAAATCTCCTTGTCTTTTTTTTTTTTTTTTTTTTTTTTTTTTTTTTTGAATGGATCCCATTCTACCATACTTTTCCTTGAAGCACTTCAATCTGTCTAGCTTAAGGACCCTAATTTGGAACAAAAAAAAACAGATTAAACAGCCACTTAGAACTTAAAAAGTCATAAAGACTAGATATTAAGCTTGCAATATGCAAGTCAAGGAAGCAAATCAATGATTTC
Source organism: Oxyura jamaicensis (assembly GCF_011077185.1). NCBI lineage: Eukaryota > Metazoa > Chordata > Aves > Anseriformes > Anatidae > Oxyura > Oxyura jamaicensis. The sequence goes on along the minus strand of NC_048896.1, from coordinate 38,794,127 downwards.
TTAGGGGGTAGGGAAAGGCCCTTCCTAAACCTGAGGTGATTATCAAGAACCACAGACCTTCAAGCTGAACTCCAGTGTTTAGAAAATGCCATAAAGAATGGGAAATATTTGTTCTCCAATTTTCTGCCAACATGGCAAAACTCAAATCCTTACAAATTCCATGAAATTTCTGTCCACCACCAAAAAGGTATGATCTATTCCTACACCATTTACATGGAAAGAGAAAGAGACAACTAATGTTTAAACAAAGTGTATATAGTCTAATAAAATATTATTTACACAATATTTCATGGATGATTAATGTATTAGCTTATGCAAAGATAATATAATTTTGGGCCATTTGAATCAGCATTAATTATATTTCAGAACTATGTTCACAAGCAATTTTGTGTTATTTATATTTATTTGTTTTAGAACCTAACAGATTTTTCTATTGTTTTCAAAAACTTACCATTAGTTTTCCTTTTCTCCCCTCCAGTCCTAAAGTTTTGAGTTCTCAGTAATATGTCTGTCCTTGGAGAGTATGGATTGTTTCATTCTGTACTATTAAAAAAAAAAAAAAAAAAAAAAAAGTACCTCCTTGCAATCCTCTATGAGACTTTTATGAAGTCAAGTACTTGGGGATAATAAATAATACAAGTCATCAGTTCCCTGCCAACTGTTTTGGTCTTTGAAATCTAACTGCTTAGTTAAATTTCACAGGTATGTTTCAGGAAGTCAAATATTTTTAGTCCATAAAGTCTACAAAACACATTGCCTACAGGTTCTGTAATCATGTTTATACTTCAGCAAGATGATTTATCTCTTGGTATTTAACTGAAAATAATATTGTCTTTTATGATTTTCTCCTCTTGATATATACTCTCTCTACATATTGTTTTCAGAATTCTAATAAGAATTTCATGAATTTCACAACTGTGGATATTCATCTGTTTGCAAACTATAGGTCTGTATCATCTTTCACATTCTTCTTTACACAGGAGAAACTTGAATGATTTCTGAGAGAATGTTTAGTATAACATTACTGTAGGCCTATTACCTATTGTATTTCATGAAACTGCAATCAAAATCAAAGTTTCATGTGAACCATGTAAACTAAAAAAAGTTTTTAAAGTGTTCTCACATTGGTGTGAGATATCCTATTTCCTTTGCTCTTTTCCATAGACAAAAAAAATCAAACCAAACAACAACGACAACAAAAAAAACTCAGAAGAGTTTGTTTAAGTGATAGTTATGTAGAAAAAAAAAGTTAATTTCCAACATTTGTGTTTTCTTCCTTCTATTTTTGTTTGCTTGCATGTCTTGATAGGGATAGATATATCCTCATGGATCCCCTGGTAACACAAACTGACAGAGATCAGAGGCAGGAAGGACCATAGGACTTTATATGTCTAAAGGAAGGACAATTCACATTATTTCTTCCAGCACTAGATTTGGGTGGAATGATCAAGCAGCATATCTTGAAGCATATTTTGAAACGTTACTTGGGTATCTCTGTGATTGTTTCTAATTTTTTCGTTTTGTTTGCTCCCCCCCACCCCTCCACCCCCCTCCAAACAAGCAAACAAAAAGACCTACATCCACTGGTCCAAATTTCCCCTACTGAATTTCAAAACAAAGAGTGAAACTCCTATTAGTATTTCATGTGGAGTTCACTTTCATGTGTTAGATTCTAAATGCATATTTTGGTGTGTTAGCTGCAATTTTGCATGGCTAAATCATGTAATCTCATAGTAGGCATTTCGTAGGCATAGCTACTCTTTTGATTAAACAAGACAGTTATCCCATCACTGAAATGACAATGTGAACTTTATAAACTGTTCAAGACCATTTCATCTCAGTGAATGACACTTACCCAGGTGCCTATCAAATAACTAAATAACTGCCTTGAATAAACTTCCTTGAATAAACAGAGGTGTTTTGTAAAACCATTATTTTTTTTCTATCTGGGAATCTGGGAGCAGGTATGCTGAATGGTTGTGGGAACAAACTGGGAAAAAAAAAAAAAGAAAAAAAAAGAAAAAAAAAAAAACAACAATCTATAACAACCTTAATATCCTAGGTACTAATCTGTGACCTTTGAAATAACAAGGTTAGGCTAGCAAATATAAAACAGTAAAATTTCCTGACCTTCCTAGGCCCATTCTGTTCAAATTAACTGAGTGAAAACCCCAGCAATCTCTTCCCAATGTGTTAGCATTTTTATTTCCAGTAAAAGTTAGTAATTATAAATATGAATGAAAAAATATACACATAAGTGTTAGAAAATAGTTTAAAATATTATAAAAATAAAGTGTTTCTGTTTTACACTCAATTTTTATTTCTACTGGATTGGAGATTTGGGTTAATTATGAATAGTAATATTCATCCCTACACAGGGAGAAGGGCAAAGCACAAGGATCATTGAACACTACATTTTTCCAATGTTACCTAATTATAAGAACACCTGCACTGAATAACTTTCTGCTGATCTATTTGCAGTGTTTAATAGTCCTTAAAATTCATCATTTCTTAACTGTAATAGGCCAATGATTTTTGCACATTAAGTTATGAAAAAAATATATTGTCAGAAACTATTGAAAATATATATATATTTTTACCTACCTTGTTTCTAACTTGTGGTTTCTAGCTGTGTTCTTATTTGAGACCTTTGCCAATAAGTCCATTAAATATTAGTGGATACTCTGGGTCATTTTGGTTAATGGTGAGTTCTCTTTTGTCTTTGCAATAAAGAACTCTTTCTGGGGAAAAAAAACAAACAAACAGTGACTCACTTAATCAGAGAAGTTATTTGCATGCCAAAGAGCAGGTTCACTTTTAAAATGTTGAATCAGAAAGTCTCCCTCTCCTTTTCCTTATTCCCCTCCTTCTATCTGCCTTTATTATTATTATTATTAAAATATAAACATATAAATTTTAGTGCATTGTACTCTATTACTTTATACCCTCCTGTATGTTGCTCAGATTCAAACATAGTATCTTCTCCATTACTTTTGTTCCTAGAGAAACTGGAAATTATTAAGTCTGGATGCTGAGAACTTAATTGTAATTTAATTTTTATTTATTTTTTTTATACCCCAAGCATTAGTATTTAGTGATCTTTACAAAACCAGACATAAATATTTACAGTATCTATGAAAGAGTCAGACAAATGCTAATGGCTATTAAACTTCTTTTGATTGCTCATACCTGTTAAGTTCTTCTGAAGTTAAATAGAAAACTAGCTCTAGCTGTTAACTAGATGAAAGCAGGGAGACGAAAGGAAGTCAGCAAATTCTTTTAAGGGTTTTTAAGTGCCTTACTTCCATCAAACTCTTTTTGTTTTCAAAAACTGCAGTTTTAAGAGGTTGGCAATGGGAGTGGGTGAAGAGAACGAAGTCTTGTTTTATATTGCCATGTGAAAGAATCAGCAGAGGCCAATTGTAGAGGTTGTTTTTTTGAGGGAGCACTTGGGGAGGACAAGGCTTAAGACATGCTGCAGTTCAGAAATGTGTTATTAGTTGAGAGCCAAGATTATTACAGAAGTTTCTCCAGCCTGCATTGTAGAAAAGGTTATGCTATGCTCATAATGATCCATGCTGAATTTAAGATTTCTTATTTAATATCTAAATTAATTAACAACTAAATAAAGATGCAGATACAATGGAGAGGGTCTAAAGGAGGCCACAAAGATGATCAAAGGGCTGAAGTACCTGATGTATGAGGAAAGACTGAAGAAGTTAGGTCTTTATTTTCATCCTGGAGAAGAAAAAGCTCAGAGGGACCTCATTACAATACTTTAGGACTTAAAGGGTGGCTACAGAGGACAGAGTTGTTTTTTTTAACAAGGAGCCATGTGGAGAAGACAAGACCATGGGATACAAGTTTCACTGAGGGAGGTTGTGTCTAGATATAGAAAGTTTTTTTTTTTTTGTTTGTTTGTTTTTCTTTTTTTTTCTTTTTTTTCTTTTTTTTTGTTTTTTACAATGAGAGCAATCAATCACTGGAACAGTCTCCCCGTGGATGTGGTAGAATCCCCATCACTGGAGATTTTCAATATGCAATTGGACAGGGTTCTAGATAACCTCACTCAGGCTTTCTTTTCATGTGAGAGGTTGGACCTGATGATCTTTTGAGGTCCTTTCCAACCTGGGCTTTTCTGTGATTCTAATTTCAACTCCCTGTCTCTTCTCTGGAACCTTCCTGAGTGCTGCTGTAAGCATCTGTATGGCTCCTTCAGCCATGTGGTTGCTACCTAGTCTGTTCCTACCCACAGTCCCTTTCCTTCAGTGGTTTAATAAGATTCTGGATGATCCAGTTTACTCTGTCTGAAAAACTGGTGTTTGTCTGTTTGGATCAAAGAGGGTTCCCATGGGAGGGAAAGCCCCCAGGAACAGTCTTAGAACATTAGTTATAGGAAGCTATCCAAGTTCCTTTATCTTTCCTCTTGGACTGTATTTTAAGAGGTAGCCTCAGAAACAAGCTAATAATGTATCTGGATAAGTATAAAAGAACTATGGAAACTAAAATAAATGTGAAAATTGGTCATTTCAAATAAATAAAATTATGTAAGCCAAATTAATGAGATTTTTAGAAGAATCTTTAGTTTCATCTGCTTTTAAGAAGAACATTTCTGGATCAAGACTCCAAGTTAGCATCTCCTAACCTGGAATTCAATGTTGCTTATTTTCTAGCTTTGCCTGGAAAATAACCATATTTTACATGCCTGGAGTTTTCCACTTACACTCTTGGTATGAAACACACAAAAAAGCAAGGTCTTCGCTGCACATTTGCAGTGTATTTTAATAAAGAATCAATAAGTATTTTAACAAAGAATCAATATTTAATATTTTATTAAATCTTATATTCTATTATTACAATAAACCATATAATTAATTCAATATAATATGAACATATTAATATTTTAATAAAGAATCAATAAACTTGATTCTTAATGAAAATTTCAGTGTACTGATAAAGAAGGCAGAGTGTCTGGAAATCCACACTACTTCCATGTAGATCTTAAACATGCATTGTAACCGCTTACAGACAATGAGTGGGTCAATGCAGGGCGTATTTCAGATATCTTAAAAAGATATAAGTCTGTAAGTACTTGGTTTAAGCGAGATAGCAGTCTCTTTATTTACGAGATAGCAGTCTCTCTGCATATACTTTATATTGATCTAGATTCTATTTGATATACATATTTACCTGGATATACCTGATTTTCAGTTCATAATTCTTAAAACTCCAGTCTAAGCACTAGAAAAGAGAATATTGTCATCAAGTTCAAGATGGTCTAGCTCACCAAATGTTAGATATTGCTTTCTGCACTGGAGAAAGTTGTTTTACAGAAAACATGTAGACATTCTTCTGTCAGGTTTATATTCAGTTTTCTCTCTTCTCTCTCTCCCCTCTCCATCTGATCATTTAATCAGCTATGAGAAAGAATGGTTCTACCCACATTATGCAGGCTACCCACATTATTGGTGTGAGATATTTACACTTCTTACCTGCATGGACTGAAAGTGAGTAACCTCTTGTCTCTTTGAGACCACCAATGTTCAGGTTTGCTCATGTATGTGACCTGCTTTGATCACACTTCAGTAGGAGAACTCTGTCAGTGATTTTAGAAGCAGCTAGGGAAAACCTGATTTGCAGATTACTCTGAGTCCCTCAAGACTGGAACTATCTTATTTAATTGCCTAAATTTCTCAAATGGTCATTTAAAAACTGTATTTCTTGTCAAGTGTCATAGTAGAAACTCTTTCTGTAGGCTGGTATCCTTAGTTAAATGAGATAAATTTTTCCAAACCTGATTCACATACTTGAGATATCTTTTGTGTTAGCCTTAATGTTACTGATGTTCACCAGGGCTCTTGCAATAACTGCTCTTAGAACAGTTATTTGCATAGAACAAAACTTAGAGTTTTGTTTAAGCTAGCTGTAGCTTGACAGCTTGAGTTCTTTCTAAAACTGTTCAAAGCCTCTGGTCATATACTTTTCCCCCTTTCCACCCACTTCATGTCAAAAAGTCACCTAAACAGATGTTCATACATTTCAGAGTTTCAAAAATGTGTATATTTTCTACTGAAACACCCTGAATCTTGGACATAAACCAAATGGCAGTCTGAGAAAACACAGTATCTGAAAGAGGTTTTGAATATGCACCAGATATATATATGTTTTTAACTACAGCTGCCAGAATACTGCAGATGTAGCAAGTACAGGAAAACATTTGGCAGCAACCAACTCTTTTGGAATTTTTCCTCTTGTAGTTAGTGGAAAATATTCTCTTCTTACATATCAATTTAATTTCTTTAAGTTAATACAGAGATGATGACTTCTGTTTTCCTTTCCTTTCCTTTCCTTTCCTTTCCTTTCCTTTCCTTTCCTTTCCTTTCCTTTCCTTTCCTTTCCT
>NC_048896.1:38665635-38787327 GCF_011077185.1 Oxyura jamaicensis | reverse complement strand
TCCTCTCCTCTCCTTTCCCATTCCATTCCTCTCCTCTCCTTTCCCATTCCATTCCTCTCCATTCCATTCCATTCCATTGTGAGTGTTTACCTTTTGCTGGTTCTCATTTCTTACTTTGAAGATATTTATATAAGAATATATAAGAATAAATATAAGTCATTCCCCAAGGCATGACTTACAGGGTAGCTATATTCATTCTGGACTTTATCAACTCAGCTGGGTACTCCCTTTCCCCTGGAAGGCATGTTTTACACTTCTTTAATTATACAATTTTTGCACAGTGCCAGAGAGGGAATACTTGTGATTGTGGTGAATACCCTTAAGACAGATACTTTTCCCAGGTGAAATTTTTACACCTTTCACATGCCCATATGCTCAGCTCATGTTGAAGACAACATAATAAGTTTACTTAATCTTTTGCTTTGCTTCAGTCTGACCCCCCTTTCAGTTTAACTGCCACCCTTTCTGGCAACGTGGCCTTGAATTCTCATTGCCAACTTCAATTAAATATAATAGTCCATTTGTTTTCTTTCAGACCGGTATCTGCCTCTGAGGCAATGCTGTCCATCATTGCCATGAAGAATTCCTCCCAGTGAAGTCATTCTCTTTCCACATTTTTCACACTTGAAGGTTGTTTTGAACACTGCAAATAGATGCTACGTACTGTCATTGCTTTCTCTTTTCCCTAATACCTCCTTCTCTTTTACCTTACCTATCCAGAGCCTGTTTTCTGTATGCCCTGACTTTGAGACAGTTTTCATGTAACACTTTTTTTCATGTCATCTCAGGATCTGCGATAAACCATACAGCTCAGTCCCTGCAGTGGTGATCCCTCTTGCTTTCCTGAAGCACCTCAAAAAATGCTGATCTTCAGAATTCGTTCTTATTTGCTTCTGTTTTTCATCTTATTTTTGCTTCACTTCTTTGTTTAAAAATGCATAAGATGCATTTCTCTGTTTTTCTGCTGAGACTATCTTTGTCAAAATTCTGTGTTGCTGAACACAGATAAAGATGCAAAATCTGGAGGAAATCTTATAATCTTATTAATGGCTGAACATTTTTTCTCCCCCCCCCCCTCCCTCCCCCCCCATGCAGCTATCTGACACTAACTGGCAAAACCAAAATGCAAAATCTGTGATGTGCTCAGTCTTGGCTATAAGCTAACAAAGATCGAAAGAAAGACTAGAAAGACTTTACTTACCGTTTTAAATCTTGCTCAGGACAAGATGTTTTGGTTGACCCAATCATCCTTAGTTACAGCTTTGTGGTTGCAGTACTGCCCTTAGGTTTCTTTTAAGATTTCATTTTCCTAGTATTTTTATGTGAATAGTTCTACGTTGGGGCAGAATGAGTCATTAATCCTTAGATGAATAATATTAGTACAGTCCCTGAAGACCTTGGCAGGTATCTTTTTTTCCTTTTTCATTTTTCTCAGTGGAGAGCTCTTATTTCTCTTGTTTGAATCCTATTGGAAGTGTTGATACATAGCTCATTGCTCTTTCAGGTGTTACACTATAAATCTCAGCTTGTCTCTACACCATATGCTTGAAAGAAAATTCAGAAGTTCCTTTGGATTTTTTTGTAATGAGAGGTTATTGATCTGTCCTTGTATTCTACCAAAGCACGTATTTTAAACTAGTCCTCAGATAATGCTGGATAATTACTGTCTATTTGTATTTTCTAAGCATTCTTCTGTATTTCATGCACCATCCAGAAAGATGGAAACGAAATGGCTTTCTTGCCTTGTAGGAATCACATAGGTAATAAAAAAAAAGAACTTAATGATACGTTTTAATAGAAGAGTCAGAGCAAAAGGTTTTGACACATCCCTTATTTGACCTTCACACCCCCACCCCCATTTTTGTACTTGTTTTATAACAACAGATATGTTGAGTGAGTAAAATAGGTCTCCTACCTGAGATTGTTCTCGTCCATAAATCTTGGTGATGCTGAAAAGTGTTGTCAAATCTTTAGCCTCAAAAGAATAGTGTTTTGCACCAGGAAGTGCAAGTCTGTTGTCTCAATAAAGGCACTCAGACTCTATAAAGTATAACTTAAAATGCTATTTATTAGAGCTAACACAATAAAGAAAGAGAAAGCAGTATAGAAAGTCTTGAGTCCCTACAGATGCTGGGAACCCACAGCTGTGCAACTTTAAAAGGGTTTCCAGTCAACCTGCAGCACATCATGCAGGTCTGCCTGCAGAAAGAGTTACTCCATATTGGTCATTACAGGATTTATTAACAAGAGAGCAACTCTGCTGATAATTTCTACTGTCAGACAGGAAAAATGTGTGCATGAACTTCTTGCATTTTTAGATAAAGGCTGGTTACCAAGTGTGAGTTGCCTCCAGGCTCCTCCACTACACTAAGATGGCTTAGGTCATCCTGAAGGCAAAGAGTTTGTGCACAACAACACTGGCCTGAAAACTAAACTGGACATGCAGTGCAGCACAGCACACTTTGGACTTGGTCCTACTCAGGTAAACCATTGTGTGGATCACTAACTCCCCTATTTACAATGGTCTACCAGGCAGGATCGCGACAAACAGTTAATTTTAGAAACTGTAAAGTTTGTCAATATTCATTATTTTTCTTGCTAACTAAAAGGCTGAAAATCATAAGGGTTTGGAAGATGAAATGTCCTTTCAACCACTGAGTGCCTTCCTCCCCCCAGGTGAGGACTGAGACATGGAACAGAAACAGTAAAAAGCCTTGGCCTCATCCTTTGCCTGCGGTGTTCTTGTTTGGTGAATAAAGGATATTAGACATTACATAGTCTATCTCTCAGTGTCTCTGTGCATGAAGGAAGGACCACTTAAGAAGGATGTGAGCAGTTAAGAAGATCTAGTTCTTTTGAAATCTGAGTCAAAATTCATATGCTTTCAATGAATGTCAATGTTCTCGCCCTGCTTATATAAAAACAAACAAACAAAAACATGAACAAACGAACAAAAACTTGCTTCTTCTGTATTTTTCTCAGTGCTGGAGCAAAACAAGTTGAGTATAAGCTTTTATTTTCACCCAACCCACAAACTGCTTAACTATATTAACTGAGTGAAATCCCTGTTCAGAAATATGTCCATCTCAGAACAAGACATGCCTGACCTACTTTGATGATGTGTTTCAGGATGACAGCAGGCATTTTGATAGCACAGGATTCAGACTGAGAGTTAGCGGTAGTTCATAAACTTGTTTCTTTATTACATTTATGCTATGCTTTGGGTTTTGAGATCTGGTTTAAAAATACTGTAGCGGGTTATGACATGAATAGTAATAAACCACTAATATTTAGCTGGTTAGATAGCAATAGAGATCTAATGCTTTACAGAAAAAGTAGGAATGGGAAGTCAGGAAGCCTGACTGAAGGAGAAAAAAAATCCAAGATGTATTGGGCCAAATGCTGCTTTCAGCTATGTCAGTACAATTGCCAATGGATTAAAACCTGTGAAACAAGTGATTTTACAGTGGTATAACTGAATAGGATTTTGTCCTATTGCATTGAAATATGTAGGCACTTTTTAAAAAACATTAAGTTTTTTGATCTGTGAACGGTCTAGAGGGGAAGATGTGTGAGGAGCATCTGAGGCCCCTTGGTTTATTCAGCCCCGAGCAGAGCAGGCTGAGGGGAGGCCTCATGGCGGCCTGCAGCTCCCTCACGAGGGGAGCGGAGGGGCAGGCGCTGAGCTCTGCTCTCTGGGGACAGAGACAGGACCTGAGGGAACGGTATGGAGCTGGGACAGGGGAGGGTCAGGCTGGGTGTTAGGGAAAGGTTCTGCACCCAGAGGGTGGTCGGGCACTGGGACAGGCTCCCCAGGGCAGTGGTCATGGCCCCAAGCCTGCTGGAGTTCAAGAAGCATTTGGACAATGATAACAGACACATGATCTGATTTTTGAGTTGTCATTTGTGGACTTAGGAGTTGGACTTGATGATCCTTGTAGGCCCCTTCTAACTCAGGGTATTCGGTGATTCTATGATCTATGATTCTCTCATGTTCTTGATAGGTTTCTTGTGGCTCTTTTACAAAAGTCTTATAATGTTTTAGACTACTGATTTTCCCTTTCTTGCATCCCTTGCTATTTTAGATTTCTATAATTTGTTTTGATGTGTAAAGAAATATTTAACAATGCTGATATTTAAAGCATCCTTATTGGTGGCTGGATAAACATCATTGGGATGAAGCAGGAATTAATGTAGCACAGCTATTGTTTTAGGCTTTCTGCCTGCTCAATCATATTTGCATGCATCGGTCTTGCATCTTGTTTTAAATGTTTTCTTTGCAACTGAAGCAAACAGCTGTATTTCAAAAAAAATAAATAAAGTTACAAGGCTCTTTCTTTGTCAACACACTTTAGGAAACACTGACCTTACATCAGCTCATATTGGTTTGTGTGTGTGATGGGCAAATGTCCATAGTTGCCTGTTATGGATAGTTGACGATGTAGAAATTGGAGTCCTGAAATGTGGCAGAAAGGAAAACAAACGAGAACTTTCCCATGTGAACTCTTGCGTTCAGCTTCTGGTCTCAGCTGGAAGTGACGCAACAGCAGTTTCCTAAATGGCATTTCTAGTTTTCCAGCATACAAATTTTCAAATATTCTAGCAATTTAGAAACTCAGTGAAGTATATTATTAAGTGGTGATATTAGCACTTGTATCTGTATGGTGAAGTGTTTAGTTTTGTTGTCTATAAAACGTATCTATGTCTAAAAAAATTGCCAGAAATTATTCTTACTGTCGTTGCTCCATTATCTCATTGTATGACATGAGATAAAACATTTCATACATTTCATTACAATAAACACTTTGTAATGTGTTTGATTTTTGTTTGTTTTAAATAGTTGAAGAACTTCATGATTTCATTTTAGGATTTTCATGATTTAAAAATCTGGTATATTTAAAGTTTACTTGTAATTCTCACACCAAGTTCTTGTAGAGAAGAAGCTTTTAACTTTGCCCAAGTCAACTACCAAATATGCTATATTTTCATATGAGCTGCATAGAATTAGTCAGTCCTTAGAAGTTATTTTCATATGAGTACAATTCCCGTAAAAGAAGAATGGAACACAGATCCTGGGACTTGAATGCATGCAAGCATACCAAGGTGTAGTAGAGATATTTCCGCAGCTTGACCTGTCTTTTTCAGCACTGATCAGTCTCCAGTTCATGCTTTTAAAGTAAAAAAAAATAATAATAATATTTGGCAAGAAATACTCAGAAGCCACAGGATCGTTAAAAAAAATCTGGCATCAGCAGGCATTTCAGAATAAAAACATCATATTGACTTTTGGCCCTAATTCTTTCTAGTCCCCCTTTTTCCTCCCATTATAATTTCAGTAATATGCTGTGTTTAAATCTGGATTTTATTGATCATATAGGAATGTATAGTAACATGATCCAGACCATGACATGAATAATGAATTGACTTGATTTCTGTTCTTGGCAATGGTCATGACATATTTTTCAACTTTATCTTTGATCATTTAATTTTAGAAGTAAAGACTGGACTATGTCTAGACAGTACCCAACCCAAAAGGCACTAGTTGCAGTGGGGAACAATCCAGCTAGAACTACAGAAAACCAAATGCAAACCCAAGCAAAATAGTAAGTCTGTAAGAATGGCTCACAATGCTTCTTAAAAATGGGAATATTCATGGTTTGAATGAATCTGAATAGCGTACCACTGGGAAAAGCAATTCTGAGATGCAAAACAATATTAGTTATGTATTAAAAGTGGGCAGGAAAGAGCCTGTTGGCAGTGAGAAATCAGCAGGTCCTACCAGCTTTTAAAATTCATTTCTTTTTCCCCTGGAAGAGCTTTATAATGCTTATAACCTATAAATACCCATGAACCTGTGGTGCTCTCTTCTTTGTTTATTTGGTACAAATATATAAGCCTCTTTCACTTTTTTAATACAGAATCTTTGCATTTCAATGTAATGGATCCCCTCAGGAAATATTTTTTTTGAGGTAGCTGGTCCATTTTGTTAACTCTGCTGAAGAAGGCTGCCTTTGCTGCAAGAATGATGTTCAATCTTAAAAAACAAACAAACAAACAAAAACCAACATTAAATTCTTAGACTGACACAAGTTGCATAGTGATTGTACAGAAATTTATACTATCTATTAATATATTTATATATTAATAATATAAATATATAATTTATATTAAGACAGATGATTGGTAGCATGAATAGTATGCTTCACCATTAACTCTTAAATGTAGAGTTGTTTGTTCAATACATAATTTATTGTATTTCTGTCATAATGCAGTAGGAGTAAAAATAATCTTAATTTGTTGAGATATTCAGCATATGTCTGACAAAAGTTAACTTCAAATCAGTTGTTTCATCACAAATACCAACATCTTTCTGTCTCTTTCCTAATGTCAGTTCTTCGTCCTGCTCCGAATTCTCAGTTGTATTTTCTCTGTACAGGTCTTTACCTGCAACAAACATACTCAGTCTGTAAGAATAACACATAATAACACTTGTATTCCTGCTTGGGGCTTCAGTGAGGACAGTATGTGAACTACAAACTTGCATGGGGTTCAAGGATACTTAAGGCACAAAGAGGTTGCTACAATATGAATATGTGCAAACTCTAGTTTTTAACAATTTGCAAGTCTGTACAAAAATGTAGGCTGATTTTTCAGAACATCAGGCTGGCCTTTTTTAATGGCTGCTCCCAAGCACGAACTCACAAACCTTCTTTTAAATGGTTAAACAGTAGGACATTAAAGGTACGCTTTGTCAAATTGTCAGTTTTAAGATTTGACATTATAAAAATGTAATTTCCCCAGCCTAATTTTTGAAATGGCTGTTCTGACTGTATTTTCCCCAGAAGCGATGGCTTGAGGCAGACATCTACTATCTAACATTAGCAGTTATATTTTGGGAGTTTTTTATTAGCAACTGAAAACGGCTTCCTTCAGAGGGAAAAAATGGGCTGTTTGAAAGGGGGCAGGATGAACAACCTGCCTCTAAAAAAGAGACTCTTAACAGAGTACAGAGTGTGCTTAGTAACTAATTACATCATTAGTAGTTAGAACTCGAATAGCTTAATCTGGATTTGCATATAGATCATTGCAAATGTTCTTTAATGTGAGTAGATGGTTCAGGAAAAACACTGTGACAAGAAAACAATAAATTGATCATGTCAGAGAATGCTTTTTCATCTCTAATCCATAGAAATCCCCCGGTGTTAATAAAAATCTTTATTGAACTGGTACACAAAGCAGGGTAAAACTGTGTTGTATTAAGCAGGACCATAAATACTGTTAGGCAAAACAGGAGTTACCTGTTTGTTTTCCTCATTAACTGTTGCAGCAGGAAACAGTTTTTCACTAATTGGCAGATATTGGCTTAAAAAAACCCCACAACTTTAGGCTGGAACAGTACACACCCCTTGTTAGATAAGCAGTGAACTAAAGAGAAAATACAAATCTGCTGAGGACACAGATATTGGTCAGTTAAAATGTTGCTCAGCTAAAAACTAAACATGAAGGAAGAGAATATCTAAATTTATTTGATATTTCTGATCACCTGTTTCTGGGGACTTCTGATTTTATTGCAGAAATTGAAATTTTGTTCACAGAAATTGAAAATGCTGTCTGTATTGGCTTAGTGAATTGACTTTTTTTTTTTTTTTTTAATTTAGTTGAGCCTAAGGCAAGGCATGTGTCCCACATCTTAAATGTAGGAATATGCAAGGAAAGATAAAAAAAAGTAAGTTTGACTGGGTGTCACCAGATTTATTTCTAAAATGGTATGTAAAATAAAGAATAGGTAGTGGATTTGCCTCAGATGTACGAAACGGCACTAGATTTGCATTGTATACTCTGCATTGAATACAGGCAAGGATTTGGATATAATAAACAAATGGCATAGCATTAATTGCCAGAGGGGAAAAACAAACAAACAAACAAAACATAATGGAAGACTATTTGAGACTTCTGAGGTTGTTAAAAAAATATGGATTAAAGTTAAGACATTAAAGTTAAGACAGAAAAGTGTGATATACTCCAGTATATAAATGGGGAGGCACGTCATACAAAATCAGAAGAGTTCCTCTGAAGCTGTCTCTGCAGAAATGCTGTAAAATACATTGTCTTAGATTGGAAATACTAAATGTACACTGGTATGATGCAAGATGAAATATACACATCAGTAAGATATAATGAAAAAACAAACAAACAAGCAAAACAAAACAAAACAAAAAAACATTTTAGTTTCGTTATTGTTTGTGGATTTAGGTGAGGATACCAAAAGAGAAATCAATCAATACAGACTGCATGGTTATCACCCCACATATAACAACTCATCCTGCAGACCTAGACTTAATGGTCAGGAGGCTTAACTGCATGGGCATTCTGTCATTCAAACATAAGCCCTGTTGACACTGCAAAGGAGATGAAACCCTCAGCAGGGTGAGTGCCATTGTTCATGTTTATTCCAGATGGCTGTGACTGGTAGAAGGCAAACATTACTGCCGCTAATAATCTTGAGACATTGCTTGATATGCTTCCTGAGATGAAACACAGGCAGGGACTATTTCACCTCAGTTTTCTCTGAGGAATTGTAAATTACCCTCCTGAGATATTCAGTAACACACACAAGACCAGCTGTTTATCAGCCTGCTTCAGATGGGCTAGTGTAATGGTTTCTACAGAAATTCTCACTCCTTGTAATTTAAAATAAGGGTCCTGGAGCACCTATATAGGAGATTCAGTGTGGCGGGCTTTGAAGAAAAAAAGGAGTTTCACCATCCAGAAGGGCAAGAGGCACAAAAACCTCTCCCCTTTAAGGTGCAAGGTATAGCTAGATCACAGGATTATATTTCTGTCAGCAGTCTGACAGTATTGCTGGGATTGAACATGAAAAAAGATGGGGGTAGTGGAACACAAGGAGAAGATTGTTCCTTTGGCTGTATCCGTACAGAAGTTGAGAAGGCTTTAGCATCCTTTATTTCCTTCACTGCTTCAGTTACATCATATGAAATTATTTAGAAGTATCTTCCCCAGTCCTTCCCAGTCTTGTGGAGTCAGAATTAGAACACTGATGATTTGCCATCTCATATATACCAACATTTCCTTATAACCATGTGCTGATCATCATTTTCTTTTTTTATGACATAAGAGATTTCCTCTTGCTGTGCTGATTACCATCCTTTCTGCACATGGGTAAGAGAGATGATTTGGTAGGTCGGAAGTTTCAGACAGTCAGGTATTCATGGAAGGGATTTCAGTCCGCTACTTAATGGCAGTTGGGAGAGATTTTAGGCAGCAGGCAACAACAGAGGTGAGAATATATTGAACTCCTAAGGTCTTCTGAAAAGCATTGATTTTCAGCCTTATTCCTGCCTCTTGACTTATATGATGGGAGAAAAGCAGAGTACAAAAAACTGACTAGCATCAAATTAAAAGGTGGATATGCTGGTAGCATGCTCCTAGAATAATCATGTGAAAATGATGATCTTCAAAAGTCTAGTTTAATGTAGTCTTAAGTCAGAAATGCTGTAGATTAATTCAGCTCATCTCTTGCTTTTTATTTCTTTCTTAGTTTGGGACAGATTGTATTTACTGCATAGGCCAGCACTACACAAAACTACAGCAGGCTCATTCCTTAAATGTCAGTTGATTTTATGATCTCACTCTTAACAAATGAAGGTGCAGAGTAAGAAACTCACAGGTATTTATGTGTAGACCAAATGTTTGTTGAAAATAACAGCGGTAGAACAGGATATATATCTTTGAAACTACTAGCCTGAATAAAAGGAGAAATAACAAAGAAGGCTACTGATCAGCAGTTTTTCTTGATTTAGGGAAAGAAAAAGAACAGATGTTGGTAGCACACAAAGCTATGCACAGTTTCTTCTGAGAGTAACGGCATACACGTCATTAAACCTATGCAGGAAAACTGACAAAATACCAAAAGTATGTTCTGGCAGACGTGAAGAGACTTATACCTAATGAGCATGTATTCCTGACTCTTCATTTCTATTCCATCTCCTTCCAATATGTAGTTGTGCAGTTATCTAAAGGATTATTTTTTGTTGTTCATCAGTCCATTATATAAACAATAAAGCATATATAGATATGTATTATATATTAGTCTATTTTGTAACATTAGACAGAAAATCATTTTTTCTTCTGATGCATCTTTTTACCCAAGACTAAATTTCTGCTACAACTAAAGTCGTGCTCTGGTACCAAAGCACATGTTGCCTGCAGCGTAGAATTCTACTCATTCTCCTGGAGCAGCATTGTTTTCCTTAACAGTTCTGCATTTCAGGCCTTACTTAACATCATGGCAACGATAATACAGATATACTTTCAGTGAAAAAAAAAATAAAAAAGCCTTAAAACTAATATTCTTTTACAAAGATTTAGTTCTGAGCATTTTCAGAAAAATCTCTCTCTTTTTTATTTTTTATTTTTTTTTCATTTTGTTAATAACTGTGAGGATGACTCTAGGAAAGACAGCAATCTCTTCACAACAGATATAAATAATTATTATTGGTTATTACTTAATGATGAGAGAGGCTGATGAGAAAGAATAAGTAAGCGTGTATAAAGATGTTGTAAACCCAGTGGAACTCGACATAAGAAAATTTTAGTGTTGAGAGGAGATTACCATTCTCATATGTAATTTTCCTTTTATCATGAAGCTTGATTAAAAGGCAGAACTTTCATAATTGCCATTGATGCTTAGATAAAAATTTCAGTGGTTCCTTTAAAATTTGTACTTAATCCTCTCTAAATTCTTAGTGGAGCTCAGTTAAATGCTTTCTTATACTATACTATTTTATGCAAGGATAGAAATAAGTAAGTGGGGTGTTCTATCAGATTTTGTATATATATTTATAATATATATACATATATATTTGGAATTAGGGAATGGAGAAGACTGTATTTTATCAGCATATTACCATACTAGAACATGTATTTTAACCTATGGAAATTTTACAGAAACTAATGGTAGACTCAGACTAGAATGCATCTGTATTGAGTTTATAAATACATCTGTATGAGTTTATAAAGCCTGAAGCAAACAGGCGTTTTGCAGTAGTAATGAAAGAGAGAAAACTTTCAGAGGTTTTGACTCCTCCTTAGACTAAGCTGTCCTATTTTGCTGTGTAGCACACATAACACCTCTGATAAGCAAAGACCACAACTACAACTTGGAAGTTGAGGTGTCAGGTCTAGTATGTAGCAGATAGTGTTAGCATGCAGTAGTGACAGGTCAGGTGTTTCAAGAGTGGTGTCGTAAAGAACATGGCCTTTTCTGGGTTTGCATCATAGATAGCAGCTTGCCTTGAACTGTTGCTGTTCTAGGCTATTTGCCCAGAATACTTCCCATGAAATACTAATCCCTGGCCCCAAGAGTAGTCATCCTCTGTGTATACCCCTGTGGAGAGAACAGCAGGTAACTTCAAACTTGCACTTGGTGCTTTGCACCACAGTGGTTTAAAGGAGACCTGCAAACCTGACTAAATGGTAATGTCCCCACAGTACAGTGGAAACATCTATTGAGCTCATGTGGTTAATCTCAGTAACCATCCATGTGTACAGGGTGAGAGAGGAAAGAGTAGAAAAGACCTGTAATATGTAAGATAGAGCCTTGATATACACATTATCAGAAAAAAAAAAAATATTTTTGTGTCATTGTTGATAAATCATTGCTAGGATTAATAAACCTCAGCTGCACAATAGCAACTGAAATTGATACTGATTTAAAAAAGAAAAGAAAAAAAAAAATACAAACTGATGACAGTGGAGGCATGGCTGAGACAGTTAAGTTTCCTGTCCTCTTTTCAGAACTTCAGTTTTCTATGTGCACTCTCTGAGCCACTTGTTAGCTCAAAATATTTTTTTTTACAAAGAAAGCTTAGGTAGAATTGCCATGTAGAGCTATCTCTTGGTGATAGAGTTTTAATTAGTTTGATGTTTAGAATATAGGTAGTGGAATGGTGGTTTCAGTTAATTTTTGTTGAATGGGGAGTAAAAATGAGAACCTTCATGTCTAGGAAAGTGCTATAAAGGGAACTGAATATTCCTGTTTGAATCCCTTCTTATTTGTATATTGAGAAAAGAAAAGAATAGAATAGTTGATGTTTGCTTTAGATTTATAATATACTTGGAACTGCAAAGTTATTTCCATTAACATTGCACTTTGAATACAGACAACAGCCAGTACAACATAATTTTGTATTTGTTATGTAGAACATAAAATACAAAAAGGAAATGACTGAATTAATATGAAAGAACTGAATTTATATCAAATGTATCATTTTTCTCTGGTCTCCAGAAGTAATTAAAACTGGGAAATAAGATTGCAAATGAGCCTTCTGATGTGACATCAGCAAATCTACTGTAACCAAAGCATGATGGCTGAGCCATGCCTTTCACATAATCTGAGAATGTGTTTAACTGCCACAATAGTACAGTGAAACTTACTTTTAAATGGATTTTAGTATTTATGCCATAGAAATGACTTATTTTAAAGAAAGGCATGTATTGTTTTACAGATGCTAATCAATGATGGCTTAAAAGTTACTTGTAAAATTGATTTTATATGAATATGCATTTTACATATTATAAAAGAAGGAACAAAACAAAATGTGTAACAATATGTGAAACTATCAAGTATTTCGGATTTCGACTTGGTTTCATGCAAAGGCTTCATAACACGTGAGATTTGAAAACCTCTGATCAGCTGGTGTTGAAGTGAGTGGAAATTATCTAATGTTCTGTGTTGGGGCTTACACAAATTATAGATAACACCTTAATATGCTGATCTTACATTCTGGGGATGTAAAGCAGCTTATCTATACAACAAACACCAACTCCACCAAAAGAACACCAAAGATCACCAAGAGGTATGTGGAGAATACTCCACACTAGAAGATGTTTTTTTTTTTTTTTCTGTTTGGGAGAAGGTAGGAATTCTGCACATTTATATTTTAATAAATACTTGATACTTGAGTTATATATCATCATATTGCACATAGCCCACGGAGAAGAGTTAAGATTATAGTTTCAACCCTAAATCTTGCATTTCCTGGCTAGTAAGCAATTACTGTTACTTGCATTTTAATACCTTAGAGTTGATCCTGTCCCTATTAAACAGCAAACTCCCACTGGTTTCAAAGGTTGAAACCCTTGTGTCTAATTTATAATTGTATTTCATACAGTACATAATGATTTTATTGTTTTCTGGGCTGCTCAAAATCAGTTTTTTAAAATCTTGCCACAGTTTATGTTTAGCACGACATGCCATTTAATGAGGAAGAAGAGATTTAGCGACATTATTACTGAACAAATTAAATGTCAATTAGCACTGACATTATAACATCAGAATTCTAATCCACAACAGAATTTCAGTTTGACATACTGATTTGTGCTCATTTGTGATGTTAATATTTAAATTAAATAGGAAATAAGTTAAACTCCTAGAGAAAATGTTCTGTATATGAGTTTAGGGAATTTAGTGTCCCTTTTAAGTTCTGTTCTTTGAAAATGTAAGATTTGGCAAGTGTAGGCTCACCAGTATTTTGGTGAGCCTACATTTCTCTCTCCCCCTCCCCCCCTCAAAAAAAGGTGTTAACTTGTCAGCTTAAAAATAAAGTGTCTACTTAATTTGATCCTTATTTGTAGATTTTATGCTCTTTTTAAACTTCCAGTTTGCTGGTATTCCCACTGCGGCATATTACTACTATTAATATCAGCATCTGACTGAAAGAGACAGAAAAATCTGTGCTGAACATAAATTTATTGTTCTTTTAAACAAAAATGCTAGATATACAAACACTGAATATCAATTCTGTATTAAAAAAGACAAAAACTGTTTGTTGGCATTTAAAGACTGAATTACAAACTGATGGTTCTTCGTGATTTTTTTTCTGACTTGAAGTCTAAATTCCCTCTTGAAGCTCTCAGAATGTTGGGTTCTGACCTGATCTTTGATTATTCACTTTAATTATGTTTCTTGAATGCAACAAAGAAAAAACACCTATTAGTTCATCATAAATACCTAGATGTATGCCATAGATATCATAATATTCACATTCCTGTATATATGGATAAGTAATTGGCTAAATTATGTTCTAACAAACCCAAGTGTCTACTGTAAGGAAACAAACTGAAAAATAGGGGAAAAAGACTACAATTTCTCTTAAATGTTCAGGTGGGAAAATAGCACTTACTTATCTGACCTAATGGGTTAGTGAATATGATTCAGTGAATAATTCCATGTTGAAAAGCACAGAATAGAACACATCTCAGAATCTGCCAACTATCAGTAACTCCTCATGGGTCATACATGAAAATGAACAAAATGATTTTGTTTTACGTCAGCCTATAACTTTTTGTCCTCCACTACTATCTGCTTTGGAACAAACATTTCTAGATGAAGAGACAAAGTAAGGAAAACTCACATAGACAAATGGATAACTGCTTTCTTTCTGTAGAAACATTATTTTATTTTGTAGCATGTAGTGTTCTATGATCATAGGGATATGGAGGAGGCTTTGGCATACACATGGTTTATATATTTAATTATTTTCCAACAAGCATCTCTTTTTAAAAGGCTTCCCGCAGAAACACAAAATATAGGTTTCTCCAGACTAAGTAACACAAACTCATTGGGTTGATATCAGCTCAGCACTGCCCATTTTGATAACTGTAGTTTTTTAGTACAAAATTGCACAATTTGGCGGGACAGGTGTCATGGAAATGCATGGAAACAATTAAAAGTTTAAATTTTTTAAAAAAGAAAAGCTAATGTAATTGAGGGAAAACAATTCAAAAAATATTACTGAAAAGTCTGTTATCAGAATCTTTATTATGACTTAAGATATAAAACAAGTCAAGTCAGAAATTTGCACAATATTTCGCTATCAACTATACAGCCTAAGGACTGGATTTAAAAGTTCAGGTGTGTGAAGACGACAATGAATTGGGTAGGCAGAGTGTTCAAATACCAGTTGAATATCTCATTAAGTATTTAAATAAATAAATAAATAAATAAAGAGAATATATGGGACCAGTTCTAGGAGATATTCAGTAGGACCTAATTGTGTTGGAATAACAGGGATATTTAATTCATCTGTTGGCTGTCTCCATTTAGCTTGCAGTTAGAAAAACACCACACTGGGAACTGACAAAGGAAATGAAGGATAAATGTTTTATCAATAAAGTTATTTCTCACAACATTTTCTATATGGGACTCTGATCTAGAAATATGTTCCCAGAAACGTTTTCCTTTTTTCACAAGCTTGCTCAGATTTTTGCTTGTTTGATGCTTGCTTATAGCATATTTCTAATTGCCTTGTTAAATATATTTTACTCAGTTATTTTTTCACACAGAAACATTTTAGCACTCAGTGTCTCTAGTGCTGAGATACCTGGGCAAACGACATTTTGGGTGACACTTGGTTTGGGTGATATGGATGTTTGCCACTGCAGAAATCAGTCTGAGAAAGCAAACACAACATATTTACATCAGGATATGCTATGTCATGTTAGTTTAATTTAAGATCATTCTTAGTGATTTGAGATACAGATGTTAGTTTATTGCAGCATAAGTGTTATGAATGAGAGGCAATAACAAGAAAGTCATGAATATTAATCACATTTAGCATAGATGTTGCTATTTTGGCAAATATATTTAAAGCAATAGTAAAAAACAAATTTATATTTTGTCAGTCACAGTCCAAAGACAGATCTAGACATGGATATGGTATGTATTAGGAACCAGCTGCACTGAGAATTAATTATATCCGATTGACGGTGACTGTATCATGATACGACCTCCAGTTCAACTAAGCTCCAATAATATGATAATTTCTTAATGATCTATATTTCCTGGTAGTGGAAGGGCAGGGATTATATTTCTCGAGTGGTGATATTTTAAAGACAGTTAACTTTCAAAAAGTAGTTAGAAGAATAGGTATAATTTGAGATTGTATATGCAGATGAGTGAAGTGAACTAAGAGCAAAGCTTGTCATTGTGTAATTGATATATATCTTTGTAATGACTCTCATTTAGCAAATGAAAAAAAATCACTTCTTTATTTGGCCTAATGGTTTAAAACAATATTCCATCAGAACTTGTAGTTTTAATGTTATGGTCAATAAATTATTTAATTTCGGCTCAGTGCTTCTATTTACAAGGTTAAAAAACATTTCTGTTGCTGTGCATTCTGCTGTTATTACTGGCAATGATCATAGTTGCACAGATGATGCAATGAGAATAGTGTAGGGGGACTCTTTCTTCAGAGACCTATGTAAACATTGTTATGACAAAGTCAGCTAGAGATATTTCAAAAATCCCAGATACATGAAGGAAAGTCACAATTAATGAAAGTATTAATTCACTTTGCTTAAGAAGTATTTGACGGTAAGTTGTTTGTTCGATCAACAGCTATGTCCATCGTCTTTAAGCACACACACGATGAATCCAACCGCATTTTCAGTGGAAAAGATGGAAGATTGCTTTTGGGTTATTGAACCTAAGGTCAAATGCTTTGATAATAAGAGTGGTTAGTATGTATTTTAAGAGGTTTCTAGAGGTGTTTGGCTTTTAACAAAGGAAAAAGAGAGAAAGGGCTGAATATAAATCAACTGTTTTTTCATCTTCTGTGACTGGTTATACAGAGGTGAATGACATTTTTCACTTTCTCTGAGAGCATTTGCATTCGTAAGGAACATGAACTTGTAATTCGTTAAGACCTAAAAGGTCTCCTGTATTATTTTTGGTGGTTTCTAGCCAAGTACAATACTACTCATCATTATAAGTTATATCTTATTATTTTTTAAACAATCAACATATTTCCTTCTGGATTTTTGCTCCATTTCAATGGTTGACTTAAAGTTTCAAATAAGTGACCTGCTTTCTTTTAATAAGTATACTTTTGTATGTGTGAAAAATCCTCAACATAGCTAAGCTGTTCTATTCAGTTCCCTAGGTGCATTATTCTGCTTTTGCTTCGGGACAGTATAAATATAATATGTGGTGAACTAACTGGAAGTACTATATTAATTGAAAACAATCCTGTAAAAAATACAAGTTTTTTTATGTCCCCAGTCAAATAAGGAGAATGGTATTTCCTATGATCGTATTGAATTTCTTCAAAGGGTCATGCCTGTGTTTAAACCTAACCACAAAACTGTAGAATCCACACCTTCTTGGTTACATATAAAAACACTTCAGATATAACAAGTCCTGACTGAATACATACTTAGCTTAAAAAAAAAAAAAAAAAAAAAAGTAGGACTGTAATTCCTATTAGGTACCAGATGCTTTTATTTTCTATGAGGACCAAAGATTTCTTTTGTTCTTGTAATAGGATCATTTTTTAAAAAAGTATATATATACATATATATTAGAAAAAATATTATATGAAGAATTTAGAGTGATTTGTGACAGAAATTATTATAGCATTCCTCAAAATAGTTGCTCATAGTTTCTTTTAATGAAAAGAAGTCCACAGTTAGAAGCTTTATTTTATTGTCTTTTAATGGGAATTGTTTTCCTTTTTAAATTAAGGACTAATTAAACAAGTCTGATGTCTCACACAAGCCTGGCTGATCAGTAGATGAAGTTAAAGAATCATCCAGCTCTTTTGTTCCTTGTGGTTCTTTTCCTTCTGGCTCAGTTTGCCAAGGCAGTTTACCAAGCAGCTGCACAAATTCGTGCCAGCGCTAGGGACAGTGTGATGAAAACAAAAGGTGTGCAGAAAGGAGAGAGGAATCTGTTTCCATTGCCTTAGATGAGGCTGTGTCTCTGGCTGAAATATGATATGATAGAAAAAACATATAGATCACAGTAAAATCTGCCTGGTTCACGCTAATTTTACAATAACACTTTAAAATTGACTTTTTTTTTTTTTTTTTTTTGAAAACAAACAAAAGCAATAACATAATTTTCTTCAGATTTCATCCCAGGAAATTAAAACATCTTCAGAATTAGGAACTCCCATTATGAACTCCTGGTGCCAAGAGTGATGTGAAATTATGACT
The DNA here is from genome assembly GCF_011077185.1 of Oxyura jamaicensis. Taxonomy (NCBI): domain Eukaryota; kingdom Metazoa; phylum Chordata; class Aves; order Anseriformes; family Anatidae; genus Oxyura; species Oxyura jamaicensis. The sequence continues at coordinate 38,769,306 of NC_048896.1, read as the reverse complement.
CCAACTTGGTTTTGCTATAGGTAAAAGCTGGGGGCATTTGCCTGTTATTTTGGAACTGTACAGTATCACGGAATCCAGTCCCACTATTTCATTACTATTTCTTTAAAATTACATGGAGAAACCCTAAAGGTAAAAAAGATTGAAATCAAATAATGGTCTAATATTCATCAGCATGCCTGTCAGTAGACACATAGGGTGTGTAATTTTTATTACCTGCAAATGGGATTTCAAAGGCAAAGGAAGCCAGCTTTCCTTTAATCATATTGCTCTTGCACCTACATAGAAGGTTCCTGCCAGGCACCATGGTGGGCAGGGGTTTTAGCATTAAAAGCTGAGTGCAGCTGTGAAGTAGGTAGTGACACAAGTTATACGTACAGCAAATGCATTAGTTTGTATAAGTTTCTCTTTGAGTGGATAAAATCATGGGCAATGGAGAACTGAAAATAAATATATTTTTAAAAATCAGATTCCTTTTTAATGAAGCTGGGCTGGAAGGAGTGCCCCAGGACAATTACACATGCACTTCTGTGAGCTGTGAGCGGGCACTCAGTTCATGCTATCAGACTAATGTTAGTACAAAGTAAAACTTCCCCAAACATATGTGGATGATAGGTCTTAAATACCAACATGTTTTGCTTTATAAATCCACTTCGGATATGTTGCTTGCAAAAGTAGAATAGGCTCTACACTGTACTACAACAAGATACCACTTTCTTCATGGCCTAGGTGTATATCCACACAAAAAAGTCATTGATTCATTGTTTAGCTAGGCTACCTTAGCTGTAATCTTAATTTTAATTGTATAGTAGACTCAGATTACATATTGCTGTCTAGGTAAATGGATCTAGAAATCTCTGTTGCATTAAATTATTGCTTAGTGTAGTAGTTGAAGATAGGCCAAAAAACCAATGGAAATAAACTTTGAAGTAAATGAGGTTGCATTGGTCTCTTTCCTTTCCAATTTTCTTCAGATCATTAGCAACAGTATGAGGTTATTCAACTGTGCAAAATGGGAATTTCTGAGGCACAGAAATACTGAGTTCTAGAAAAAGGTCAGTTGAAATAACAGAATAAGATAACAGAATAAGTTTTTATTTTGCAGACCAATTTTTACATATACTTTTTTCCACTCTGTAACTCCTACTTGGACTTACACATACTTGCCAGGTAGTCTCTACTTGCTTAGCATTTTTATTACTTTAGTGTATGAAAATGGAGGTACAATAATTGTGACACATGAAATAATTGAGAAATCTTTAAAAAGATACTAGAACTAAGTCTCTATTGGAGATTGTACTTCCTCCTTCCCATAAACAGGATGCATGCCTTAAGAGAACTGTCCATCCATCTAAGAAAAAAAGAAAATAAATACTTTGAAGAAAAGAAAAATGATGCATTGAAAATAGCAAATAGCTTGTGCCTTGGACAGATTTATTGAATGGAATTATATTCACAACAAGTAGAATAAATATATATATATATTTCTTTTTAAAATCTATGTCAGCTAACTGCATGTGAAGTAGGTAATTTGGGTTGGAGGAGACAAAAAAATAGGGTTAATTACATTTTTAATGGCTATCTTGCTCCAGCTGAACTTTTCAATAGAGTTTGTTAAACTTCAAATGAGCAACACAAGTGCTTTGAGGTTTACAAACAATTAAAGTACTGGATATGGAACCAGTGAGATGAAATGTACTGTATTAATGATCATATAAATCGGTAACTCATAATTACTGACATTTATATTTTTTCCCAATATTTGTAACCATATAATTAACTCAGAGTTTAAGGATTCAAATATATGGGAACTGACATGGGAAACTGACTCTAGGAAATGAGTTCAAACAATCTTAATTAGCTTTTGTTGGTAATTATTAACTGTGAGATTTCAACAGATACAGTATCATTTTTTATTTTTTTTCAAAGGATGAATTGATAAGTCATCTCTGGAGTTCTTTTTACTTTCCATCTCATGCAAAAGATAATTTAATGCTTTTTAAATAAATAATTTTAAAATTAAGCAGCCATCTTCACCCTGATATCTCTTCTATGAAGTTGAAATTTCCTACTAAGAACTGTGGTTTTCTTAAAGCTCAACACTACAGTTATCTGATAGTCTGGCTTCTAAACCATGATGTTGCAGCAAAAATGCATGACTGTTCTATAGCAGGTTACATGTAGGGTTATTACATTTGATGGAGAACCACACATACATCCAGAAAGAGAAAAAAAAATGAAGTTGAATTAGAGAAATTAATTGAAATGGTACCTATACTTTTGGTATTTCTAAATTCAAAGGGAAGCAAGCTCTCACATTAAGGTTAAAATTCACAATGAGACACAAAAAGAGAACATGATATTCATAAAATCCAAGTCTTGTTTGACAGAATATAAAATACAGGAACACAAATTTACAAACATATATTTTGTTACTGGGTTCTCTAAGATCTTCATCTTTTAAATGTCAGTAAACTGGTATAAGATGCAGGCAATTAAATTATCAGTGGCATAAGCCTTTGTGTTCAGGCATCATTGTGAAGACAGGACCATGAGGAACAGATGCATAGTTGGCTGACATTTCCTCTGGTATCAGGAAATGCTATATATGGGATTATTGTATTGTCTATGAACTCCATTAAGCTTTGTATGAAAATAGTTTGAGATATTTCCTTTTAGTGAAAAAAGAAATAATAATCCATGAATGGCTAGAAAGTTCTCAGTTTTCAGAAAGATGCCATGTTACAGTGACTGGACTCTTTTAGTTGAATGTTTTAAATGTTTTACTAAAATGTTAGCAGTTTTTTTATTCACTTGCTGTATTTTTCTTCTTTTAGTAACCTAATGGATTTAGTTTCTTTCAAATTCAGCTGTCAAGAAATTTAATTGAGTGGTAGAAGCTTTGTACTCAAGTCATTCATAAACTAAAGACTCATTTAAGAGGGGTGTTAACAGTATAATTAATTGTGTTGATAAGAGATATCAAGATTCTCTAAAAAATGCAATGAGAATATCACAGGAGTGAACAACATTCTACTCCCCTCACTTGTCAGTTTAACACCTTCATGATTGTTGAATAATTTAATCTACATAATTTCCTTCACCCCTGAAAAAAAAAGCAAAGTAAAGCAAATAATCAGGAAAAGACTAATAGGATTGGTTATACCTTTGACAGATGATGTCCTGAAAAAGTCAGGAACTTTATCTACCTGAAGTGCATTTTTCTATCAGTCAAATACTTTCTGTCATGTGTTGCTTACTTATCTGTGAATAAAAAAATAAATTGTTGCAGCAAATGTATTGCAGAAGATGCATCTTTAAACTACAGCATACATTGCATAGGATGTGTCAGAGCTGAAGCCGTACCAATCATACAGTCCTATGGTTCTTCTTATCTATATCTGCTAAAGATTTTTAAGCAGGTTGCTAAAAAATTGCTTTGGGGAGATGGAGTGGGTTTGTTTTTCAAAACAAAAAATAAGCAAGTATATAGCATACCTATACTATACACACACAAACCTGTGTTTCCTACCTTTTATCCTTCCTGTCAGAACCTGACACTTGATGCAATCATTCTACTATCATTCCACTTTATAATTACCGGCAATTTCTCCAAAGAAAACACTTGGAGTAATATATTTTCTACCATCATCCCATTTACAAAGAGATTGAATTTTTAAAAGCAATGTAAAAATGATTTATTTTTTTTTTTTTCCAGGAAAGAAGTTTAGAATTGCTTTTGGTAAAATTATTATTATTGTTTTAATAACAGTAAAATTACTATTACATAAATACTGCCTACAGGGCGGACCAGCAACAGAGGATGTAAAAAACTCCTCTGAGATGTGTCATCATCGAAGATATATACTGATATATGGAAATGCTCAAGAAATTTTCACTATGAATAATTTACTAAGAATCAGATGTGACATACAGTATGTCAAAAATCCATAAAAAACAGGCTTCTGCAGCACACCTCAATGTGTTTTATTATTATTATTATTTATTTCTGCATATGCAGGTTGCTCTAGAGAAAATACCTTTCAAATATTAAAATTCACATAAATATAACTGGAGGAAATATAAATCTAGGCCTGTGCTCCTGCTAGACCCTTCCCCCAAATATTCTCTTTAAAATGAGAAAACTAACCTAATTGCCCACGCCAAAAAGAATGTGTATGGCAGTAATTTAACAAGTGTTCTATTATGCATAACATTTAATTGTCTAGAGGTATTTTGGGAGAGGAAAAAAAATGGGAAAAAAAAAAGAGTTTCTTTGAAATATTCCATTTATAAAGAAAGAGAAGTCAAATCTGTAAAGGCATAATGGAAAAAGTGGGTGTTGCAATAAAGTTTATTCAAATGGGAATGGCACTTCCTGTAGTTCAGAATCAGAGCTAATGACTCCTCTACTCAGATTACCAAAAATAAAGGGATTTTTGCTCAGATCACTGTGCTCTACACAATGTAGAGCTACTTCAAAGAGGGCTTAACGCAAAAACAAAAGACAAAACTCTTAAAGAGTTAAGAAGCTACTTCTCCTGTCCTCCTGTGAGCCTTCTGTCACATTGTCCCTTCATTACCCAATTCAGTCTGCTAATGCAAACGGGAAGTGAGCACAGAGTCCCTACCCTTCTGTGGGTGGTGTCTGCCTTGCATCCCTTGCTTTGGCTACCTTACTGATTGTCCAGAAGATAGCTTGGATCTGCTGCAGACATTGCGGGGGTGGTTGTTGGAACATGGCTATCTGGGTAGCTTGTTGCCAGACCATAGAAGGACTTCTGCCAAGTCAAATGTGAAACCTGGACTGAGCTATAGGGTAGCACAGCTGCTGTTGGGCAGGCTCTGAACAGGGCAGTGCTGCAGAGCTGCAAGAGAGTTGCACATCTGATCTTTTTCTGGGCAATGACAGCCTCTTCATAAATGCCCGTAGCCACTTCTAAAGAACCTGTCACTGCTAGGGAAGGATGCCGCATTGGCTGCTCCCATACAGTATTCCCACACACTCAGTATGAAGAAAACATTTTGCAGGAAGGCTCCTGTGCTGTACTAACAAGGCATTACAATTATCCCTTAGGAATTTGGGGTGTAGAAGGTGTTATTTTTGCCTATTTACCACCCTGCTGTATTGCACATAAGGATTCTAAAAATATGGGGCTTTTTACATGTATGAAAAAAATATATATATTCTAAGACATAAAAATAACTCCTGAAAAGCAAAGCAAAGTATAGAAAATCTCTTTCTGATTTAATTTTCTTCACCCATTCCATATTAACACATGAAAAGCACACTGCTGATTTATCAGTAAGTTGGAGACTCAAATTAACAAGGCACTTGCTGTTTCAGACTGATTACTGTGATGTGGCAGAAATAAACGCTGTGTTGTAGCCACTTGCAGGCACGCCGAGAGAGCACAGTGGGGGTTTCTGCAGGGTGTTGGGATGAGACTTGTCGTTATGAGTTGCCTTGCTGGTAATTGAGACTCAGTGTGTAATTATGTTCTTGTGATGGAGAAGTTGTGTAGGCGGGCTGTCCTTGCTGGCCATGGTTTTATCAAAACTCTGGCAAATCTGGAAAGGTGCACTCAGGGAGCTTGTTTACCCCTTCTGTCATTTATAGATCTGTTGCCAGATTAAACTTAGCATACTTCCAGCTGTTAGTCTTCAGATTTTTCATGAATTATTCAGCATACAGACTAGATATTTCATATGTTATTTGTTTCAAATATTTTAGTCCCCCCAAGTGTTTTTTTTTTTAAGAATTTACCCCCAAACCAAACCAAACCAAACCAAACCAACCAACCAAACTCTTTTTCCTTCATGGCATATGTAGAAGCAAAGTCCTAGCAGTGCTTCACATAAGGTCCTTATGGTGTAATACCCTATATTATTGTGATCTCAGGTTTTTGCTGTTTTCTGTCCTTTCTTGTACTGTTGAATACTGAAACAAGAGAAAAAGAACAAAAGAAGGAGGTATTCTGATTGCAATTTTAAAGACTCATCTATCTTGTATTCTTATTTAATACTGATTTTTTTTTGAGAACTATATGGGATGTATCTTTCTGTTTTCCTTTCACTATCTGACCCCCATTTTAAACATGATATAAGCAAAATAGACAATTTGCCATTTTCAAGCTTCATCACAGACATTATTTTGATTTCTAGTGATTCTGTTGAACAGCTTATGCTGTTTCACTCCTCCAGGGTGTGTATGCCTTCAGAGACTCTTGCAATTGTGGATAATAGCAGTCCTGATTTTCACCAGCTGTAAGAAGGCACTTGCACAGATGATTAATGATTCCTTGCTCCAGGAGTACTATTCACTGGTGGATACACTCCACTGACTAACTTCAGATTTCTCTGGCTGCTTGGTCTGTAGCAAGTTCACATTTGTATTCAGTATGTAAACTTCAAAATGTGTTCTAAAAAAAGCCTAAAAGGGAAAGATGTCTTGGTCATATACCTAGCATTATTGGAAGTCTTCAGTCTTACTACAGGTTCAGAGAAATTAGAAGATTTTCCTTGCTCAGGGTAAAACCATGATTCTCTTTCCTTCTTGTAGCTTAGCTTATGTTTATACTTTCTACTATGTTGCAGTATAAATTTTTATTTTTTTTCCACCTTTTTTCCTTTCTCTCTCTGAATTCTTTTATATTTCTGCCCCCTCTCTTCTTCTATTTGCTATTTAAGCCTTCATAAATGGATGCAGTACACCCATCAAAGTCCTAACTACTTGTTGGACTCAGAACTATTTCTAATACTGCATCCACTGCAATCCTGTGTAATTTTAATTATATAGAGAAAGAAAAGATTTTTCTCTTCAGTAACAAAATTCAAAACAGAATCTTCTCAGACCTGATAAAAACAAGACTAAAGAATAAGTATAACTCTATCAGAAAAAACAGCAATGCTAATTTTAAGTCTGTCAGATTTGAAATATACACTTCTTCGATCCTCTTTTTTTTTTTTTTTTCTTTTTCCCTCTGAGTACATCATTTTTGGATTTTTTTTTTCTTTTTTCCAAAATAAAATCACTTTTCCTTTTAAAAATATATTGAAATAAATGATGCACATTTTTCCAAATGAACTTTAATGTTTAGAATAAATATCAGATTAAAATATCCACACTCTTAATGTACCTGCCTCCTTTGACAGTTTTACTCTTCTTGTCCTAAAAGATTAGTTGTTTAACACTCACAATTGTTCAGAAATTGTGAAGGTGGCACTTAAAATTAATAGAAGTCACATTTTGTGTATTTGTGAGGAACCTGCAAGTTTCAACAAAACTATCAAGAGAACATTTTTCTCTGCTTCAGGGTGGAAATTCTAGTTCATTTTGTCACACAAAAGAGAGAATGAACACAGTACAAGAACAAACCTTGACAGTATTGGTATTTGCCTAAATTTGGTAAGACACGCGTTTTAACCCATAACAAAAGTTTCAGACAACAGGACTTGATCGTGAATTTTCTACATCCTCTGAGCTTAGGCAGGGCTCATGTGTTTTTTAGCAGATAAGCCTTTCATTGCTGCCAAAAAAACTATGAGAAAAATTAAGAAAAAAGAAAGGCACAAAGTACCATGGCTGGAGAAAACCATTTTCTATCAGTTTTGTTTTGCACTGTTTTGTACTAACATGAATTATTAATGTTTTGTGATAAGTTAATTCCTGAAACTTAGGTTTTGTTTAATTTCATACTTTTCTATTTCTTAACCCTGAGTATAAAGATATGGTAACAATTGCAAATACAAAGTTTAAAAATTTAAGTCCCATTCAAATGACTTTGGATGTATCTGTCATGTTTGATATGGGATAGATCCAGTGGCAGAAAAGTTCTTCAGAATTGCATCCTACGTTACAGGGATCAAGTACTTAAATTTTTATTCTAAAATGACAGTTGAAGACAGATTAATGTCAGGAAAATAACAGTATTGCAACTTATATGAAATTAATGTATGTACAGTTACACATTCATACACAGCAATCTGGATTTTTTTTAATTTATTTTTTTCTCATGTATAGTAGGACTTTTTTTTTTTACTTTTTTTTTTTTTACTTTTTTTTTTTTTTTTCTGAAAAGATCCAATGGACACGATGCTTTGTGAGCACAGTTGAAGCTCTCCTAATATTCATGCAGAATTCTAAAGCAGCCAGGGGACTGTGGGATCCCCTTATTTGAGATACCTTATTCGTGAAAATTAAAAGTGGCTGTTTGGCCTAGGGCTTTTGAGAGCTCTTAAAAAAAGCACAAAAAGTAAAGAGAAATTCCTTTCAAAGGAAGGCATTCATGCTTAATGCTAAACAGATACTCAGCATGCCAGATATAATGCAAACGCTAGTAAGAATGCCAAAATACAGGAACTGCACAGTATAAATGTCTCTGCATGGAAAAAAAAAATAGGGATTATGAGATAAATATTCATTTTAGTCCCTGTTCTGTATGCAGTAGGGTGAGGAGGAGATGGGCATCAGCAACACTGTTTTCACAGGTGTGTGTAAGCACACACAAGGAGCAAAGTATTGGGTAGTTATTGTAAAAGTTATTTAGACTTGGATCATCTCTGCCTAGCACAGGGGAAATGAGAGCAATCAATGTGCCTGGAGAAAGGTGGACTCAAGTGTCATCCTGAACTGTCAGTGAGGACTAAACTCTGCTCTCTCATCTTTAGCCTTAACATCTGTCACTAGATGGGAACAAGCTGACATTTACGTAGCAAAGCTTTCCTGCTAATGCAGCAGCAAGCTTTGTTGTGCCCCTTTGCAGCTCATCTTTTTTATCTCATGCTTATACAAGCAATGTTTGGCACCTCACATGTGTAGGATTAAACCCTTAAAGCTGGCAGATGATATTTGTAAAATGTAACTTCCATAAAGCAGGATATTTGGTTTGTGGCAAGCTTATACCACTGTCTCTAGTTAATTCATGTAGTTAATTCATGAAAGTTCCTCAAAGGAACTTTCAGATGAATATGTTCACAGGGGTTATCTTCAGAGATAAGGGCAACTAAGACAAACTCATTTTTTCCGTATCTCACAACAAACACTGAAATGATTCAAATGAGTTAGTTATGAGTGTCAGTAGGAGTGAGAATCACACTGTGTGTTTTCTACAATTCATCTGCAGTGGAAGAAAGCAAAAAGTAGAAAATGATGCAGGAGAAACTTGGCATATTTGTTAAACAAGAGAATCAAACGTGGAATGTTACTTTCAATCTGTGTCCATCACTCTTTATATTACTGACACTTAACGGGGACTGACATGCCTGAGTCTTCTGAGCTTTAATTCTACGGGTACATTTTTTTTTTTTTTAGAATAACCGTACCTTTAGAAATAACTGTACCCATTTAGAAAATTTCAATTATTGGAGGTGAGAAGGAGAGAGTAGTGCTAAAGTCAGGTATATTGAGTAGTTTGTGTTTTATCTATCACAGGTCATTTATAATTCATGTGTGAGCTTGAGAAAAATACGTAAATAGAAAGCAACTAAAATCCTTTTGGCCTGAATATTGTAAAGCTTTGCTTACAGTGTTAATGCAACCATTCTCACGCTCTGTCCAAATCCTGATGATGCACCCTCATGGACTCAGGTCAGAGCCTATAGGGTGTTTATTAACTCACATTGTACCTGTGAATTAATTTGAGATATAGTAGTATTTTGTTTTGTTTTGTTTTGTTTCAGAAAATTGAAAAGGGAAAGATCTTGAGTGACAATGATCTAACTTTGCAAAATTTGTTCCTGTCATTTGCAGCCCTAAAATGCAAATGCCAGCCATGGGAGAGGTTACCATTGATGGCAATAACTGACAGTAACCCCAGTAATGTTACTACTGAATGTTCTTAAAGTTAATGCACAAAAAAGTAAAATTAAAATGATCTGAGAGGGTGAGGATGAAAAGATGATTACATGCAAAGAAGAGTTGAGACCTGCAAGTAAAGAATGTTTGATTTAATTTATTTGGAGGCTTTTTTAAAAAAAAAAAAAAAACTGGTGGTATTCTATCCTAAATAAATATCCTAAATAACAGAGTTAAAATCATACCTCCCAGCTTCAGTGAAGATTCAGTTCATATCTCAGAAAGATTGATTTCAGCATTCCAGTGCATTTTCATTTAGAGTTGTGAAATGTGTTTATTTGATTCGTGTCAGTATGGAACAATGCTAGGGCCGCATGATGAAATATAAGCTCGTATTTAAGAAAAACAGAGTGATTAGTGTACATAGTTCTTGTATCATGCAAAGGAATGATCCAGCAATTTGTGTAAATAGAGGGTTTGAAGGGCAAACATTGAGACTCTAGTCTGGGAGATAAGAGGACCAAGGAGTTTTTTTAGGAAACTGCAGACTTTTGCATGGGACGCTGCGCAAGCCTCTGATAACCAGCAAAGAGATCCACCAAATAAGGAGAAAGGGGGAGTTGAAGGACGACCGAAGGACAAAGCCTGGGAGGAAGACTACGAGCCTTCAGCACAAGAGACCCCCAGAAAGACCACCAGAGACTGCTACGCATGCGTCCAGAGAGGGTTTGGATTCCAGGAACTAATTGTAATAACCCCGCCTTTTCTAGGAATAGTGATGAATATGTATTAGTCTAGGAGCATAAAAATCAGACACCTGATGTAACAGGTGTGCGTCCTGGTAGAGCAGAGACTCCCGGTGCACCCAGCGCTGTTTGCTTGCCTCTATTCGCTTAATAAATCACAAAAATCCTATTTGGGACTTAATCATTTATCACAGAGTTATTAACCAAATAAAGTCTTACACAAATGGAATAACCAGTATAGCTCCTGAAAAAGAAGCTTATGTGTTTTTGGCTCATTGTCACTCCCAGATGTTTGACTTCTTTTTAAAAGTTGCTTGGTGGAGAACTACATTAGCAGTATAATTAAAGCCCAGCAATAAAAGCTATGGTATCTGACTATATTTTTTTCCCCAAAATAGTTTATGGAGCAAAAGTGCACATCTCCCTGTACAATGCTTTGTTTAGAAAAATGTGGTCTTGTGGTCTCAAGTAGTGAAAAAATGTATAAGTTTTATTTTTGTAGCTGATAAAACTGTTCAGATACCAATTACTTTCCTAATTACAGATCATATTAAATTCAAAGTTGATATTATCAACATTTTTATTAATGAGAGGTTTAAATTTAACACAACATATGAATATATTTCAGCTGAAAATACTGTCTGGTAAATTCTCCAGAAAAATCTAACAGCTCTGAATAAGACAGTCCCTACAAACACAGTAGGAGCTAGGTTCTTCAGCCTCATAGTACCACTGAGGTTACTTTGTATTTTCAATGGTGTCCCAATGGCTAGAGAATTCAATCTTAAAATTTTCTTGAAGTGTTGCAAAATTTCAGCCCAGTTTCGACTCTATGGGCAAGACTGAATAAGAGCAGAGTCCTGATTAAGGTCCAGATTTTGCAAAAGTGATGAATGTATTTAAGTCTATATAGTTAGAGTCCTGAATTTTTTAATTCTGTTCGTACGCATGTACTTGGCTCTTTTTTTTTTTTTTTCTGCTGTAAAGAAAAACAACAAAACTTTATAACATATATTTCTTCTCTTTTCTTGTACAATCTGTTGCTTCCATCTTCTTTCAAATCCATCCTTCTGTCTCCAAATACTCACCACTGTATTTGTCCTTATTTTGTTTTGAGTAATCCCTTGGAATTTGGCAGGGCTAAATCCAATTTCTGAAAAGAAAGAAATTAAACCCACGCCGTACTACTAATAATCACAGGTACTTCCACACAGGAAACCCTGTAAACTGTACCTTTGCATAGTGTCAAATATTAAAAAAAAATCTTTAAAGGCATGCATATATACTTGTTCTGTGTAAATTGTATTGAAAAAAAAATCCATCAAAATCTGTCATTTTGATGTTGAAATAACCTTGTTTCTTGAAAGGGAATGTTTTCTTCTGTATATATAACATGAATGTCTCATTCTTATGTATTAAAAATACCTTGAAAGATCATTTTAAAGATGAATTAAGTTCCATGTACATGGTAGAAATAATTATGGGGTGATTCATATTTGACATGCTTCCTGAAGCTAATACTCAGCAGGTGTCTTGTTTGCACTTGAGAAAATGACACAGTGTAAGGACATGTGTAAATCCTGTGTCAACAGCAATTATTCATAACTAGGTCAAGTTATTAAAGATGTCTAAGGAGACTTTCATGTAGCTTTTAATTTTAAACCAAGTTATCTGAAAAAATTCTAATTGTCCTATTTACAGGCATACAAAATTCACAATTTTTTAAATTTATTAAACATCTAAATTCCATATTTAAAAGCTTGACATTTTAGCCTATGTAATTAAGATCTAATGAACTATTTTGATTAATTCATTAACTTACATGTTAGAAGAGAGCTGCAAATGCTTCTGCCTCGTTGGTTTATCAAATATAGTGCAAAACATTGTAAATACTGCAGCATATCTATTTTATTGCATATGGACAAACATTGCCTTTACTCCTCTTTTTAAATAATTCCTCTTCCTGTGTCATTTCCTTTGCTAAGCAGTAAAGTGGCTGAGACTTTTATGGATGATCCCTGATTCTCCTGAAGAATTACAGAGAAGTCCCTAGTGCTATTTTGAGCTGTATAGGATTTAAGTAATTAGCACTAGTTTTACCCCTCTCTTTCTCTCTTTGTCTCTTATTGCAGACTTTGCTTTTGTCTGGTTGTCATGAATATGAGTCTTCACACTGTGGAACCTTCTAGCCATCATTTTTTATATCCTTTAATCTGTTACCACTTCCTGTACAGTTCCTCCTGTACAGGTAAGGTCACAGTTTGAAGAATTTTGATAAAATATTTAATTATCTCCATAAGATCAGGCAGTTACTTCAGCATCAGAACATTTGGTGCCATATTTCCAGAGATCTCTCATTTGCAGTTAACTGTAGCTTCAGGACTGTAGTATGCATAGAAATAATTAAAACTCCTATGTGCTTAGTTTTCAAAGAAGTCCCAAACTTACTGTTTCCTGTTTGGCATCTTTCACCAACATATTATTCCCTTCTGCCTTCTCACTGCCTGTATTGCAGAGCTGAACTCTCTTCTGTCTTGCTCCCTGAGTTTTCTTCAGCTCAGAACTATCATCTGTAGTTCCACTCTGTTAAATCTTTTCACTGTTTTGATACGTTTTTGCTCTTGAAAACTTTGTTTAGTTTTCCTTTCTATCTAGCATACAACTCTAGTGTATAAAGTGTATAACATCTCAAATCGTTTCTGATCCAACATACAGTTGTAAGAACTTAATATATTACTCTCTAATTACATGAACTTTATTCATAACTATGTCATCATGAATGTTCAGTAACTTCTCTTTTCATTTTTTTTTTTTTTTTTTAATACTATTTCTAAAGTTTAGGTTTTCTATTACCTAATTTAGTTGTACTTTCGCCTCATTCTTCAGCAATACTTGCAAGACAAAAGGAACACTAAATAAGGTACACATTATGAAGAAAAGAGCAGAAATTAAACTTGGGGAATTTTTGGTAAACTTTGTCAAGATACTTAAAAACATCACCAAGAGATGAATTTTGAAATAATAAGCTCCTCATAATATTTTAGCAAGACGAGCTAAAAGAAAAAGATGTCTACAAAAGAAAATAAAGTGGTTAAGGAAGTCAATGAACATTATGTCAAATTTATATCTAGTGCTACTTAATTCTGGAGATAGAAGGACACAGATGTCTCAATCAGTTATGTCTGTATTTATTTAAATAAAATTGCTAAACAGCAGGTGGGTGACACTCACTGGTTTTGAAATATAGTGAGCAAGAAATATTTTGCTGAAAGTGTTTCTGGCTTAGTCTGACAGCTACACTGTGATTTAGAGTCTGTCCTGCCTTACAATCTCAAGCAAAACTCTATGGATGTCAATAGGAGTCATATTACTCTAAGAACTGCAATATCTGACTCTCAGAACTATGGTAAAATTGTATGGTATTCTGGGGACATCAATATTAATACTTAAGATTTGTGCATTTCAGAGCCGCTATGTCCCTATATTGGCTATAACTACCTTTTCAGAAAGTAAGTCTTTTGTTTTGTGCTAAACAGAATTGAGAATGGGAGTTTGAAGGGGAGAATGGATAAGTATATAAAAGAAAGACTTTACAGCACTTCACTGCACAACGTTTGAGACATTTCTGCCTCCATGGCTATTGTATGAGTCATGGAAATTTCAGATGAAAAAGGGAGATGTCTGCATTGACATTATCTTTCTATATTTTTGTTTCCCTCTGTTACTCATTTCAGGGCCCCTGACCAAATTTTAACAGTCTTGCCTTTCATCTTTATGTTACACATGGCTTAGCTGTGAAATGTACTAATATTTGTGATGTTTCAAATTAATTATTACTAGGATAAAAATGTTAAGGTCTCTCCAGTTGCAAGATTAAGACTACAATGTGCTCATTTTGGGAAAACTCTCACAAGGAAAACAAACCAACCAACCAACAAAATAAACAAACAAACAAAAAAAAAGAAATGGAAATTGCCACTTGGATCTTCTTATGTTGATTTATGTGAATTTTCTTTATTTATAGTATAAAAACAGTTTTAACATAATCTCAGTCTACAATCATTGCATAGCTCCAGGAAAAAAAAAAAAGCCTCTTTCCTCTCCTGTTATCTCTCTGTCTTTGTGGATAGGTATGTAAGGGACCAGAGCATGTCTGAGATCTACAGTGATCACTTTAAGAATGGACTTAAATCCCATTTTAAAAATCACTGAAGTCAGTGGGACTCAGTTCTTTGGGTCAGAATCCCTTTTGCTCCTAAATTCTTTAGTACCTTTTTTTGCGTCACAGTTTCTGAGTAAATCAACAAACTTTGGGTTTGTTTGTATTATTTATTAAGGTAATTTACTTACATATATTTGGATATTAATAAGTTTTACCAACTCATTTCAAAGATAAAAATAGAAAAAGTTATCAAGAGACTAAGCTGTTTGGTTTGCTGCTTCTCTGCAACATCAATTCATGGAAGAAAATCTGGTAACATACAGACTGAATTATTGGGTAAACTGAAGGCAAGAGAGCAAGTAAAAATTGTGTCCTGGGACAATTAGAGAGAGCAGAATGTAAAGTAGATTTAGTTTCTATTATTGAATATTTTATCTTAAATAAATAATTTAAAATATTAAATTATAAAAATGCAAAGGAAAAATATTTGAGATTGATTTCTTTCATCAGAAAAATGTTTGTTTCTTAAGTTACTCTTTTTTTATTACTTTTTTATTGCCCCACAAATAAAAAGGAAGGAAAATACAAAATTAGAAAAAGGATTACATGGACTATGAAAGAGGAAGTAAATTTATAACAAAATCCTGATAGTGGACATCAGAGATAGAAACCAGTGAGCAGATGATGAATTTTAGTAAGAAGCCTTTGGAGGACTAGATGCTCACCTATCTATTTCAAGAATATGGACATTTAGAATTGTAAAATTATTTTTATATGAAAGTAAGGATTTTCCTTTGTTAACTGTACTTATCTTATTAGTGCGAGGTCTGCATGGATAGAAGTGCCAAACTACACTGCAATTAAAGAGATCTACTGTAATTACAACATGAATTGTCAACCACTGGAAATTAAAGTACTTTTTTTTTTTTTTCTTATTAAATGGAAAACAACAACAACAACAACAACAACAACACCAAACCACCCACATCTTGTAGTGTTATCAAATGCTTTACTCATGATTGCTGTTTAGTGTATCTTGGCTATAAAAATAACAATCTGAATGATGTTTGAAAGGTAGATTTTCAGTCCTTTACATTTATAGTGTACTCAGACAAACACGTAACCCCTGTATCCCGCCCCTTCTTCCCCCCGAAATGAACTTACACTTTGTTCTTATATTGAAGAAATAACAAATTAAGAAACCTAGCAGCTAAGAAATGTATTCAGCTGCTTCAAAATAGCCAGAGACACTGCCAATATGTAGCTTTGACATGGATGTTAATTTACCTTAACCTTAACCTTAATTTACTTTGTGGCTTGCAAAGAACAATGCTTCTGTCTTCAGAGTGTGGGGTCTGAAATATGTATGAAATATGTATGTATTTATGATTAAAACTATTGTATTACACTTATATTTTTAAATACTTTTTCAAAGCCACAATTTAAAAATGTTATTGAACAAAAGTTTTGCAAAAGTAGCTACATTTCACCTCTTCGTGCATTTCTCTGAAAATATTTCCATTCATGCATTGATTTTGAATATTAAGCTACATGTATCCACTAAAACAAAAAAAAAAACCTTTAGAAACATAAATATGCATATCAATGTATATCAATGTTTCTGATGATGCTGCAGAAGATCATTATATAAGGGCAACTCACTTTCTCATATATCCTAACTCACATACAAATTAATTAAATAGATTATTTATTTGGGCTAAACAACACACACACACACAAATCTTAAATGTACCTTTATGTGATACAGCTAAATACAATATGGGACTATTACATTCACCAACCTGGATACTAGCAGAGCAGCACAATCCATTTTGTTTTCTATACTTAGCCACTATCTTTGCAATAGTTAAGTATGAGGATAGAAGATGGAAAATATGAGAATATACTTTAAACATTTTGAAACACATGTAACTGAAGACTGTTACATGCATGCATATAAATAAGATATACAATACCCCTATGGGAAAACATAAGGAACAAATAATATGTGACAAAAAAAGGGTTCATATAATTTAGCTAAAAACACATGGGACAGGTTATATATTGCTTTAATGACCATCTTGAGGATGATTATGTACTTTCCTTGCACCCTCTCCCCCCATTATTTGATTCTAGGATATTGATGTAAAATTTCACATGAAAACCTCTCTTTCTGTATCTGCAAGATATTTATTATTTTAGTTCCTCTTCTTTTGTTACTTTTTTTTTAAATTATTATTATTATTATTATTTTATTTTTATTTTATTTTTTCTCTCTCTCAACATATATCTTTTGTTAGTTAGCTATTTGTTGTGAATACACTAGCCTTTGCTCTAGAGACACTAGACATGGAATTGATTTAAAGTGGTGGGCCATAACAGTGATTAATGGCTGTATACACCCTCTGATCTTGCACAGATGACAGCTAGCTGGCTCTGTTGTAGTGATACATGTTCCCCAAAGAAAAGGAAGTATTTGCTGAGTTGATTAATAATGTGCATCAACTATTAAAACAAAACTGGTCAGAGATAATTAATGGTAATCAAGAATATTGTGATAGGAAGAATAAAATTCAAGACAATAATATTCCTTTTCATTACTTCTAAGCACAGCTATAATAGGAGTTGAAACAAAAGCCTATGAATGGCCTACTATTTATAGATGTTAAACATCTTTCCATGCTCAAAAATAATAATAAAAAATCTTCAATAATGCTGACGAAAGCTTACCTTTCTTCTGCACGTAATTATTTAAATAAGTGAATTCTGGCATGGATCTCAAACTCCCTTCATCCTATTCTTTGACCATGGAAGGACATCAACAATTATCTGAGACTGTTTTGAGATGATTTTTAGGGATTTTCTTCAATTCCTATTCCAGTGAGTTTCATGAAAAGAAGTAAAAAGGAAGTGTTGAGTACAGAGCATTGAAATGAAAAATGTTTCTTTTTGGACAAATAATAATCTCTGTGTTTATGTGTGTATGTGTACATACATATACATTTAATTTAGTATGATTTAATTTAGTAGATTAAGTGCACTTGGAGCCATGGTGACTATAAAGAGGAGCTACTTTTGCACTAAAATTTAAATTGCTCTTAACTTTTGCTGATGAAAGCTATCAACAGGACTTTTAGCTGCAGATTTCAGTATCCAGACTGTAGCTCCCTTAAATACCTTTGATTTTTAGCTACAGGTCCCCATCTCATCATCTCTTTCCCTCTGTTCCCATTATCTCCACTTTTTCTTCTTACAGAAGTTGCATCTTGGATATTTAGAAGAGAATAGATGGAAGATTCTGCAATGCTTCATTATTTTTTTTCTATAATATTTCAAAATGTATTTTTATAATATTGATATGTTTTCCTGAATGTGTGTGCCAAGATATTCTTATGATTGTCTGAAATTTTCTGTAATTTTATGCTTAGATTAATAGTTTACAGTCACTGAATTTCATTGTAAGTAATAGGGTACATTGGTGTGAATGATTAAACGAAGAGCTCATTTACGAAACTAAGAGCATTTTTGATCCCTGCATGGCCTGAGCTCACCCTATATATATGAGGCAGCATGCATTTACTTTTCCAGGAAGAAAGTATCACCAATCTCCTATTCTCAGACTGTGTCTTCCCAAACATGCCCCTGACATTCATCAGGGCTCAGTATCTGAATTTCTACACTTCGGAAATCATTGCTAATGACTGCATTCTTACAACAATATATATATACATATATATATATTTTCTTAACCATGCAAGCTGAATGTTTGGTAAAACTATTTTTACATGGCATATAATCTGACTGTTCTTCTGAATAAGTCACAGGTGAATGCATATTCTTTCAGATATTACTGTATTTCATGCATTCAAAAGAGTTGCTTTCTCTCTGCGTGTATGTGTATGTTTTCACAAGACAGAGCAAGACAGGGAAAGCATAAATGAATCAGCTGTTGTAATTTTTTCTTATAGTTATTGTAAGTGGGTAGTGGACAACACGCGACTACAGAGTGACTTTACAAGGGCAGATAGTGATAGGACAAGCGGGAATGGTTTTAAACTAAAAGAGGGGAAATTTACATTAGATGTTAGGAGAAATTTTTTTTTACTCAGAGGGTGGTGAGGCACATCATAATTACTGAAGATAAATGTACAGTAGATTTACAAGTGTCAGTGCTTTCTGGTTGGTCATTGTTTGTTTTTAGCTCTGACCAACATCCATTTCACCTTATTCAACAACACAATATATTATACTGGGCAGGCAATTTCAGAGAACCATTCAAGATCTCTGTTTTGTATCCAGTATCCTCCTTTCTTCCTATCCTCAACAAGGACCTTTTAGAATGTAACTGGTTTTGTAGCCTTAGATTCCTCACTGCTAATTCCCCTTTTGCTGGCTTCCTGCAGTACCTATACATATTATTAATGACATTACCAGTCTCAGTTTCCTCAAAGCTCTGTAGAATTTTTGCATTCTTAACCTTCTCAATCTGCTACCATTAGCTGATCATAACCTCCTACTAGCAACCTACTTTTATGAATTAACACTGCCTTACTTCTTTAATTCGTGCTTCATTATCTTCCTTCTTCGTTTCTGTCTTAACATCCTGCAAGCTTTTGCCTGTGTCTTCAAACTCATTCAAATCAACTCATAGGGCACTATTAAATAAATCCTGCGTCTTTCCTTTCTTGTCTTTTCTTATAGAAAGGAGGCTCCTACATAAAGAACCTTATCTCTATGGATTCTAACCATAAAATTTTCCTTGAATCATCAGCTTCATTTGGCCTTGTACATTTTCATTCCAAAACACTTCATGGACATGTGCTTAGCCTACATCACAGTCTCACTGTACTTAGTACATGAACTACATTTTTATGAAACTGTGTGATAGAACTAATGTTCTGCTACATACACAATACTATTAAAATGTTTAATGCATGGCTTGTCTTGATGCTTTATCTTAAGCATGGGTTTTGTATTTGCAAAAGTGCACATTTCCCTTAGGCTAATAGCTTAAATGTTAATATTTACTTCTAGATTGCTCTTTGTGGTTAAAGTACTTATGGTTAGTTGTGAAGAATAAATATCACAGTAAAACAGCAGAAAATTCATACATGTACAATATAGGCACATTTGTCAGTGTACTGATGGATAAAACAATGTGTTTTTTATTTTTTTTAGCAGAATTTCAGATACACAGAAATATATGTGAGGTCTTTCAGTCAAATAAATATCAGAATGTGAGTTCATAATAAAATAAATAAAACAGCAACAAAACAACAAAAAAAACCAGTATGTTGTTCATAAGTAAACACAAACTTGTTTCCTCCTGAAATATGAAATGCTGTTCAAAAATCTAAATAGCTTCCTTGGGTAATTTGGAATTTAAGCTAAAGTTTTATCAAAGCATTGGCAGAAAATATTTGGAAATATCTGTTCACAGACCTCAGGAAATTACTTTTTCTTATGGCTCTGATTAAATATTTCATGGTAGTACATATTTATTTATTTGCACTTGCTATGTCAAGATAACAAACAAACAAACAAACACCTCTTTTTATAGCAAATATGCTTATTTTGAATATAGTCCCCATCATAACCAAGAGACCTGACCTACTCAGACTGCTGATTCTGCAGGGTGAATGTTATTTCATGCTGAAAATGAACACACAGAAACATTCCTCAGTGATAGCTTCTGGAGATGGTTTGTTAATTTAACATGTGAAAAAATACATTGAAGACCCCAGGTAATTTGTTGAACTGAATGATAGGGGAAACACACTAACATTAGAGTTTCATATTGGTAGAGAACTGATTGTAGGTAACAAAAGTTGTTGTCTTTTCTGTCTTTAGAATTAACAATATTTTGATCCGTTAAAAGCCCTTTATCTAGAATGAAAGTGATATTTGTCTTCTTCATGAGCATTTTATATGACATATCTTGCTTTAAGTATACACAGATAAACAAAAATGTCTACAACCCTAAGTGCATTCTAGAAGTTATTGTGTGACTATTATGGTCAATGTCCCTTTTCTTCCATCCTCTTTCCACCTCTACTTCACAAGTTTATGTTGTCTCTTTCTCCCTCTCCACCCACCAAAACTCCTCCTATGACCTAGAATACAAAATAATACATTAGCTAGTTTTGTTTCATTGACCAAAGTCTTGCTCTATTCATGAAACAGTTTGTTTAGACTGGAAGCTATGCCTTCCTCAGATGGCATGTAAAAGAGAAGCATCATCTGCTTCTACAATGTCTGGGCTTAATTCTTTTTGAGCATATCAGAGAAGCTCCCTTCTAGCTTTATGTACGAATAGCAAACTCATTACTGTAAAACAGACACTTTTTCTGCTGTCCCAAGCAGCTAAGTTTGTGCAAGCTGTGGTGGAAACACATGGCAAAGGATGTGTTCAATAAGTCTTGCATTCCAAGAAACAGATAATGAATTTTACATTTTTCTCTGACATAGAAAATGTTAGGGACTTTTATTATTATTTGATTTAAATGTATGTTTCCTCACTTTCCGTATTCTGGATTTTTCTTCAACGTTCATAAAACAGTATTGCACAAATATTTTCATCTCGAAGAAAACTAGAAGCCAGACCTTCAATCTTGTTGTGGTTAAAGACAAAAGTGTCATCTGTGTGAATTCCAAGACAAAAATGAGCTTAAAATGTCAAGTTTTCTTCAATTGTCTGAATAAACACGTCTTATGTTATTGCTGGTTGTTATTTATGTTACGACTGTGATCCAAACACGTGTTGGTCTCTATGTTGCACAGACATATACTTAAAGACAAACATTGTCTCAAAGACCAGATCTCATTATCTGATGCTATTGACATGTAAATAATACTACTCATTTTTATGAAACTCCATGAAATCACTTCTGTTCATAGCACTGCTTGTATATGGACCCACTCTAGCTATTTGTTAGGGTACCAACTTCCAATTACAGCTTCCCTCTGTTAACCTCCTAAATCCTCAATAAAGTGCTGAGAGAAAGAAATTAATCACCCCTGCCAATTTTAAGAAGAAGTAATTATTGCTGGCAAATAACAAATGTTTCACATTTACAAATTTGCAGTTTTTTGGCATGTGCAACTTCTTGATAGTTTAAAGTCATTCTCGGCCTGACTTTCAGTATATGAGCAGGCGATCTCGCTAAGTAAGATTTGGAAGAATGAAGAAGTTAGGTCTGAATACTGATCTTGTACTGCTAACTATGGACATTTAAGTTGAGGTCTGCATGTGCACAAAGACTGACCCATGTGATGACCGATTCAGTCACAGGTTATATAAATAGTATAGAAGGTGACAGAAGAAAGATAAATTTTGCCTTTGAAACTTGTATAAATATTAATTTTCATCTGATGGATTTGTTCTTCATCTAGTGCAATTCGCATGCATTTCTACATTATCATCTACAAAGAACAATTCTCTTCTAAATGCAATTTTTGGGACCTGCTATGTATTTATGACATTTTTCCTTCATTTTCCAATTACAGTTAAATGTTTTCTAAATCTTTGCAGCTGGTGGATAAAGAAAACAAATGTCATGAACTGGAATATTAAATCTTGGAAAAAGGATAAACAACAAAACTATGCAGAGTACTATAAAAAAATTCAAAAATGTTTCAAAATATGTTTTTTTTTTTTTTTTTTTTTTTTTTCTTGTTCATAGTAACTAAGTAAAGGATTAGTGGACATAAAAAGGTGAACAAGTGTTTAAAAATCAAAGCTAAGCAGAAAAAATAGATAAAGTTATTTTACTGAAGTTAATAAACCCCACATTCTGAGACAAATATCCTCAAGCCATTTGTTTAAACAAGCATTAAGTTTAGCAGTACTACACCATAACATGATACTCCAAATTAAACTTTTGCATCTCAAGTGACCTTTATAGCAGTTTTACAGTTCATAAATTCTTTACAATAGTGCTCTGTGGAGTAGTTTTAATAAATCTTGATTGTGCTGTAAATGTTATAGCACATACTTGAAATGGCATTTCCAGTCCTAACAAACACAAGTGCAGAAATGATCCTCCTATTCCATATGGAGAATTGCGCTTCAGTGTTCATGAAATACTGGAGAATACTTCAGCAATGAAGGGGGAAATACCATAAGTAACCCAGTCCTACTGGAAAAGAAAAACATGTCTGACAAACTTCTTTATCATGGAGGGGATGCCAGCTGTTTATGTACCAATAGGAAAAATCTTCTTCAGTTTTCAGGGCTTCTAAACTATTCAGAGTAGCTAGAAAGAGACAGGATCATGTTTTCCATTTTCTGTTTCATTTTAAGACTTAATTTCTTGGACAAGTGTCATATTCATAGAACGTAAACTGTGTGGTCTGTTTCATTCTCCCCAGAACTCTGGGATAAGTATGCCTATTAAAGTATGTCTGCTTAATCTCATTTATCTGTTTAATAGGATTTTTCCCCCCCTTTGGAAAAAAAAAATAAAAAAAAAAATTGAATAGAGAATTGAATTAAACTATACAGAAAGCATTCTAGTAATCTGTTAAGCCACCTGTTTATATACTAAAATTTTCTGCCATCTGTATTTACTTCACCTTTTTTTTATTCCAGCTATTTATTTACTTATTGTATCCTTCACATCTTTTAGATAGTTTGATTATGTTTGATGAAAAAATTATCATTGCTGAGCCATCATTTTCAGACAATCATCAGGTCCTCTATTTTAACATCTTCACTCTCTTTAAAAGTTCAGTGCAATAAAGTTTCTCATTTTTGTATGTGTCATTTAGTTTCTTGTTTACATCTGTGAGAAGCATTTCCATTGCTTATAATTTTCATAATTTTATTTTATTTTATTGATCTCAGCCCCAATTTTTATCTTCACTGTATTTTTCTCTTTTCTCCCTCTTCTTTTCAGATATGAGAAAATGAATAAACTCTATCTTTTTTCCCTCATATAGTCAGGTAAAACTGTTTCTACTCAGACAAATTTAAAACATTTCAAACTACCGGAAATAAGCAAAACTTGAAAAAGAACAAAAATAAACAACAATAAAACCCCCATCCCATATTTCAATGAATGTTAAATTATAAATTTTGGAGCCAGAATTGCAAGCATTTACACATTTTAAGGATATTATTCTCAAAAATATGTACAAGTTATTGCTGAATTAGTGAACAGGTTAACAGGTTGCCCAGTTAAGTTGTCCAATCTCTCTCTTTGGAGATCTTGAAAAAAGGTCAGGACATGGTCCTGGGAAATTTATTCTAGGTGGCCATTTTTGATCAGGGGGCTCGAACAGATGAGGTCTCTTCCAACTATTTTGTGATTTCTGTGATTCTGTGAAGATAAGTACATGGACATTCTGTTCTTTCTCTATACACAAACAAACAAACAAACACACAAAACCCTATAAGGTCTGAAAACCAATCTGTGATGTTGAAGGGATGCACATTGTGACTTAAAGGAAGTTTAACTACTGATCTATTAATTTGCTTATGAATAATGAACAATATAAATGGTATTTTACAATGAAATAGAGATCGTATATTAGATATATAGACATATGCAGTCAAAGTGAATTCATAAATTGCCAGGTCTGGCATAAATGATTAATACAGAAAAACCTTAAAATAAAAATTATACGTGGTCCTATAATATAGTATTAATGTATCTGGGTTACGGGTCCATTATCAATATAAGAGGCATTGTTTTTTGTGTTAGTTAAATGTTGATCTGCAAAGATAAATTTAATAACAGATGACAGATTCCAAAAATGGTTCATTCCTCCTGAGGATGGAAATATGTATATCAAGGTATCTGCTTGAGCAGCTTAAAGAAGACGGAGGTTAATAGTCTTTATAATTGCCAGAACCTGTGATGAGTTCTTAAATCAAACAGTCAGCTCTGGCAACATATGGTATCTGCAAATTACTCCACAATGTTAATAATAGGAGTCAATTTAGTATATTGTTTTAAGGATTTTGCCTATAATTATAGTGTGATTTTTTTCTCCATCTGCTTTAAAACTTTACAGTTACGTTGTAAACAGCTAAATGCATCTGAAAGGATTTTGAGCACAGACAACTGAACATGATGTTTAACGAAGGTGATATAATTGATCTATCTTTGATTTATCTAGATGTATCTGTAGGGGTTACTTTGAGTAGAATTCTTTAGAGTATCCTTTAGAGTATCTTTCTTTAATTATATTAAACAATACTGTAATGAGTGTCAATATGTTGGTCTTAAGCATCTGATTTGCTTAAACACCTTCTCAGCCAAGGTGTTTCTTTGCTTTTGAAGTTACGTTTGGTTTAACTTTTAAATTCTTAATCTCTTTTAACCTTTTTTGTTTGTTTGTTTTTGTTTTTACTGATCCTGTGATAGTGGTTCAGGGAAAGCTCAAGTGAGGTAGATTGGATGATGAATATTCTAGATACTATGGGAAAAATATTAGAAATCAATTCTATCCTGAAACAGGTGAAGCAAAAGGGGGAATGGAGGCATGAAGAAGCAAATATTTTTGCAGGAATTATGAGTATCACTCAGGCTTTCTATTTTAATCAAAGCAAAAATGAGTCATGTAACAATGAACTATCATACCACTACAATGATCAACTTGTTAGCCAAACCATCACCACACAGATCCAATTCTGAGATATATAGTCTTGTGCAAAATAGCAATTTCATTTCCCATCTTAATTATTAAATACATGATTGAATCATGCTCATGAGTAGTGCTGATTATAAATTAGAGAAACAATCTGATCAGCATCTTGTTCTTCACATGAAAGTTTTTGCTTGTTCTTTCCTTCCATTCTTTCCTTTTTTCTTTTGTTCATTTTTTTTTTCTTTCTTTCTATGTAGAAAGAATTTGTGTAATCTCTCGGTCTACATGCTCGGTCTACATGTTATTTCCTAGAACTGTAAGGATTGATGTGTGAGAGATAAGAAATTCTGAGGCAATGTAGAGTATATCCATAAAAACTGCCTTCATAGTCATTCAAGTGTTGATGTGTAGCTGCTTCCCAAAACTAGAAAACAAAACAAAACAAAACAAAAACAAACAAACAACAAAAAAGCAAGGGCTCAATTCTTTTTAAGATCTTCAAGTTAAAAATTGTTTGGATTTCCATAAAAGAAGTAAGACTGGACTACACTTCTTGTTTAGCAAAAGTAACTTGTGTACATAAATCTGTCAGACTTTGAAACAAAAGTTATTCTTTAGAGAATGTCAAATTAGGGGGTCAGACGAAATCATTTTAAATTAGGAAATATTTCTGCTATCTTTCAATATATAATATAGAAAATATATAATATAGAAAATTCATAAGCCTGGTGTTACATTTTTCAGTCTGTGCAATATCCTAGCTGATCATAGAAAGTTCTATATACGATTGCCATCCAGAAGCCCAGTAACATTTTGAGACTGCTAGATTATATTATAACTTACACAGTGGAAAAAGATGTGTCTGAGAGGGAGATAGCTAGAACTAAACCACTGAAAAAAAAATCAACACATTTTTATATGTAGAAGAGGGACTTACTAGATTTCTTAGCAAGAAAAAATATCCAGATTTTATATTCATTTTTAAGCCATATTCATTACAGTAGTGAACATTAATATAATGCAATTGATTAACATTAATTGATTAAGGCACATTAATCAACATTAATACTTAAAGACAGTATCAAAAATGTGAATAATTTCAAAAGCTAACAATAACAAGTCTAGGCCTCTGAACTATATTTGCTGACAGGAAGAAGCAAAATACTTGGTTTGTTTTGAAATATCTCTTTTTAGTGAAAATGCACTAAAATTGTTTTGGAAATTAGTGCCAGTTTCCTGTCAATTCTTTGAATGTAAAACATGCTCAAAAGGAGAGCTTGACTAGACTGAAAATTAAATGGAAGTTCCTTGCTGTTTAAGGCTGTGAACCATTTCTAGAATCATCTAGGGTATCTTTGAACTAGGAACCCCATTAAAATGGATATTTGGAAATGTTATAGTTGCCAACATTGTTCTTTGTGAATACTTTTTGCATAAAAAAGCAAAACACAATAATATGGAGTAGTTTTCTATTAAAAAAATTATGGTGACTGAATACCACCCACAGATTGGATGACATCCAGTTAAGTCATCCTTTTCTCATTTGTAACCTTCACTCACATAATACATATTCCAAAACACATGCAAGGATTTATAGCTAAACTAGATCACCTACAATAATATGATTTAAGTTTAAATAAAAGCTATCCTGAGCCTGAGTGACAGTCTGTTTTTACTGTTTAATAATTCTGAATCTGAAATATGCAGAGTGGCAGATCTTACTTTACTAGTAATAAATAATTGTTCTACTTCATATAGAAAGATGTTTTGGAAGAGGTTGTTCTGAATTTACTTGTCTATTTGGTCATGGAAACTGGCTTAGCAGAGAAATAGCTCATGGAAGATTCACCTAAGGGTTAATATACAGTTGTGCCCAAACAATATGCAAATAGCTTTCTAATTAACTATGTGAAAAAGTTCTGACAATGTCAACAAAAGCAGAAAGAAGAGTCCACCTTGACTCCAGTTATCTCTTTGTTGTCTTTACCTTATAAAAAGGTTCCATCAATATGTCCTCCCTCAAGAGACTATCGTTATTTTAAAAATGATTTTACCTCTCCAAATCCAGAAGAAAGGTGTGGTATTTAAGATATTCCCTTGAATTATTTCAGTAGCCCTGAAAACAGTTTATTCAGACTCCTACAAAATATATAATTTAGTCGAGAAACCTAACTAAAATAAGTCATTCTTTACCTCGTATTGAGTAGGTGTCCTGGTTTCAACCATTTCATATGTACATATATGGAAAGCGGTGATTAAATGGAATATATTGAAAAATGTGGGACCTGAGCATGCCATAAGTGGTGTGGAATAAGGGGTAGATAAGGTGACATAAGGGGTAGATATTCTGGTTTTGGCTAGGATAGAGTTAATTTTCCTCCTAGTATGGTGCTGTGTTTTGGATTTAAGATAGCAATAATGTTGGTAACACACTGATATTTAATTGTTGCAGAGCAATGCTTACACTAAGCCAAGGACTTTTCAGCTTCTCACACTGTCCTTCCAGCGGGCAGGCTGGGGGTGCAGCAGGAGCTGGAGAGGACAGACCCAGGACAGCTGACCCAAACTGGCCAAAGGGGCATTCCATACCATCTGACATCATTCTGAACAATTCATATGAGGTGGCTGGCCAGGGTGGGGGGACTGGCTGCTAGGGGATAGGCTGGGCATCAGTCAGTGGGTGGTGAGAAATTGCATTGTGCATCACTTGTTCTATACACATTATTATTATTATTAACATTATTAGTATTATCACCATCATCACGATCATCATCATTTTTTTTCTGTCCTAATTAACCGTCATTTCAAGCCACAAGCTTTCTTTTTTATTTTTTTTTTTATTTTTATTTTTTTAATTCTCTCCCCCATCCCATGGGGAGGGGAGGGGAGGACGATGAGTGAAAGGCTGTGTGGTGTTTAGCTGCCAGCCAGGTTAAACCTCAACAGTAGGTGAACATCTGGCACTAGGCTATGATATTTTTGGTTCCTCCTAAATTATTTGTCACCTGTGTGACAAGACGAGGAAAGGAGAGGAGAGGAGAGGAGAGGAAAGGGAGAGGAGAGGAGAGGAGAGGAGAGGAGAGGAGAGGAGAGGAGAGGAGAGGAGAGGAGAGGAGAGGAGAGGAGGCTTAAATGTATAGCCTACAAATATAATTTATATATTTGAAGGCAGTTAAATATATAGCCTACAAATATAATTTGAGCAAACCAAACTTCTTGGACATTTCAGTGCTTCTCTTATGAACAGTATTTTAGTCCTTGGCTTTGCTGAAGAAGGTAGTCCAGCACTGCATATAAATCCATATTTTTCTTCAATTTACACTTCTATATTCCAACATATCCTGTGACAAAACACTGATGTAAATGCATAATGCATAATATTGTATAATGGAAAATATTTTTTGTTGTTGTCCCAACAGTAAAAATAAAGTAAAAGGAATAAAATAATTTTAAAAATTAAAATAAAATATTAAAACAATTTAAAGGGGAAAAAGCTGATGAATTTTAAATAGATGTATTCTGATTTAAGCTTCTTAATGAAATATGGTTAGCTGAAGCTCCTCTCATGTGAAGAATGCCATGCACCAAAAAGCTGGTCCTTTACTCCTACTTTCCTAACTTAAATGAGGAGATGAACACCCATGAGCAGCAACAGAGAAGTCAATTGCCTATGAATAACTTCATTTGTATATAGATGTTCCATTAGAGGCTGAGGTTACATAAGTCTCTAGTAAGTCTGCCCAAATGTGACATACATTTCAAAATGCATGCTATATCCTTACTGCGTCATAAAATTTGCATAAGCACATCAGAACTAAACATAAATATTATACTGAAGTGTTTTAACAGGGCACTCCATATTTGTGAATTCATTCAGTTTTTGTTGTTGTTGTTTTTGTTGTTGTTTGGGGGGTGGGGCATGAAAACAACTCCCAGTTCCATTTTAGGTTTCCTTTTCTCTGCAGTGAAAAACTAGCTGCACTGAAAAAGCTGACATCATGATAAACATAATAATGGTCTTTGAGAATATAAAAAACTACAGCACAGAGGAAAGGGATAAACTGCTTTCCATATCGGAATTCGTATGAGAAGAAATAAATTAAAGCAAGGCAGATTTAGGCTCAACTACCTCACAAGACTTTCTGTCTTGTTTTGGACTGTATTACTTTGGGAGTCTGGAAGCACCCTGGCTGGATGTTAGACAGTATCTGTCAAGCATGGGCAAGGTGCACTTGAGGAAAGAAATGGAGTAGATAATCTCCTAATGTTACTGCCAGCTGTGTTTTCTATTATGCTTGTTGCCTAGACATAGAAAGAAGTCATGTGTGATTTATTTGTGTGCCAATGGATACACTAGTTTCTCTCTATTTCAGTGATTCATTGTTCTAATGTAAAGTTCCCAAAACTTTATACTGGAGCTGGTGAGACTTTTGTACAAGTACAAGGTTGTTAAACTCTGTCATCCAAACCCTGTTCCAAACATCTTTCAATCAAAAATTTTTTTTTTGCAATTTTTTCAAGTTTCTTAAATGTCCATTTCAAAGTGTTTTGTTTTTTTTTTTAATTAATTAGTTAATTAATTTTATTGTGAATATGTTCAATAAATCCCTCATTAACGTGAAAATATATTTTAGTTTTTCTTTCTGATTTGAAAAATATATCCTGATTATTTATGGAGTACTAATGTTATTGTAGATACTGGTGTTTTAAGAGACTGATAACGGACATTTATCACAGAATCACAGGATCATCTAGGTTGGAAGAGACCTCCAAGATAACCTAGTCCAACCTCTGACCTAACACTAACAACTCCTCCACTAAACCAGATCACTAAGCTCTAAATCTAAATGTCTTTTAAAGACCTCCAGTAAAATGCTATAGTTCATTTGTGACTGATTAGACATGCTTGTTGACTTGAGATGGTACAGGAATAGGATGCACTATTTTTCTACATAAGACCATGTAACAATGTCACTTCTTTTGTAATGTTTTATAATTTTTAAAAGCCTTTGAGTCCTCTTTCTGATACAAGGAAATATATTTTCTAATTGCTCATTTGTAGAACTAGCCTAACATCCTAGCTCTTATGAAAGTTACCTCCCTTTAACTGGATAATTAATTTACAAAAGGGAGGATCTGGTCCAACAAGCAAATTAAACAAAGAGGGAAACCTAACTAATTCAGGAAGAGGGGGAAGAAAGAAAATGAGTGATAATTCAAATTTGCAAGGCAAATTCATGGCAGATGACAACTGAAGGTCACAATAAACTTGCAGAACATTACATATACAAATTTACATTAACAGAGTATTGTTCTTGCACTGTTTCCCTAATGCAAAAGACTCTCTCAAACAGTGAGCATGTTCCACTTTTCTAAGAAAATATTTCTATGAACAATTCAAGGCAAATCCAGCATCATCATTTTCTGTGTTTAGGTTCCATTAAGTCCTCTGGAATGTTGGGAGATAAACACAAACTTTTTTGTTTTGTTTTTGGTCTTGGTCCAGATATTGATCTTCACTTTCTTTTATCTTCTAGATTTGAGTATCTCAAACAAAATGAATGTTTTAATACTGCTCATTTGTTCCTAAAACTTAGAATTGACAAAATATGATGCTAAACCACATTGACCTTAACTAATTACAACATTTACTGAAAGAAAGTGTAGATCTGGAGAAGCTTTTGTTTTTGGTAAGGTAGACTCCTGGGAGGCTGCAGTTGGCTTGAGCAATGTAAAGATTATACCCCATTTTCCTTGCTTTCCTACATATTAGAAATAATCTATTAATGCTTGTGAAATTCTCATACTGATGCAGAGCCAGAGGCTCTAGTGACTAGTGAGGATCCTACCTTGCAAGCTCTCACTACTTAATATCTTGGAGCATTCGACTTCATATGTGGCAAAAGGCTATTATTCTGAACATTTGTCAAGATCTTCTGCTGAAAGTATGTTTCTATGTAATCTCACTATTGGAATAATTACATGGCTTGAAAAGTGATATATGTTATATCATTTATAATTTTCCTCTAATTTGTAATGAATTCAAATAATTAAAAAGTAGTCTGAAATAGACAAATAAAAAAAATTCAATACTTCAGTTTGACAGTATAAGCATATTTTGCTACCGAGAATATAAAAGTGAGCATTTAGAGTGCATTTATTTGTTTATGTAAAGAGATTATGTGCAAGTTATGTAATTCAAATTTGAGCTAGTCATATTTTTCTGGTTAAAAATAAAATATTTTTAGTACTGTCTTTCCTTATTTGGATGAGAAGAGCAGTCTCTCTTCTGAAAGAAGGCCTCATGGATTTTACACCAATTAATAAAAAGGCTATGTATTTTTGATATTCACAGAATATCAGAAAAATATTCTAGAAAAAGTGAGATATTTGGCTTTTAGGCTTTTTGACTCTTACCATCCTTTGGGAATCAGGGCACCAACAGATATATGTATACAGAAATGTTGGAGAGAAGTCCTTTGGAATAGCAATTCTTGTGATACAAGCTTTGAAACAAGCAACTCTTAGGTACTGATTTGTTTCTGAGTATAACTGGCAGTTTTCAGTTAGCAGATGATAGGTATCCTTTTCCCACTGTCACTGTGTTAAACTAATCGCTTCACTGTCTCCTACAGTACAGATTTATGACTACGTCTGGCACTCTCCGTATCAAACATAACTGTCCTTGGCTCTAAAACATAGAGGAATGTTACACCAGCATTCCAGAGAAAGTAAATCTAGTCATATGAGGAACTGGAGGGGATAAACATTTCTTTCTCTCTCCATGTGCTTCTGAAGAGCAGTATCCTGCCTCCCTTTGAGAGACAAAACATCAGCTCTGTGTTCAGCTGTTGACATGTTGAGCTTGAATTGTTTAGACGTAAAGGAGAATCAGCAGTTGAAATATTACTCTATTTGCTGTGTTTGCACATTGCTGGACTGCAAAATAAGTTGTACTTTTCAATTAATAATTAGCTAGTAACCTCATTGAATAGGGACTATTGTGTTGCTTTCTAACAGGCCCAAATAGAAATATGGGGCTTCGGAAGACTTCTTTATCATAGAGATGCATTTTTACAAACTGTCATGTGGTGGTGGGAATCCTAGACTATATCTATTCAGACCCCAAAATGGCAAATTTCCTTGCGTTAGCTGCCCTATTGTTTTCACACACAATTTTAAGTAAGTATATAGTAACTTAATCCAATATAAAAATAAAGCCTTATATTATTATTCTCTTGTTTTAATCCATTTGCACAGAGAATGATGAGAAAAATAAGTCTATATCTGGAAATGTACTTATAAATCTTGGGGGATTTCTAGTGGGTTTAAGAGTATTCTTGTGAAATAATGCTCTGATTACACAGAGAAATGTCAGCCTGAGTAAATTTTCTGAATAAAAGAGGTTGATAGATGTTATGATAGCTATTCCTGAGGTCACCTTAAAAAGTGTGCTAAGAAGAGGCCACAGTCCCAGTCTCACATTAAAAACTGAGCATAGTTCAGGTTTAACCATGCCTTTCTTCTTCTTTATTATTTTATTATTATTATTATTATTATTATTTATTTATTTTTTTTTTTAAAGGAAAGCACTTAAGGGCGGATTTTGACTACAGCTTATTTCATACAAAAGGTATTGATAAATTACAGTTATCTAGTGTAACCGTAGGCCTATCAGTCACACTGAAGTGCTGCTTCAGGCAGTATGGTAAAACCAGTTGGGCTCTGTCATGAGCTTGAAATCTGTAAATTAAAAGACATCAGAACAAGATATTAAAAGGTGTGAAGCAGGATGGGCAGGAACACAACACCTATTGGTATTAGGCAAGACACATACAATTTTCGCGAAGGTAAGAGATGAAAACTTTTGCTGCCCAGCTGTGTCACCAGGTGGGATCAGGCCTGCTCTCACTGCACCTGTGCAGCACCCATCCTGCTGTAGGTTTACCAAAACAATTCAAGCCAACTTGTCTTTGTATTTGATGGACAATAATAATAATAATAATTAAATAATTAAAAAATCCTTAGTGTTTCTGCTGAGGTATCATTATCAAGTCAGCACGTCTTTCACTAAAAAATCCTGCCTATGGAGATGAAATCTTCCTTCTTCCTACTATTTTCCCTTGCAAATACTCTTTGAAGTAATTTCAGAGCAAATCTGAGTACTTTCTTTTTGCCTAAGATTCTCCAGTCTCATAAGAATTTACAGATAAATTAAGAATTATATTTTTACGTTTTGAATGTGTATAAAACATATGATCTATTCCACCCTGGTACACTAAGATCAAGCATATTTAGACCACTACCACCAGTTTATGGCACGTTTATAAGCCATGCTTTACCAAAATCGAAAACAACAACATAAATGAAAATGAAAAACCTTTGGATAGTGTCCTCAGAAAGCCTTTTCAGTTCCAGAGAAATTTTTCATCTAGAATCCAAATTAATTTTTTTTTTTTCATGCATTGGAAAAATATGATTACTCTCTGTTTATGATCACTGAACATTTATTATTATTATTATTATTTTTTGAATATATACACCTGATTGAGTATCCTCTCCCCATTTCTATACTACCTAAACTATGTTTTTCTTTACTCATGAATCATGTCTTCCAAACCAGTTATTTTTTTCTCCCAGGTTCTTAAGAAATTCAAAAAGCTGATCTAAACTACCTATTTTCAAATTCAAACATTCAGTTGAGGAATCTAACTTGTGCATTTATGGGAATATTTAGGGAATGGAAACTAGGATAACCATACTATAGTTTCCTATGGCAATTTTTTTTTAATGTTAGTTTTGCTTTCCCAGGCAAGTTTTTACTTTACAGGCAAGTTTTAGAGGATAATTATGACTAGTGAGAGATCAGAGTCTGATCAAAGTTATAATTTACAACGAAAATTTCTTCAGTAGGAGGAGAATATCAGTTCTCATGGTTTAATACTTTATGTTGTCTCCTCCAGCTTGAACCTTTATTTTCTGGTTGGAATTAAATAAATTAAATATTTGAATTCAGAGAGCTTTTATGGTTGCCATTTTTTGGTTTGTTTGTTTCTTTATTTTCAGAAAGACTAAAGCTATACTAAATATCATTGAAAATTTCAGTCTTTTTTGAGTTCTTCTTAATGTTCTCTCCTTTACTGTTAAGCACCAAGCCTCTGTTTTGATTTTCCCTTTATGCATTTAGGTAACCTTATCTTGTTTCCTTTTATGTTCTTCTGCCTTTCTGATCTTATTGCTAAAGGGCTTGAGCTGTTCTTTCATACTCATGTTTAGACCTGTAATCTTCTTTCCATTTTTCTTATGGTTCTTTTAAAATTTTCAGGTCACTGGAGAAATTCTGATGCCTCCACAATAGTTCCTTACTATTCTGCCATTCCTTGCTTTGCTTATGTATAACCTACCATTGTGCATTAATTACCTTCTCTTTCAATAAATCCCAGCAGTGCTGCACTCCATTGCCTTTTAAACCCCCTTGTGGCGTAATTCACCTTTTTCTAGGATTACAGTCTCATTAGTTTTGGCTGTGCTTTAACTGAAGTAGTTCATCCTACATACTGTCATACTGGGACAGTTGTATAACAACATCCTAAAGGTTGTTCTCCTGCTTGACACTCTGTCATGACTGTCTTGCAGTTAACACTTTTCTGCCTAAATCTGTTTAGAAGAATAGGTTTTTCTTTTTTTTTTTTTTTCTTTTTCTTTTTTTTTTTTTTCTTTTTCCTCTTTTCACCTCCAAGATTTTATCATTAATCCTAATCAAGTCTATTTTAAATCTCTTTCTCTGTGTCAACTCATAGATGCCCTTCCTCTTCATTTTTGCATGGACCCCTTAAATCTTTTTTTTTTTTTTTTTTTTTTTTCTGCCTTCTTTGGGTAATACCATTCCAGGCATCAGGACACCTATCTACTCTTAGTCTTCTGAAACATTCATCTTTGAGTCCTCTGTCTCCATCTGCCTCTGTGATTTTTATCATGCCATGCTGCTGTGTTCTGTACCACCACTCTACTATCAGATGCTTGCAGTCTATTTTATATTAGATAGCATTCAATATAGAAGTATTATTAGACTAATTTAAACGTGCAGCACAGTAAGGTAAATCAGAGGGGTAGGGACACCTTACTTGTCTTTCTGAAGTAGCCCTTACTGTCAGTACAAGCAAGAGCACATTCCTGAAATGACATGTTCTCTTCATTTTAAGGTAGCCAAGGTCAGGATCTTCAAAAAGACCTTTAAGTAATGGCATTTCTTCGCAAATGATCTTTAGGTACCAGAACAGGCAAGAAGAGAGCTACGGGTAGTGTTCCTATTTTAGACTGCTCCACATGTGAGCACTTTCTCTTTCAAGAAGAGGTAATAATAGAAATCTAAGAATAGAATGAGTCAGAGCAGAATTAAAATATAACCTTGACTTTCTTGCCTCACAGCCCTCAGGAAATCACATGCTGATTTTACAGATTGTTTAGTATTTTCCATGTTCCTTTATTTTGAAGCTCTTTTGGGAAGAAGGAGTCGTTCTGTTTTTGCTGGTGCAGGGACAGGCAGCTGCCTCCCACCCTTGGAGCACTGGATTAAGCAGAACCTCATGAGGGAAAATACCTCTGGGGTAGGGTAATTATATGGTTTGTAAAATACCTTCCTCCCCAGTCCAGATTCAATTTCTGCTTATCCCAGTACTTGGCCATTGGTGTCCTATACTGATATACTAGATGATATATACCAGACATGTGTGGGCCAAGATCATATTTTAAAAATGCATAAACATGCAGCTGTACAATTTCAACAGTTTCTTACGGTGTTTTTGTTTTGTTTGTTTGTTTGTTTTCAGTAAGTATGTCACATCAGTATATTTTGGGTAATAAAGAATAAGAGTTTTTCTTGTTTCTAATGGGTAGTGACATCTTTTATTAGTATTGCATTTTACAATATTTACATCACTATGATTATGCATTACAGAGATTTAAAATTGTGTCAGCAAACTCAGTACTTTGAATTTCAACCCCTGCCCCCCTTTTTTTCCAGATGTGTATTTCAATCATGAGTCTCTGCTCTAGGCTAAAAATTATTTAATATTCTCAACTCCAAAGGCCTTGATTTATTTTAATTAAAATAAAACATCTGTTTAACTTTTAAATGCTCTCTTATTAACCATACCAAATGAGAGCAGAAGTAAACTTTCTCTGTTTGAAGCTTTTGTAATTTTCCATAGGTCAGTGAACTGGCAAAACAAATAAATTGTTTTAAAAATCAACATTTTTTTAAATCATTTTTTTTGAACACTTGGCAATATTTCCATATTTATCACTTAGTATCTCTTGCTAATTTAACTATTCTGCATTGAGACTAATCTTTTAAGTGTATAACTGTACTGCTATACATGTTAATTTTGATGATATAATTTGACCCTTAGAGAAACCAACCTTTACAGAGTATTACAGAAGTTGTCACAACTGTCAAGTGTATTGTGCAGTCTGAAGTAAGTATGTTCAAGAGTTAGACCCTAGAAACTTCTATTCATACTGAGGCCCCACACTTTAGTTGTACACTTAAGACTTCTACAATGCTGACTGTATAATTTATTCCTAATTATCTATTGCCTTGACAGTGGCAGAGCAATCATACTGAGCAGTATCTAGGGTTTGCCTCTGTTACTTTGAGTATTACCTGCTCACAGAGAAGCCTACTGCTCTCTGAGAGTGGCAGAATCTGGTTACTAATTGCTTGTAATTCCTTAGGTCCTTGTTGGGCTTGTTTCAATCTGGATGCCATCAACATTCATGCCAGTGTAATAGGTATTATAAAATCCCCATTATAATTCCTCTTTAATTTACATCCTATTATCTTAAATTGCTTCATCATTTTTTTCCAGAGCTCCTCCATTCTTTCAGTAATACCCTTTCTGTAAAACTGGCTAAGTATTTCACCACCGGTTGGATCTGCTACAGTTTTCTACTTTGTCTTTTAATAGCTTATTCAAAAGGAGAGAAAAGCACAGTGCGCTCACAGTAGAGTGCAGTAGTATCGGTGTTAGTGTTCTCAGAGTTTTCCTTTCTCTGGAGCATAATGGATAAGTCTTGTGGTGAAGAGAAAACCTACTGGGCTAATGGTAATAAACTTGTAAGCAGTGAGAGACTTGTTCACTCAAGTTCGACAGGAATTTGAATAGCTCTGTGCAGCTTTAATGAGGACTCTGCCTGAGAATAGGTAATTAAATATCAGACTGGTTATCCAAATGAGGAGATAAAGGTGAAAATATACTGTTCACATTTACAGGAAAATACAGAGTTTTGTATTTTTCTTGGCTTACCAACTTTACAGTGAACTCAGTTTAGAATACTTTTAAATGTATGCCCATGTGAGAAAGAAAGAGACACAGCTGAAAAGTAGCACACTATTACCAGAGTCTCTTGGCAGCAAACAGTGTCTGAATAGGCTTCAGCAGACAATTTGTCCTTATGAAAGATATTCCTTATGCTTTGGAAACATGAGCATTATTGTGTATCAATAAAAATAAAAACAGTTGTATCATTTCAATTCATGGATTGTCTGTTTTGACACCTTTCCCTCATCTGCTAAGCCTCCCCTGTCCTGCCTTCATTATTTCATAGATGGCTTTATGTGATCTGAAATATGGACTACACGTTTGTGCTTTAAAGGCCATTTCTAAGATGGATGGAATGTTTAATTCTAGTAATCTAATCACCTAAAGCAGATCGGTGATTAGATACCTTGACACCTGATACCCTGAACTTCTGTGATTTATGAAGTTTTAAACCTATGAAATAACTTCGACTAAACTCAACAAGCTATTTGAAATTTCACTGCTTCCCAAGGCTAAGCCTTGCTCACTTTTTTTTTTTTTTCTCCTCACATTAATATTTTAGCATTTTTAATGTATTTAAAATTCTTTTTGTCATTTCACTTATATTATTGCTTTCCACCGATTCTCATCTTGACATGCAATATAGTTCAGACAAGAGCTGCAGAATGTAAGGATATGAATGTCCACAAAAAAAAAAAAAATAAATAAAAATAAAAAACTGGAGACTGATTTTGGAAATTTTAGAAGTATACAGTAACACATATTTCTTATTATTTTTTCAAAACAGGATTTCACATGTTTGTTTGTTTGTTTGTTTGAGGACACTGTCCTTTAAAAGCTACTTGCTCTTTGCCAGGATAACAAATAAAATAAAATAAATAAAAGTAAAGTCCTAGGTTTGCTAATAATTAGGAGAGTGGAATTTTTAAATGTCAAGGAGTGATTGATAAAAACAGATGAAAACTTTTCAATAACATCTTTCCTTTCTAAACAGAAGTCCATGGAAACATAAGGTATAGATTTTTCCTGACAGTATCAGTGTGTAGTTTTATTTAAATTATATAAGAAACTGCACAATAAGCATTACTCTTTGTGAGCTGATCACATCAAATGTCAAGATAAAAAGTTTTTATTCCCACAACTAGTTGTTTCTAATAAACCACAATTACTAATGATTTCATTATTTCATACTATACATTTCATTAAAATGTTTTCTTCATTAATGACATGTCATGAAACTAATCAAATGTAGTGGACCGATTTAATCTTGATTTAGTTTCTTTGAAATAGAAGGTATTATATGAAGAGTGATCGTTTAATATAGGCTGGAAGGGACTTCCAGGCTCTTGACCAGAGTTTGGGACTGCTCACAGCTATGTCTTAATTCTTCATACCAATCTGTGGACTTTCCTCTTACATATGAAAATCTACATCTGAAAATACATAATGAGACCCTCAATATAATATTACCAAAAAAATCTCAGCTTACAGTGGACATTATCATCCTTGTCACCAGCAGTCTTTATAATTTATCCTATTGCATTTTTAACAATTTAATACAGAAGATCACCTAGGTTGTCCTGTAAACTATTTTAACATATTGAAAATGTGTGGAGAGGTACACCTGAGAGTGATCACAGCAAACATCAAGCTAGGCTAATCAGCAAGTAGGGGAAGAAACTTGGAAGGAAGTACTGCAGCCACCGTAAGTCTGGAACAGGGAAGAGCTGTTTTCATTTCTATGTCTCTGTGCTTGAGGCAACTGGGAGACTGGGGAATCCAGAAGTGAGCTACTGAGTCCACGTGGTGGTTTTACCGTGCTAGGCAGTTGAACACCACAACCACTCTCTCACTCCCCCTCCTCAGATGAGGAGGGGAAGAAGTAAAGGAAAGAACAACTCACGGGTTGAGATAAGGATGATTTAATTAAAGAGAATATATATATATATATATATATATATTTATGTTATTAAGGAAATATTATTATTAATTAAACAATTCAACTAAAGGGGAGAAAGGGAAAGGGCAAGAGGGAGGGGGAAA
Organism: Oxyura jamaicensis; assembly: GCF_011077185.1. Classification (NCBI taxonomy): domain Eukaryota; kingdom Metazoa; phylum Chordata; class Aves; order Anseriformes; family Anatidae; genus Oxyura; species Oxyura jamaicensis. The sequence goes on along the minus strand of NC_048896.1, from coordinate 38,729,646 downwards.
GGGAGTAACTAAACAAAACAAGTAAAGGCTATGTGGAAGTGCAGAGGAAAGAAATGACTCTCTACTTCCCACAAATGAGCGATGCTTGACTATGTCCTTGAAGCAGGGCCTCAACGCATGTAGCTGGTGTTCGGGAGGAGGACAGACGTTCTCACAGCGAGAGCCCACCCCTCCCCTCTTCTTCCTTTTTTCACGTTTTATTGCTGAGTGTGACATCATATGGTATGGAATATCCCTTTGGTTGGTTTAGGTCAGCTGCCCTGACGATGTTTCTTTCTCACTTTTTGCCCACCCCCTAGGAGGGTTAGAGAGAGTCCTGATGCTGTGCCAGCACTTCTCAGCAGTGGACACAACACCGGTGTGATCCCACTGCTGTTCTAGCTACAAGTGCAGAGCGCAGCACTGTATGGGCTGCTGCAGGGAAAGTTAACATCCCAGCCAGACCCAGTACAGTCCACCAGGTATCTAAGGCCAGGTAGGCCTTAGGAAGGATTCATGCTTCATGTATGTGTGTACACACGTGCATGTAGGTCTGAGTACCAGCAGCTGGAGGAAGGTTGCAGCCTTGGGCGCTGACATGTCAAGGTACTACCAACTGGGGAGACTGAGAATTCAGGAATCAGCCACGGGGTAGACCAAGTGTTTAAGACCAGATACAGAAGGGATCCATACTCTATATATTTATGTATATACTTTCCACTAATTAGCTTTCTTCCTTAACAGCCAGAAAAAGTAACTGGATGAGGTCATTGCTGCTGCTTGTGCTAAAGCAGGTGATGAGTGTGCCTGTTTGTGTTGACCTGTGTGACCAGCCTTGTACTATTGTGTGCATGATGGGGCTGTGGCAGTCTCACCTTTACTGCATTATTGGATTTGGTAACTCCTGACAAATATGATTGAAACTGGAGGGAAAATACAACTTTCTCTCCTCTTTTTGTTTAATTACTTGAGCGATTTTTTGTTCTTCTTAGTCTTATGACTCTTATACGTGTTATCTTCTTCAGCTAAATAGTCTTATCTGTAGTTCTTTATGAAAGACCAGAGGGAAGAGCTTTTTGAGTGTGGCACTCAAACCAAGTGTTAGGTTAATCAGGGGATTGATGTCATATTAGGTCTACTGAATAAGACTATGACCTTCATTTCACCTGTTCCAAATTTAATTTGGAATAAATGAATGTTCCTCTTTGCAGTAACTCTATCTTGAGCCCCGATCTGTTAACTTCAATTGATGCCTTTGAAAGAAGGTTAAATCTAAAGTCTCAAAGAGCAATATAGTCAATTTCTGTATGTTGTTTATTTTTAATGTGGCTCCAGTGCACCAGTTACCTCAATTATTTCAGAAGTTAGCCAAGTTACTATATAAGGATTACGTAAAAATTAAAAGTATGTGTGTGTGTGTAGGGGAGCTAGATTAATTATTTCCTATTAAATAGTATTTAGGATTAATCACACAGAAGACACACTCCCCCACCCTAAACACCTTACTTAAAACAAGTGTCACTAAATCAGAAAAAATGCAGACTATGTGGCTAAGCAGGTGATAACTGGAACCTGAATAGTTTAGAAGTGTGCTTGTGTCCATTTCTTCTGGGCACAGATCCATATCAAATTTATTTAGTTATATACTTTTTTTTAAAAAAAAATAAAGGAAATAAAAAAACCCTACTTTCATTACAACCTAGGCATGTAACTTGAAACTACACATCACGGATGCTAAATGAAATTTCATTGAATACGAAGAACATGAGTTCAGCTGAGGAATATTAATAGTGAATATACTAAATCTGAAGTGGAAATAGGATGCATTTACAAACTGAGAGTCTGGCCATCATGATGAGAAGAAAATTGGCCAAGAAAAGTTTTCAGAAAAAATGAGAAAATGACCTGACTATATTTGAGTAAAATAATAACAACATCAACAAAATGCTCTTCCACACTTCTCCTTTTTTTTTTTTTTTTTTTTCTCTGCCCAGATCAGCACAGCATGAATTTTATCTACCTGTTCTTCCTCATAGTCGTTTTCTTTCCTCTCTGTTCCTTCATTACAAAAATTTTCTTTATTTCCCATTTTCATTCAAGTGTAGTTGCTTAAACTATTATTTTACATGTTGTCTCTCTAAGTCCCCTGAAGGAAAATAAAGATAATATCTAAGAGTAGCTGCATTTATATTTTGCAATCAGGTTATTGCTGATATTTACTCTCATGGAAAGAGTAAAAAAATAGGACTTTATTGCTGGTTTGCACCAGGTTTTTAGTATACTTACAGTCAAATTTTTTGTTATTAGCACATTCTGAACATTTTGCACCAAAACCATTCTATTTATTTGTCTGATATTAAAAGTTAGCCAGAAAAACAATCAATGTCAAAGTAGAGTGATGCAGAACAGAGAAAATCGTTACTAGAATTACAGAATAAGTCACTTGCAGAGCTGTTCTGTTGCCCTTATGGAACTGGATTTTTTTCTCCTTCATATCTCAAGAAGAATAATATTTTAATATAATATTCTATATACCCTGCAGAAAAGATCTGAGCCAACTGCTTTATTAGCTGTTTTCCAGTCAGGAAGTATCAACCCAAATTTGACTGATTTTTGTTAAGAGTATCTGAGGATATGATTACATATACAATGTGCTGGATTTAATGAGACTCATTCAGTGCTGTAGAGAGCAATTATTCAGTCCTTGATTGGCACATATCTGTCTTGAGCTGAAAATTTAAAGCATTACTAGATGATTTCCCAAAGTTACACACTTAAATTTAGCTCTGGTGCAGTTGTCCCATGCCAGATGAATGTATTTACCAATGAGTGTTTTGGATATACTCATCTAAACTCTAGGCTACCTGTAGGCTTACATGATATGAAACAATTTTATTTGTCCCAGCTAAGTAGCAGCAGAACCATTTGTCCCCTACTTCTCCACCATTTTCTTTGCTTCTACACACAGACTACCTTTCACTGTAATGAACATAACAGCCTTTTTCAAGAGAGACAGGGAGGCAGACTCTTTACCTCTGAAGAACTCCACAAAAAGAAAATAAATAAATTATATATATATATATATATAATTATAACCTCATTGTCAAAACCTACCAAGCCCTGCTAGGGAGGAATGAATGCCATAGCATGACTTCATATTTCATAAACGGTATGACGAAGGCATTACATAGGGCAGATAACTTGTTTCGTGACTACCTTTGTCATTCAACTACTATCATTAGGATAGACAAATCAATCAGTTCTGCTCATACAGTAACAGTGTACAGCTGGATTACATTACTTAGCTTTAATTGTTAAGTAAGAGTTTATGGGGTTACCAAGAAGGTTAGAGAAGCCAAGTGTTTCATGAACACTGCCCAAAGTCTCTTTTATCAGCATTCAACTTATCAGAAAGTTTACATAACAAGTTTCTAAACTGCTAGACCTCAGGCACACTATGGTGAGCGATTACCATGAAAGTCAATGGAGTATTGGAGAAATTTCAGCAGTGATTTACTAAATTTTGAATTTCTCGATACACTTTTACATACATTTTGGATTAAATAAGCCATATCTTTTTATAAAGAATGAGAAATGTGGTAGCTGTAAAACATGCTGGTACAATGATTCATGCTCTAATTCTTTTGAAATTACTCCTAAACTAAGAGAAATTGTACTCAGTACCAATAGGAGCAAGTATCTAGCCAGTTTGGGTTAAATAATCTGCAGTCTAGAAGCTTTTTATTTAGTAAAATTACATACCTCAGCTAAACTGTTTTTCATCAGCCTCATTAACTTGGACACACTGCCAGACTAAAATGGCTATATGGTTCATGAAACTGAGATGCCTCACTCTGGGCTGCTAAAGAATTATTGAAATGGAGATAACTCACTCTGAACTGCTAAAGAACTATTGAAAAAAACACATTTATCAGTCATTCAGGCATCTCTACTTCACTGTAATCAGACTGAAAATAAAAATAGCACTATTTTTATTCCTTCTAAACCTATTTATCCTCAAAAGTTAATTTCCCTGAACAAAACTGATGAAACTCAAATTATGACATTAAGGTAGCTTAATTTAGAAATGAATTGAAGATGGTGTAAGTCTGACTTTAAAGTTTATGTCTTATTTCTTATTTCTGATTGCAGTGATATCACTGAGAAATAAAGTGATCACAAAACGCTATATTACAGTAGCCTCAATTTATTTCTATTCTGTGTTTCTATTAAAATAAACTCAAAACACCAGTTCAAAAACAAGACAGTATAATGAGCAAGAAAACAGAAAATTAAGCCTGCTGATTTTCTTTTGTTTCAGTGGATCATCTTGGAAGTAGTTTAACTTTAGAAATTACAGAAAATATTTTTAAGAGAAGAACAGTCTTTAGGAATAGAGGTACTGTACCCCAGACGATTTCGGTAGTCACTAAAGCCAATGAACTCAGGGAAAAGCATCTGTTTAAATACTGTTTCACCATATAGTTTTATTCTGTCTTTTCACCATCAACAGTAAGGCTTTTACTTATTTATTTGTTTGTTTAATTATTTATTTTCTTGGGGAGACAGCTGCATTGAGCTCTTGGAGTTCAGAATGCTGTTATTTAAGCAGAGCATTTTGACATTTTAAGTTTGAGAACTGATTTTTATTTTGTGCTGTTTTTATGATTTCAAGTTTTCAGATTATTTCTGCATCTTTTGTTCATCAGAGAATGTAGTAAATAAAACCCTTCCCTCAACTTACTAGATTTTATTTTTATCATTATTATTTTTAAGCAAGGCAAAAGAACATGTTTCTGTTTCCTCTTCAACAAGCACACTGGCAGGACCGTGGATGAACTGGCATGAACTAAAATGCTGAAGTATTTTGGTGTCCTAAACTGAATACCTTAATAGCATGATGTGGAATTTAACCAAAGTAGGCATGTCTCAACATTACTATATGATATGATATGACATGATATGATATGATATAATGATATAATTTTCCTTTGATGTTAGGCACAAGGTACAATAAGAGTATTGTACACTGAAGAAGACACTGGATTCAATGGCCTGAACCAATCAGATCATTTCTTGAGCTTTGAAATATAAGGTTGATGTCTATATTACCATTTTTATTGTTCCAAAATTTGAAAGTTAATTGGTCTAACTCTGACTTCAGTTAGCCAGATAAAGGCTAATAAGAATCAGTATATATAATGCTGCCCTTCCATTAAGGGACATAGAAAATCACCATGCATTCTTTCCTGCTGCCATCAGTCAAGTTATCAAGGATCTTCAAAAACATAATGGCAGAAAATGATGTCACTAGGATAAATACAGTATTTTGCTGTAACTGCAGGAAACGATCATCTAAAAGATGATAAATAAGAATTTTCTATGGCAAATAGTACCTTTTAGCTATCCTATATTGCCCCCATGCAGGGAAAATTGCTAAATGTACAAGCTCTGTCTTGCTCTCTGATGCAGTCTGCACAAGAAGAAATGTCTTGGTGAGACCTTGTCTCACAGCACAGGATTTTACCTACAATGGTTATGAACACAGTACCTCAGTACCTCACAGTTCTCAGTGGACTCTTATTGGACATTGAAGTCAATTTGGTTGTGACTTTGTCAGAACTAAATTACTGATCACATAATATAACTGTAAATTTTCATTACTAAGTTGTTCAGGAAAACCTCCTTGTCTCAAAAAAAATAAAATATGCTTTGCAGACAAATAAAAAGGTCATAATTCCCTCATAGGATGCTGTTATACATTTCCAGGAAGAAAGTGTTCTCAATGTGATCATATCACGTAACTCTCAAGAAACCCACAATAATAGCTCAGCCTGTAATTTTATACTCTTCTTTAAAATTCCCTTTCATAACATTTTTAGTCTTACTATTGTCATCTTCACACTGATCTGAAGGAAGTACAGTTGGTTAACTGGGTTAGTGAAGGAAGGAAGAAGAGAAGAATTTGGTGGGTTTTTCTTTGGTATAATTGGTTTCCACCATACAGTGTCTAACAACCATAGCAGATGACTTACATATGCCAGAAACAAGCAGAGGCTTGCTAGTAGCTGTTCCAGTCTTGATGTGGTTTAGTGTAATTTTTTTTATTTATTTATATATATTTTTTGCTTTGCAAGTCCCATGCATATCTCCTGTGTCAAAATTGAAAACACTTTGTCTGCAACAATTCCTTGGCATGCAAGCCACCAAGAGTAGGTGGTCTTTCAATGACATTTGGCTTTACCAAGTAGTTTCCTGTTCATAGCTCCACTGTCTCCTATTATTCCCTTCTTCTATAAATCACATCTGCTGGTATGACAATTTTTCTCTTTAGTTTTAAAACATTTTCTGGTAGTTCTTATATGGTGGTGGTGGTGAAGCCAACACTAGCTAGGTTTTCTAGGACTTTTTTTTTTTTTTTTTGACCTTCCTTCTCCATAATTAACTTTTTTTCTCCCTTGGGTTTTCTAACAGGAAATCTAACACTTTGCATCAGATTATCACTATTCTCAGTTATATGAAACAGTCACAGATACTGAAACAGGCAGAGGATAAGTAAAAAGCATTGGCTGCAACTTTTATTCACCTACACTGTGTTTACAGATTAGAATAGCAACCAATGCATTAAATAAAAGAATTTACATTATGAAAAGACATACCATGATTGTAAAGGCTATAGCTTCAGAAAATATACAGATATGTATACACAGTGGTAATATCGTTACATAATTAAATATGTAGTTACAGAGATATTAATTCATCATGTAACCCTTTGATTGATTCATTGTGTTTGCACAGATGTTGGATTTTTTTTTTTTTAAAAATTGTTATGCATAAATTTGTGATACTGCTATCTCATTAAACATAAGGAATAGGCTCACAAAAAACAAACAAACAAACAAACAAAAGCTTTTCCAGAGAAAAATTAAACACATCATCTTACCTCATTAAACTTCTCTTTTTTCTATAGATTTTGTAAGCTATATATTCTAGTTTAGTCACCCCAGATTTTCTCTTTATTTGTTTAAGGTCATATTTACTGTTTATAACAGCATTATCTAACCTGTTATGGATTTCTCAAAACAAGACAGGAATTGCTATGGGAGAGTAATGCTGGTGATTCATGGCATCAGCTCTTGAGCATAGAACTGAGAGTAGCAGAGGTGACTTAATTTTGCTCTCTGATCAAGGCATTTTGTGAAAGTCTGACTAGGTTAGGAGAGATGATTTCAAAATGTTATCATTGTACCTAATAATGCATATTCAAGTAAAAATATCCTGAAAAATACAAAGCTATAAACAAATGGAGAACAGTTTGCAGGTATGATTGCAAGGGAGTGTTACAGAGCATCCTGCATTTAGAATTACACAAATAATGATAATCCCAAAGCACTATAGATGACTCATACTTCCAACAAAGTCCTACTAAGTAGGAAGAAAAAAGGAAGTTCTTCAGTGTTTTTTGTTTGTTTGTTTTGTTTTGTTTTTTAATAAGAGGCACATTTGACAAAAGTCTTTTGTTATTTGGGAGTATGCAGTACTTGCTTACTCTGGCAGCCCAGAAATATGCTACTGATGCCAGCATTCCCTGAGATGATTGGGAGTTCAGGGGCAATACTCAAATTGTTATTGACACACACAAGCCATCACTCTGAGTGAGCCATTGAACAGCTGACATAAAATCTTTGGCATTTTCATCACATATATATCTCTAAACAAATGTATATCTCTTAACAAATAACTCCTTCAGTAAAAACAAAAAATCTAAAATGATTTACAATGACGATCTCACATTTATTTTATTAGAAATATTGAATAAACAGTACTTCTCTTTCTCAGAACTTACAAATCTTTCATTAAGTAATTTAAAGGGTATACCTCTGGGTTCCTTAAACAAAGAAAAGCACTGTGATTTTAGAAAATGTTTTAGAAACTGTAAAGAAAACAGTTTCCATTTAGAAACTGTAAAGAGAGTTTATTTGGAGAATGTAACCTACAGATTATGTATTTTTAAAGTTTATTTGGTGAGACAAAGACTACAAGTGTGCCCCTAACCAGGTTATTGTGCTCTGAATGTCTTTTTGTCTAAATTGTTTTTTTTCCTTAATCAACAAAATTAAGTTTAAAAATGTATTAACAAAATTAAGAAAATATTATCTTTTCTCTCTTAGGTTTTGCATAAAAGGTGGACAAATTTATGAGCCAAGAAAGATTTTATGTGCCAAAGGAAGCTCTGTGAAGAAGCTCATATTAATTCTATGAAGATTTATTATTGTTATTTTGTTTTTGAAGGTAAACACAAAGACACAGAGCTTGTAATTTCATATTCCTGTTGTTTGGTTTATATTGGAAAATAAGTATTGCAGTTGCCACTGGTGAAATCTGGAAGATGGTAATTTTCAGTATTACTTACTGTATCTGGGAACACTAAGAAAATCACTGACTTTTAATAGCATTTTCTTTTCTTTTATCATTCATGAAAACCCCTAAAATTTCCATTCAAAATGTTGTATTTCCCATCCAATAATAAATATTTATAATTTTTATTTATTTATTTATTTATTTTCCTGGAGATTAAAAACATTGTCCTTTGTTCCCTTTTTACAATACTTAAATTACAAAACAATTAGAATGTTTGCTTTATTTTGGGCAAAAGTCCCTAAGATTTTGGTATGTATTCTTTGTTTACAATATATCCAGCATATACTGTTGGACTTTTGTTCTACGTAAAGTGTGATGCATCTATTTGAAGTTAAGCACAGACATTCTGTGTGTGTGCTTGACCGCACAGCTAAACCATCTTTAATATGAATATATATGCCTGCTTTGTGAAGGCTAAAAGTAATGAATTCCTGAAAGAATTCAAAGAGAATTATATCTTGCAAAATTGTGTACAATTACTTTAGCTTATGCTAAAGTGGTTTCTGTGGATGTCCCTGGACTACCTTTGAATTGTCCCCTATACAGGCTAATTCACACTGAATAAGGGAAATATTCGGAGATGATATTATTAGAAACTTAATTTTAAGTCTTGAAGGATATCAAGGACTATACAGGCTATGTATGAAATCCTTGAACTATTCTATTTGATTAGAAATATGACATGTATTTTAGATTAACTGGAATTCCCTGTGCATGTTAAACTTGGATATATTTATATAATGCATTGGCACTACATTTAGACACAGTAGTGGAAGTAATCTGGTTATAGTAAGTGGGGTATTGCACTAAAACAGTTATACCGCTTCTGGCATGTGTGCTTGCCTAGATATTTCTACAAAGGATTGTGTCAGGTATTATAGCAGTCGATTGCAAAAGAGATATGACATCTGTATGAAAAATGCTTACTCTCACTTTCATACTGAATATGTGAATTTACATTACAGTGAATTAGGAAAGGAAGATTAAAATATAGATTAAAAGGGTTCAGTAGCCATTTTGGTGTGTCCCAATGAAACTGAATTTTGGATTTATAAATAGAGATTAACAATATCACACATTTCCTTGTTCCCAGAGCATTTCTGCAAAGTAAAAATGAATTGAAAATAATCCCCATAACAAGTAGGTATATATTTTATTATTTAAAAGTTTCAAAGTTTAACATTTTTTTTTCTCAATTTTTTTCTTCTTCATTTCTTCTGAATCTAAGAGTAAGATTTACTGTAATTATTGTGCTCATAAAGACTCATCTTTTTAAAGTGAGTTAAACTAAATGTAGTCTTAAGTCAACATTTGAGGAGGAGGACAGCCATATGAAAATGAAAAAACATACGAAAAAAATCCAAGTCTATTCGCAAAAAGAACAATGGTGTGTGTGTTAATGTTCAATCTCTCAGTATGCAACATATTTAAATATTTTAAACACATTTTTGAAATGAAATTACAAAGTTAAGCTTATCTACTTTTCCATTCTTTGTCATTATCATTGTGTATTTCCACAGTTCCTTTTGTTTTGCAACATTCTGACAGTTCTAAAGATAGGAATGTTGGAGACATTTATAGATTTTTGTAAATTAACTGTACTTTTACTATGAGAACCATGTGCTGGCCCTGCAACAAGTTCCCTATTTTCCATTTTTTCTTTATATTTAGGATCTGGATAAACACCATCTACAATAAAGCTTGATTATCCAAACAGAATGGTACTTCTGCCTGTCCCATGAGTTCCAGTTCTTTCTAGAGAATTTAATAGACAAAATTAAAGGTTAAATATTATTCAACACTGAGTGCAAAACAGCTCAAAGTAGAATATAATTTACTTTAAAATTACTTATGAAAGGTACTTTAATAGTTTCTTCTGCATAAGAAGTCAGACACATATACTAATTTCTGGAGAAACAGATTAGCATTCAGATATTTGTGAATGAACAAAAATATCTAGTGAGAGAGACCCATGAAAAATTCTTCCACTTTTGGGATGTACTAATTAGAGGAGAGGTAAGAAATTAATTTTATTGTTACTGAAAATGGATTCCAGAGGATCACTAAGAAGAAATTTAGTTTTCACAATGAAAGTGAATGCTGGTCTTTGGGAACACTGGAAAGCAGATTCAGTTCTCCTGAACAAATCTGAGGCTGGCTAATATAGAGTTACTCTACAGAAGGTTATTAAATAAGGCTGTCAATTTTACATTTTGTTCATGTAACTTATGCCACAAGACCTACATAATATCATGGAAGTGTTTATTGCACTGGAAACATTTTGGGGCCTGTAGTTATTATTATTATTATTATTATTATTTCCCATTAAAATGTACTGCTACCTACATACTCAGTTTAGTAAACTGAAAATAGTAATAGTCTTTTTAATACAGTGTATATTTTTTACAAGTTCCCTGGAATGCAGACATTTCAACAAGAGGGCCAAAAATACTGGATTTTGCTGATTTTTATTTTTTACTTTTTTATTTTTTATTTTTTATTTTTATTTTTTACTATGAAAAAGCTTAGAGCTGTGAAAGAGGACTGACAAACAGAAGACTGTATGCATTCCCTGGGAGGTGAACAATTAAATTGTTGTTATATCTTATATGCTATGTAAATGAAACCGTACAGTATTATTTTTTTCCAATATTAAACACAATTGCAACAACTCAAAGATGATGGAGCTACGTTAATAACTAGGAGACACTGAAGTAAATATGACATAGATATCACTGTTCTAAAAGTATAAATTCTGTGAGAAAAACAAAGATGGAATGAGGAATAGAATCTTCTGCAACTTCTGGGTTTAAGGATGTCATGAAAATTGAAGTAATTTTTCCATTACTGTTGTACTGAAAGAAAACTACAGTTTTCTTGCTATCAAAGCAATCAAACAAATCCTTGAAGTAGAAGGGGAAATTACAGAAATTTTCTTCTGTATTACAATGTTTTCTGTGTTACCAAAAAAAAAAAAAATGTTTATTGTTAGAAAAAAAAAGTTCTTTATGCCCCTCCTGGGAATTGTTATGCTTTGTTGAAAGTGGAGTTTAATTTCTTTTACAGGTAAATTTGACTGAACTAGTTTAAATGGACTAGTTTAAATGGACTATTTATTTTCAGGTGAGCAGACATCAAGAATAAAATTATATAAATGACTGAATTTTTCAGTTTGCAGGCTGAATAGGAACAGAAAAACAGGTAAACTCTTTTTAATTTGAACTTCACGTGTAGTTTCCTTTCAAGATGGAAAGCAAAATGGAGGACGGTGCTTACTTCCTGACTGACATTAATATCTATTATTCTCTTCTGGAAGCATTCAGGTCTACTCATAAAAAGGCTACAAAGTATGTACATAAATTTAGGTGTTCCAATAGGCAGCAATGCATCTAAAAATTAAGAGTCTATCTGACTGATACCTACAGATAATGCAGATAAGCCAATAGACATCTGAGCTTCAATCTAATTTATTAGGGTTCTAGTTCTACATTATCACATAATGACATGTTAAAGCTATTTTATAGATTGTTAACTATTTTCACCTAATGGATGTCTTTCAGCTAGTTTAAGGGGGCTCAGATTAAGCTTGTAAAAAGCACATTCATTCATTCTATTATTGAAATGATTTATTATATTTATAGTATACATTCTGCCTTCCTTCTGAGGAGCATGTAACATTTAGAAATGTTAATGATTTCGTTATAAACTAAATCCAGTAACATAATCCTTGTACTCACATTGGCTTGATACCTGCAGTGTAACAGAAATAAAAATTGAGATTATCTTTGAACAACACTGCTCAGGAGTGTTAAATGCCCAAGCTAACTCAGTATATCACAAGTTGTTTGGTTACATTACTGATCTGTTCAGTTTAGGTGAACAGAGCCAGTATTACAATAACTGGGAATAGCTTTGAGCTACCTTGGGCACTGTATTGGGCACTTGACACAGGAACCTATATCATGATGCCAAGTGCTTTCCAATAATGAGGTTTGATTATATTTAATCTTAGAGATCTAATTAAGTCTTAGTTATATTTTTAAGATACTAACATCTTTGACTTCAGTAGATTTTCCCAGGTCAAAACAATGTTTATGAAGTATAACTCTTCTAGTGGAATCATTGGCCTTTTTAAACAAGTCTTTATGAGAAAGTGAGTAGCTTACTCTGACTTAGTTTAAAGGTATTTTTATGAGTCTGATCTCCTTCCTTCAACTATCCTGGACATTTTTGGTACTTTCCTAACTTTTCATTTAATGAGGTTTACATTCTTTGTGCACATTTGGATCATTATATTTCCATGCTGAAAATGCAGTCTTCCAATGAAAATTTATATCAGAATATGGCAGAATATGATATGGCAGATACTTTTTCACGTAGACCTTTTGCACTGATGGTCCTCAAATACTTTTGAAACATAAAGTTAGTACCTTACTTAAGATACTGTCATTGATAAACTACATTTGGGACATACAAGAGAGATGAACAGTGAACGTTGTCCATATAGGTAATAAAATGAAGGGTCTTACAAGTCCAATTTACACATTCACGAGTTTAAATTCTATCACTTATAGAAAAGAAAATGAAAAATGTAGAGAAATAAAGTAAAAAAAAAAAAAAGAGAAAAAGATTGATGAAGTGCAGATCAGTCTAATTCAGGCAGAGGAATGAGGGAAGATGAACAGCTTCTGAGCAGTGATCAGCAAGCATTTACAGAAAGGCTTTTATCTTAGTCTTCTTATATGGACAAATAACACAATGCCTTTAAAATCTGAAAAGTTTTGTCTGTCTGGAAAATGAATTGGAATATAAATGATCATACATATATATTAAATGAGAGATCTTTAAAGAATCTAAGGACTAATGTAAATAATTGCCCTGTCTATTCACCAGCAAATAAACCAAGCTCTTCTGCCAGAATTACAATAATGTATATTTCATTCTGTAGCAAAAGTTCCTTTTATTTCAATTTATTTTAAATTGAAAGATAGTATTTGCAGTAAGTGACACATTAATGTGCATCCTGGCACCTGCCGTTCCTCTTGGCTGATTAAAGCTAATTTATAGTTCTGTCTTTTTCATAACTCTCAACAAAGTATGGTGTTATCAATAAAGAATGAAAATGCCATTTTTTCCATACATGTCTCACAGACAACATGAGCTACAATCTCATATACCCCAGGATTTATTTACAGAATTACAACTAGTTGGTGGGACTCAGCACAAGGCAATTCTACAGTTATTTGTGAAACTTATGATAAACATGATTTACTCCTTCAGAGAAAGTAAAGTCAGGTATCCAGAAAAAAAAAAAAAAATGAATGTAGAAATACGGTATTAACAGTGCTGAAATGGTAACATCTCATAAGTCAGAACATCATTGACACTGACTATACATCTTTAATTTGAAACATGTTTGTTTCTTATGTGGAGATAAGCAACATAAATGAAGAAATAGAGTGTATAGAGTGTGTGTATACATATGAAAATAGAGTGTATAGAGTGTGTGTATATGTGTGTATACATATACATAAATATGGATACATTCACATGAGACATAAGAATATAACACATTTCAGAAGTAATTTTATTAGTATCTTTCTGGACCATTTTTAGCACAGCTCAAAGTCTGCTTATGTTTTTCTGCTTCTAGTCATGTTTCTTTCTTTCTTTTTTTTTTTTTTTTTTTTTTTTTTCCTACTTCTTCTTCAAAAAAAAAAGAATCAAATTATCCTGATGCAAGCAAATGTATAATAGTGAATGGACTCTCTGGTAGTGCCAACAAGCTCACCTACGGCAGCATGGCCTCTATAAGAACTCTTAAGGAAGGAAAAAAAGTGTGAACAGGCCTGAAACTGTCAGAGAGGGCATTTGCCCCAAAAGGTTTCTGGGGGATGTTGATAACCAGTGAGATTGAACAGTAAGTGGGAAACTACAGGGAGAGTTTTGAAACAAAGGAGGAGTTTGTTTGAACACAAGTATAAAACAAGCACGAAAATTCATAGTGGTGTGGAGAGACCACATTGGATTGGAGGCAGCAGCAGTGAAAATTGGTTTGATGCTGCCTGAAGTCACTTTCCAAACTCTGTCTGGGTCAAAGCAACCACTCTGATGGACACCACAAGAAGCCCACCTGTGGCTGGGACTGATGACTTGGTGGGTAACACCTGGGACTCACACCTCAGGTGAATGTGTGTGTGAGTTCAAATGGTGCTTTCTCATTAATTAGTGGGTTAAAAGGAGAAACGCATGTGCTCACAAAATCCAAGTGAACATGTTTCCAACCAGAGCTGTGTGGAAATGCAGATACCTGTGTTTCCAGGAGAGGTGGGAGGGCACTTGCAAGCTACATCTCTGTGTGTGTAAATGAATTTTTTTAAAAAATTTAAGAAGGGTGTTTATAAATTTATAAGCATTTATTAATATGTTATAAGTATCTAGTGCTATGGTTTATATATATGTTTTGTTGCTCATATTGATCCTGAATCTATAGTTCACTGATTGTGAGTTAATTAGTGTGATTTGTAAATCAATAATTTCCTTCAATCCTTATTTAAAATATGTGAACTGAGCAGCCGTTCCCTGAGACTGTATTCCAGCTCTTACTTCTTGTACACTAAAAAGGAAAGTGATTCAAACACTATCTAAAGTATGGAAGAATTATTACTAACCTATTCTATGCAAGAAGGATTCAGACTTTGCAGCAAGTAATGTTAATACTCTATCCTAAAACAAAAAATAAATAAATAAAAACTCTGCAGCCAGGCTATTATATACAAAAATTAAAGAAAAACTACCCTCTAAATTATCAATCTGTTCCTGTCTATTTTAAATGGAAACACTTTTCTCTCTTCCCCAGGTACTACCCAGAACATTATCTAATCTATGTATTTGGCTGCAAAATCTGATACTAAATCTTGTGGTTGCTCCTATGCATGCAATAATAAATTTTAAGGTTGCCTTAAACAACAATACAAAGAGCACTCTGGAATGTTCTTAATCTCGGTCCAATTCATTAGTAAAAATTAAGCCAGCAAAGTGGTCCTAACGCCATTTCTTGGGCATTAGGTCTGTGGCAAATTTCTACAAAATTTTGTCTAGGCAAAATAATCTTCCATTAGTCAATACACAGAGTTTGGCTTATCTAGGTTTTGATAAAATGTAGGTAGCTATCTTTACACGCTCTTTACCACTCTTTGAAAGCATTTCTTCTTCACTGAGCAGGATAAATGATTTTTCATTAGTTTGAAATCTAATAGCAGGGATGTAGCAAGAGATAACTAGGCATGATCACACCTAAAATAGGAAGACATTACACAGGGCAGTGCAGAAACCACCTTTCTTTGGTCTTCAGAAACAATATTCTTTCTACAAAAGCCTAATTTACAATGAAATCCATGCACCATTTTTACTATAAATTGTTTCACTATACACTTTTTTATATATTCAGATATATACTTGGGATAACTTGTCCTTCTGTCATGTGGCTTAAATGTGACTTTTATTTTCCAGGAAGGGTAGCATATATTAAAAAAAAAAAAAATAGAAGTCATTATTTTTAGCATGTAAGTGCATCTTTTATGCAAGCCAAGAATGCATTTGAGATCAAAATATGTATTATTATTGATTTCTTTAAAGAAAGCTCAAAATAGAGTGTGTGCAAATGTGCTTAAAAGATGTTATGATACTAGGAAATCTCTCCATATCAGAAAGTAAAAATCCAGTTTAAGTGTTTTAGAGTCACCACTGGGACCAGACTTAAAATACTATAATTGATTCTTTAAGTTTGCAACACAGCACAACTCTGGATGTCCCAGAAATAATCTTACCAAACAATGAATTTGCTGATATACAAAAGAGATGAGTTGCATATTTTTGCTTATTGTGCATGGGCTTCATATGTCCTTCCAGAAAGCCATTTTCAGTTTTAATCTTCAGTGGTCTATATTGATGCAACAAGGTAGGTTATATAAATATAGAATTTAGATTCCACATCAGACCAGCTGATTATATCAATCACTGGTGTTGTCTGTATTACTGGTCAAGCAGTCTGATCATATCTGTGACTATAAGAGAGCTATTGTTTCTATCTGCTACTTTAAGTTTCTAGAGATTTGTAGATTAAGCCTTTGTCAATACGGCAAAAAATGTCGCCCACCCTTCTTAAACATAGTAACTGTAGAGGATGAAGAAAATACTGATCTTAATGAATCAAAATAACACTTTCTGACAAGAAAAAATATCCCATTTTATACGGTATCTGTATGGAATCAAATGATCTTCTTTTCTCATATACATGTTTATCAAACAGAGCTGCTGTATCCTTTTAAAATAGCATGTTTCCATTCCAAAAATCTGTCTTCTTATTTCAATCATTGGCCATGTTTCTTTGGATTAGTCTTAAAAATCTCATTCCATAGGTTAAAAAAATAAGAGGGAAAAAATACGTATCCTTATACAAAATCTCTACATAAAGGAACGGAGAATATAGGGTAAATATTTTATACAGATTTCAGTGTTATGGGAAATGAGAAAGTTACTTTATGGAAGCAAAGCTTTTCTCCATTAGGTAGCCATGAGAGAAAATTGCAGTCAACAGTAGACTTGAACATTGTCTTGCTATAATTCCTTACACAGATGTGTATCAAAGGCAGTTCAGTACAGGGCAGGAACCAAAAGTTCCACTGGAATTTACAGATCTGCTGGTCTATATTAGATGATCAGAACAGAATAACCATGTTTTTAATAATATCAAAATTATTTGGCCTCTTACCAGCTTCAGGTATCTTCCAAATTCCAGCTGAAGGGCTTATGTTGTGTCTACCAGACAAGGATGGTACACCTTGACATTGATCAAACACCTGCAATCATTCCCAGGCAAATTTGTCTCAAGTGGAATTTGTATTGTTCAGAATCCTGCATAGTAAAGAGGAAAACCAAGGTCAAAACATGTAAGTAACAAAAGTTGAACCACTTATCTGTAGGTAGGACTCAGTTCCTGTCAGTCTAGTAGGAATTAATAAGAAGAGCACATCAAAAAGTATGCTGTGGCTGCTTTGTAATACAAGTCTGTGGAAAAGAAGGCTTAAAACATAGATCCTTTCCATCACAGTAGAGAAGTGGTAGAGCTAGCACAGGAGTATTTACTAGAGCTAAAATGGGGTGGTCTCTCCAGTTAATTATTCTCATGTAGTTTAAAAAGCTCTTTTTAAATATTTGTCTTTATCCTCTCTCCTGTCACCACACAGCCTAGATAACTCACCCTGAAGCACTTCATAAAAATGAAAACTGAAATGACTTAATAGAATTTGCACTTTTTGTCACCTCATTGCTCAGCATTTTCCATATCATTAATAAGTGCAGTGAATAAGTCCTGGTACTTTTCAGACTATTAGTCCCTTCCTCTTAGAAGAACTAGCCCTTTTCTCCCTGTGTTGCAGCCAGCAACCAGATGAAATTAATCCAGTCTTTGATCTTAATTTTGTTAGAGTGAACTCAGAGTGAAATTTAGTACTAGGAAAGAGATTCTGGCATGGGGTGGATATTTCATAGTATTCATATTTAATGTGCAGAATAGCTAATAATTTGTACATTTGTAAGAACTGTGGACTTGTAGATCTTTAATACTGCAATATGTTTTTTTCAAAGTCAAAATATTTCTCTGCATTGAAGTAAGAATGGATTACGAGAGCTGACCTAGGGAATATAAACATATCAGAAGGCTATTTCTTTACAACAATCTCAAAAAGGATACTTCTGGTGATGTTGTAGCAGCTTATGAATCTTCAACAATAAACATCACTAATGAGACAAAAAATGTGATTTAATTGTGTGAGTTTTCATAAAATTTATGTAAATATCGTACTGTGCAGAAACCAAGAATATTTTGATTTAAAATTGTCAGTTCCTGACAAGTTATATAGATTATAAAAATATCCTATGCCTTAGAACTTCATCTTAAAAAAAAATAAATTCTGTAAGAATCCAAAATCTTTGGAGAAAAAGATACTTATCAAGGTGTAACAATGAAGTGAATATAATAAAAATTTAGAAGGAAAAAGTATTTTATCAAGTTGGAAATAAGAACAAACTGTTGGAAAAATAGCAAGAAACTGAGTAACCTCTGGTTAAAACCTTTATTTTCATTGCAGAAAATATTAAGCTACTATGAGATCCTGCCTCAGATATGAGTTCCTTCGATAAAAGCTGTATGTTCTTACTTTTTTTTTTTTTTTTTTTTTTTTTTTTTTTTTTTTTACTTATTTCTCCATTGCTGAAGCATTAAGGACCATTATTTCTGACTGAAAGTTCAGAAATTGTCCTCTGTGTACCATCACCTCATTTTCATAGGGCCACACTGCTTACTATGCAAAGAGCCTATTGTGGCTGGAAAGCTGGAAAGGTATGATGAAGCATTGTAGAAGTGGAGCTGGCATGTAAAATATCACGGATCATTTAATAACTTCAACTGACCATAAAACCATCAATTCCCTCTCAAAAAATATTAACTATAATTAAACCTGATATCATCAACACGTCGGATTATTTCAAGTTCTTGGCAGAGTTTTTATATAAGATTTATTTCAACATTGTCTAAACATTGAAAATACATCCTCTGACCACTCTTATTCCATTTTTCTTTTTTTATATATATAGATGATGATGCTTTATCAGTTTTTATTAGTTAGAATTAATGCCCACGTTATATATTCAGTATAAATGTGAAAGAAAAGTACATTTAAAGTTATTCTTAAAGTTTGTTAGAATGCTTTTCAGCTGTTGAAACTAAACATTCCAAAATAATTTAAATTACCTACCTTTGTTTCTTATTTGTGACTTTTTTGAAGTCACAATCTTGGAATTTTGATTTTGAAATGACTTTTGAAACATTTCTTGTATGACTCATAGAAAACACATTTTAAAGGGGGGGGGAAATATTTAATATTTTCCAACAAAAACAAGGCATTTTTGGTGAATTCAAATTGGTTTTGATTGGAAACTACTGACAATATAGTTTGAAACTTGTGTGCTTAGGGATTTTTGTTCAATTTATGGCTATACTGTTTTTCCTCCTGAGCCATCTTCTAATTGTAATCTTTCCTTAACCTGTATATCTCTGGTGACCAGGACTTCATTAATAGAAATGGGGGTGTCTTCATGAATTGACTTCAGTGACGATATGCCAATTTATGCCAGTTTTTTTGGCCCTCTACCTCTTTTATTTGGATAAATACTGTTGATTTTCTATACCCTTGCTCACAATTTGTTTCCAAATATGCGTCCCACACTCCAAGGGCCATCTGCTGTTTGTTCAGAGCTAATGAGTGTGCTTTAGTACTAACATCCTTGGGAAAGGTGTCATGCTGTCACTTTGAAAAACAGGGCTCCTATTTTCTTCTGAACTCAGTTTAACTCCTGTGAATTAAAAGGTTTAAATAACTTTCTCCCCATTATACACACAGTTGCAAATCATTGCTACAAAGAGGAGGTTATACAGATTTACAGTACAATCCAATGATCAGGGCTTAATAAACCCCTGTTCAAACATATACAGATATATTAATAGAGGGGACATCTGTGCAATGCTCAGACTTAGAGCACACAGAAAACATAAGCTCTTTCAGTTGACTGGTTTGGTGAACCAAAGTATTCTTTCCAAGAGCAAACAAACCCTATTCATAGACTTATTTGTAGTAAGACCCATGCAAATATTATAGGGAGAATCTAGAATTTCAAATCAAAAGTTTTCCTAGATTTTATTTAAAAAGGTCATTCTAATATATTTTTTCAAACATATACAGTTCCTGTTTATCTCAGTTATATGCCTTAACTTTATAGACAACGGCTCAATAAGAGAAAACTATCAGTAAGAACCTTACATAAGGTCTATATTTAGGCACTAAAAGAATGATAATAACGTGTCTTCTAGCCTCCCATTGGTCAGCAAAAGTGCAATAATCACCAGTGCTCTCAGGGTAGAAGTAGACTGTGGTTGCAGCTACTGGAATGAAACTACTGTTTTGCAGAGTAGTGATCCCCAGCCACAAGACAGAGGTAAACAACAACTTAAAGCTAAATTTAATTAAGGATTTCTGAGATAAAATCATGATCAATGATTGATTCATTGAAAATAAGTGTTTCCTGAGTCAGAGCTGGGACTGGGACTGGAAATGACTAGCTTGTAGGCTGTTGGTTAACAGCACAATAAATTCTCTATGTTATGGGGAATAAAAATAAATAAGTCCTTTGGTCACACAGTGTAGTATACTAGGAAAATTTTGCCGTTTAAAATTTGTTTCTCTCAATGTGGTAGCTACATTTTGACTTGTCAAGCTTAACTCTGTTTAAAACAGTGCCAATCCAGATGCTTCCAAGCTAGCATGGAAGCTTAAAGTTAATAAAAACTTTGTAATGCCTCGTGACCAACATGATAAATACACTCATACCTCATTCAGAATAAATTGTTTGTGCACAGGCTTAGTCTGACCAATGACATAACCTTGATCTGAAATGCCTAGTTTCAACAGTACCTTCAGTTCAGAGGAGAGGAAAGGTGAGGCAGGGAAGGGAAGGGGAAAGGGAAGGGGAAGAAAAAGCTTGTTTTAGCCTGAAAGCCAGGCAGAGGGACCTGTGTCTCTTGCTATCCAACTTGTTTTGATGTCAAGTTACTTCTCAGATTGGGGACCAGAAAAACACCCATCTCTCTCCTTCTCAGTCTTAGAAAGCTATTTTTTCTTTCTATCTTAATTAAGCAATCTCAACCTTTACATTACAATTTTCACCCTGATGAGAATTATGAATTTTAGGTGCCTTTGTGAGTATGCCATGCAGTTACTGTAATTTTCCTCCATAAAGAGAAAAGAATGGAGCTTAAATGACATTATACCCGTTTCCCGCTCCCTGGTCTATATTTTGTGCTACGCTAATTCTACCTGGCAAACAAATGTTCTCATTAAAAAAGTGGAATGTTGTGAACATTTTTCAGACTGTACTCCACGGAAGGATTTAAGAGTCTAAGAAGCTTTAAAAAGAAATACAGTTAATGATTCACTCTTACGTAAGCTACTTCTTTTACTGCCAGATATTCTGTTAGTAGTGAAATAAAAGATATACATGAGAACTACATTTAAGTTGTCTTAATTACTACTAGTCAAATGTTGCCCTTTTGAAGATATATATTATTAAAAAAGTGAATATTGTAATGCAAATCCCAGAAAGTCAATTAAACTAATTGGTGATGTAATTTATATATATGTGTGTGTATATATATTTATATTACAACACCAATTAGTTTAATTAATTTGTGTGTTTGTATATATATATATATATATATATACAAATTCTTTTATATTCATTTATTTTAAGGTGTTCTACTTCCTTAGTGTGGAATAAGGAGCAGCTGTTTTCTGGAGCCACAAACTGCTATATGCTATATATTATGCATTATGCTTAAACTAAGTCCTTACCTTTATTGTGTTCAGTCTGCTTATTCCAAAGCCTTTCCAATTTTCTGGAAGAACTATATAAGTATAGTGAAAGCAATCATAAAGATTTATGTAGCATAGTATTATTACTATCAATAACAGGCTGTCAGTATGAAAGAGGCAATAATTAGGTGTAATGTAAGACTGCATTCACCTTTGTTTTTTTTTGCTATTTTTTTAAAAATTATTACTGAAATAGTATAAGTAGTAGTCAAGTCCACATGTATATTAGCAGAACTACTATTAATGGTTCAGTTAGTGATAGGTCTAACACAGATATGTAACCCTGATAACCAGGTCATATGTTAAGCCAAAACCTGATTTAATTCTGTATCTGAGATGAAAGGAACAAAACCCATGCATTTTGTCTTCCTGGTAAACCTTTGAATGGAAGTTTGCAGTGAAGTATGGTTTAATTTCAGGCATTAAAAATGCATCTGAACTTTACATCAGTTTACATAACTTAAAAAAAAAAAAAAAAAAAAAAAAAAACTTAAAATGTATCCTTTCTTTCATTTTAAATCCTTTTGCATGTGGATTAATGAAAAAATATTTTTAATTGTCTGAAATGTTAAGATACATCACACAGCAAGTCAATGACTAGCAGTGAAAGCACCTCTTTTAGATTGCTGCATGAACTGAGTGAAGCAATGACAATGATATGCTTTTTTTCATTGGTAGCAGCCCCCAATTTTCCCATTAGAAAACCCTAAACTTAAATCTTGCTTTCCAGACATTTCTCTCTTATTTCAGACATGGCACCAGATGTCAGATATTTATTTGGAAAAACAGTGGGATTACAGATGAAAAGAAGCGGATGGTAAAATATGCAGTTAACTCTACAAACCTGGAATTTGTCTCAAAGGCCTTAGTCAAAATAAAGAAAAACACTACTGTTTTGTATTTTTCCTCCAAAGAAAGCAACATATTCTATGAAGCATAATTCCGGCATAATTCCTTTGAAATAAACAGCATGGTCTTTTTGCACCGTTTAGTTCAGTGAAAGAATTTTTTCTTGAAGCTTGAATCTTCTATGCTTTCTGCAGTATAAATTAACCAGTTTTTAAATGAAATACAAAAGGGATTAATTAGAATACAACTAGTACAGTTTCTGTACTGAGATATTCTGAGTTCCTTTATAATTTTTTTTCCTTTTTTTTTTTTTTTTTCTTCTTGACCCTGGTGTCAAGAAGGAATAGACCCCTTTTTTTTGAGCAAATGGTGAGTGGTGTTTGGGGGAAAACATGTTGAAGGACTTCAAGCTTCCTTCCCATCTGTCTTCTCTGAGTTCTTAGGTGAACATTGGTAAATGTAAAACATTAAAATCGCACTAGAGTAATGTGGATGAAGATCAGATATTAATATTTAATCTTTTATAAATGTCATATAAGCTTTTCAAACAGATTAAAATAACACTGTTTCTTGGAAAATGGAAGGTGTTCTCCACCTGTTTCTCTTTTTTTAATTTAACATTAGTTATAAAAATACATTACAAGCTATTTAAGAAACAGATCTATGCTTAACTACCCACATCCATTAAGTGGAATGTTATTGGCCCTCACTGGGATCATCTCCAAATATCTGGGAAAAAACTGTACAGGATGGAGATGACATAATCTTCTCTGGGATCAGATTTTTTTTTTTAATTATATTAATATTATATAAATTATTTTTTGTATTAAAATCAGTTCTTCCTCTCCCACCCCTCCACCCCCAGAATATGAAGGGAAAATATTATCATAGACTTTGATATGTAAAGTGCTCTAGTTACTTGAAGTAGTTATTTCCCTGTAAAATGAAAGACTATACTAAGGGAATGTGTATGTTTAACATGGTGTGTCTACAATACAGCGTGCAGACTGTAAAGATAAACCTCAATCAATGTAGTTCATAATAACTGTGGAGTTCAATAGGTACTGCTACACAGCTACTTGGCTGAAGTAGCCCATCTATGCTAGCTTGAGCATATCTATGTAATTTGTAATTCTATTCAGGAATCACAGGTGTGTAAACGAGGGAAAAAGTGCTGAAGGATGGGCAGAACAGAATTTCCTCGCTTAACTTTGGAACTCAAAAGGCAGATGCAGAGACAAGGCATTTTCTTAAGATGCCTTATCTGTTCAGGTATCTATTCTTATCAGTTCAGGTATCTGACGGAACTCAGTGTGTTGGACATGAATAATTTCAGATAGCAGAGTTCACTTTCTTTGATTTCCAACAGGTAGTATCCATTTATTCAGTGAAATACAAGAGGGCAGTTACAGTTCCACGTATATTATGGAGCCTGTACTACACTCCATATCTGTTACAATAAAGTTTACTTCTATGTATATATTAGCATACCATATATATATATATACACATAAACAACACCAGAAAATATTGAAATATTTCACAACCGGTTATAAAATATCCATTACAAAGATACATATTATATATGTGTATGTATATGTGTATATATATGTGTGTATTATACATACATAATATATATATATAATATATATATTATGTATGTATAATACACACATATGAAACAAGTAAATTTGTAACAAATCTAACCACATAGTATACTGGACATGAAAAACTTAGCACAAAGTAATGAATATTTGCTGCATACTTTTTGATGACCTCTATTCTCAGCTCATTTTCTTTGCACATAAATGATTCATCCCATGTATTGCACCTTTGGAAGGCTGTCTTACTTGTCTATGCCAAACTAAATTAGGAAAGCTAATGAATTCAGACATATTCCTGAATAAGATAATTTATGGTATTTGGGTTCAGACAGTGTATGTGTGAGATAGAAGATTTGGTAGGAAAAAAAAAATCCTGTAGAAAAAGTAGGGCTACAATACCAGCAATATTTTTGATAAGATATAAATTTCCACTCTCATAAGTTTCTAGCTGCATTTCTCTGTGTGAATAGGTGTTAATATAATCCAGAGTTTATAGCTGTGTACTTGCAATGTATGTTAAAGAATCTGAGTGTAAAGAGAAAAGTAGCAAAGTGAACAGAAAAACAGAAATGTTATGTGGTCTTACACTCTTACGTTTCTCTTCCAGTGACATGAAGTTACTAAGTAACAAGGACACTTCAAAATTTGCTTTGAATATGAATATATTTTGAATATATTTTTAATGCGAATATTTCATACTGCTACCTATAAAATGTACAGCTATGGGAAAGGCATTAGTAGCGTTGTGTTACAGAAGATAAAACAAGCTCAGGTAACAAAAGTATGGGAAGATGTGTTTCTAGTTCATGTTTGTATTTGACTCTACAAATCTAATAGTGGAGAAAGTTTTATAATTAAATACTAACTCCTGATTCATAATGTAGCTTTTGATAAAGAATTAGGTCATCAGATTTATTTGAAGTCTGGGATTATGCATTATGCTTTTAATTCATTTTTGGATAAATCAGCAATCCATTATGCAATAACCCTTTGAATCTCTGAAAGATAGAAATAGGAACTTATTAGGTGCTTGCTATTAGAAATAAAAGAATACTTAAAAGATATTTGAATAGCTGTAATTAAGAATATCTAGAATTGGTGACAGTTAAATAAGTATTGTTCTATAAGCTTTGATTAGGATGCAGCACCTGATTGGGTGTCTGTCCTGGTTTCAGTTAGGACAGTTATTTTTCCTCCTAGTAGCTGGTAGGGTGCTATGTTTTGGATTAGGATGAGAAGAGTGCTGATAACACGCTGATGTTTTAATTGCTGCAGAGCACTGCTTATACTAAGCCAAGGACTTTTCAGCTCCTCGCTCTGTCCTGCCAGTGGGCAGGCTGGGGGTACAGCAAGAGCTGGGAGGGGACAGACCCAGGACAGCTGACCCAAACTGGCCAGAGGGGTATTCCATACCATCTGACGTCATGCTAAACAATATATAGGGGTGGCTAGCCGGGGTGGGGGGGGCAGCTGCTCGGGGTTGAGCTGGGCATCGGTCAGCAGGTGGTGAGCAATTGCATTGTGCATCACTTGTTTGTACATATTATTATTATTATTATCATTATTATTTTCTATCTTAATAAACTGTCTTTATCTCAACTCACAGGCTTCACTTTCCCGTTTCTCTCCCCCATCCCAGAGAGGGAGGGGGGAGGGTGAGCGAACGGCTGGGTGGTGTTTAGCTGCCAGCCGGGTTAAACCACAACAGTGTTTCATGAGACATGGCTTGCTTTCCATGATGTTTCCAGCTGCTCTGGATTTTGAAGAAGACGGGCATACTTCACTTTATTTAAATATTTCTCTTATTAACTGTTGAACAGCTTTATTCAGAGCTGTTAGTATCACCGTTCTAATTCTCTTCAGAACACAGAATTGCAAAGGCAGATAAAAGTATTATGCATATAATAGATAATAGATTTTTTTCAACTCAACCACATCCTCCTATGAGACTACTGCAGAGCCATCTTCAATGTCTTCTGTTTGCTGCTATTCGTCTGTATAACAAGGGAGTACATACTTGCACATAAAAATTTCACAAAGTATTTCAGTTATTAGAAGATGCTTTACTTACCACTGTGAGACAATCTACTCACACACACATATACAAATGGTATTATTCTATTAAGGCTAATACACGGTTTTAGCCAGAGGCAGCATGACTGTGCCAAGACTTCCTAACATCCTACTGTCTCTGCAGCTGCTCACAGAAGGAAATGTGCAGACTACTTAATGCAGCACTGTATTTTACTCTCCTAATGACAAAAAGTAGAAATCTCTAGGCATTAACATAGGAATGATGATAGCATTGAATGCTGGCAGGTGTGAGCAGAAAAGGCTCACAGCTTTTTCATTTTGTTTGTAGCCAAAACTCTTCCTTCCCAGTCTCTCTCTGTAACACTCCAGCTGCACAGACTTGTGCACCTTCCTCTGTCGGTGTTCACCCATTCTTGCTTCTTCCTTTTCATAATGTTGAAGATGAACTAAATTAGACAGTATGTTTTTTTAACAGCATAACCATTCACCCTTCCCTGCCACCTACTTTCAGGAAGCATAATGCTACATTTATTATTATTAATAATAATAATAATAATTTTTACTTATTCTAAGTGCAAGCCAAATTATGTTCAGCCCACTACTTACAGGTGATTGTTAAGTTCCATGGAAAAGCTGAAGCCAGACCTTGCTTGGGCATCCAGTCCTGTATTTGGATGTTGCCAGATTTCTCTCCTTAGGTTCTCAACAGCTCTTTTTCTTCTGATTCAAAAGTGTCACATTATTTTTTACAGAAGCCAAGAGATTAATATACAGATTTCCTCAGCAGGAGCAAAAGCTATACATCATGATAGTGATGATCTTGGAATTTTCTATTTTTTTTTTTTCTCTCTCTCTCCTTTTTTCCTTTTTTTTTTTTTTTTTCCTTTTTTTTTTTCTTTTGTCATGCTTCCTCTTGTTTAACTAATTCTTTTAAATTGTTCATTTTTACATATTTAATTCTGATAATATGTATTATAAACCCGAATTTAGATATGTTCTCATCATATTACTTCTACTGCCCTTTTTTAATCTTAAAATGCAGGTGCTAAAAGGTAGTGTTTCTCTCTCCCTTTACATGCCTGCAGTAAAATAATGTATAAAATAATTAATGCAGTTGCCTTTGGGGGAAAAAACAGTGTCTGAGAAACATTCTGATAGGAAGGCATTTCACAAAATATAGGAATACACTGAACTTTACTTAAGTCAAGGAGGAAATTCATCAATGTATATTAATTCAGAGGTGAGCTGAAAATAGTTTTTTCCTACATCAGAGAAAAGTGTTTGGCTAAAGTTTAAAACACAGAATGAATGGAAATACTGATGCAGATGACAACTACAGGTGAGATTCGCTGTGTCTGTGGAAAGTTTTAATCTCTTGGCTCCATGCGAAAAGTTGGATAGATGAAATACCTCTCCTGCTGGAAAAGTTGCTGCAAAGCCCTAACTGAACAACAATTCGTCTCTGTGGACAGAAGTGCCCTGTAAATGAAGGGGCCATATGGAAGCACATAGATAAGATGCCAGCAAGTATCATATGGGAACAGGTAACTAAGCCCTTGTGCCTTGCAGGAACAATATGACCTGTTATGAACTCCAAATAGTTCACTTTGTACATCCCTCTACTGCTCCTCACCCTGCCTTCCCACATATGAGCCTTTGATATCAATTATATTTGCAGCTTCCCTGTTTATAAACAGCACTGAGACCACAGGTAAATTCCACCCTAAAATTATTCTTTTGCATTATTATACTATTACAGTGCTATAATAAGGTAAGCAGTTATGTAGGGGATATGATACTGATGATTTTAATGGGAGAGAAAAGAACAAGAAAAGAAAGGCTCTTTCACTTGAAAAGGGAGAATGAGTTTAGGGATTTTTCTTTCTCTTTCCCCCCCTCAGGGAAGAAAAACGCTATTTAAAGAAATATTTGCCTTGTTTTTGGCTATTTATCATTACTTTGTATCTGCAGTAAAGACAGCTTCGTTACCCTGTCATAGATTTCCTGTATTGCTCTTTGTACTTTGATTGTATATTTAGGAGGATTGCTTCCTTTTTCATCATTTGGATCTCTCTTTGGACAACAATCAATAAATCAGAAAATTGTTAAAAAAATAAAATAAATAAATAAAAACAAGATCTCAGAATGTGAAGAACACCTACTATTTTAGTAATAAGTTTGGATTTCATCTTAAAATTTGACACTCCTTTATTTATTTATTTATTTATTTGTAGCTTTCTACTGAAATTAGGATAAGCACCGTTGTTTTTATTCAGTTTGGCAGAACTTTTTAGCATATGGTATCTCCTCAGATTTTGCTTTGTCAGTGGTTTTGGTATCTTCTGTCAGAATTATTTAATTTACAGTTATGAAGGAAACAGCCTAGAGTTAATTCATGCTGCATTTTTTTTTTTTTTCATTTGCCAAAACAGCTGGGAGTCAGGGTATTACTAAATGTGAAGACTTTGCTTTCAAATCGTATGTCAACTAATAATTTCAGACCCAGACATCACATAGCTGTCCAAAAAGGAAAATAATTGGAAGAAAAAGCAACAGCAATGACGACAAAAAACATGAACTCAGCTATTCCTTTGTGTAATCTTCATATATGTTCTTAATCTATTCTTTTAATTTTCTCTTGAATTCGGTCCTAATAGTCAAGTAAAATTTCCTTTATCAGAAATTAGAGACTAGTCCAGATGTTAACTTTCTCCTACCTCCACTATTTGAACAAGTTTAAGCGAACTTGTACCTATCTTTTTTTTTTTTTTTTTTATATATATATATATGTATATATATTCTACAGTTTCAAATGCTACTGCTAAATTCTATTTAACTACCTTGCTACTTCTTTAAGCAAAGTGAGCTGCTTCAGGTAGCAGTGTGTTGTAGCAGTATGCATAGTCACTGAGGATGTCCAGAGCAACTGTGGCAGGCTCCATATGACTAATTTGTCTTGCTTGTCCTTCTGATGACTGTGGTTTTGTTGATATATCCTGTCTCTAAAAAAAAAAAAAAAAAAAAAAAAAAAAAAAAAAAAAATGGACCTCATAAAAAGCATTTTGGACTTGGAAAGCTGTACAGAAGAACAGGATCTGGGGGTGTTGGTTGATACTTGCCTGAACATGACCCATGAAGGCCGATGGCATCCTGGTTTGTATCAGGAGTAGTGGAACCAGTGGGACCAGGTGTGTGCTCATTCCCCTCTACTATGTTCTGGTGAGGCCGTACCTCAAGTACTGCGTTCAGTTTTGGGTCACTCACTACAAGGAAGACATTGAAGCCCTGGAGTATGTCCAGAGAAGAGAGAAGGGTTACAAAGCTGGTGAAGGGTCTGAAACACAAGTCCTATGAATAACAGCTGAGGGAACTGGGGTTGTTTAGTCTGGAGAAGACTTAGGGGAGACCTTATTGCTCTCTACAACTAGCTGAAAGGAAGTGGTGGAGAGCTGGGGATTGTCTTCTTCTCACAGACAATTAATGGTAGAACAAGAGGGAATGGCCTCTAGTTGCACCAGGGGAGGTTCAGGTTGGAAATTAGGAGAAATTTCATCTCAGAAAGAGTAGTTAGACATTGGAATAGGGAGAATTTAAGGAAAGGTTGGACGTGGTGCTTAGGGACATGGTTTAGTGGATGATATTGGTGGTAGGGGGATGGTTGGACCTTGATATGCAGAGAAACACCTATAAGCAGAAATTTGATTTTGTTTTATTCTATTAGAGTGGAAGGTTATAGTGTTGCATTATCTGAGGATATGATGCATACATCCTCATGATACATATATCCTATATGATGCATATATCCTGAGTGCTGGAGTTAATGACTTCTTATCAAATCTTTTGTTCCAAAGTATAGACTTATTTCAAAGTAATTTTGTGAAGAAAAGTATTTCTAGATTTTCCTGGAAGTCACGCTTCAGGACGTATACAAAAGCTTTCCCTCAGTAGCTAGAAGGGTACAGAAAGCTCTTTAAAAAACAAAAACAAGTATGTCATCTACACTACAGAGGTCAAGCATCAAGGTTCCAAAATTGATATCTGAATGTCATCACAATGTCTATCATTTCAGTGGAGGAACCTGTTTATATGCATAAATTTGAGTGTTGTAGAAAAATTGTTTTCTGTTCTTTCCTTCTCATTGGTTAAAACACAACAGCATGTGCTGATGCCTGTGATAATTAGATTCTTGAATGAAATGAATTTCTCTTAGTGCATCTAACTGAAACATAGTATAAAAATATTTTCACTCACGTTTACCTTTTGCAACCAACCCAATATTCACATCTGTTCAAAAGTATTTGGAGAAACTTTTGATAATGCCATATACCACCTAGATGCAAATAATATTTTATATTGAATCTCTGTGCTGTGAAAGAGAGCAACAACAATCAATCATTTGTAGTTAAGTCACCAGGTCTTACATATATTTTATATGAGATGTCATGATTTGTTAAGGATGTTCTGATCCTTCTTGAATGATAGGTGAAGAATTAAAACATGACTGAATCATCTTTTATTTGCTGAATTTTAATAGCTGTTGAACATACCCAACATTTAAATCCTAATGAAGAAAGTACCCTGGTTTGTTGAAGTTTGTCAGAACACAATTAATTTTGGCATATGCTTAATCTGTTCTGAAAAGAAATTCTTCTAAACACATTTTCCGAATGGGTCCCAGTTTTTGTAATGTATTGGTCTGCATCTGTAAGCTTTTATATTCATAGAAATATACTGTAATGACACTCAGCTTTGACATATTTTTTAGCCAGTCTCAAGCTACAAGGAATCCTTGAGCCAGGCAGTGCTCTTAGTTGAGACAAAGACATGCAAGCACAGTTATTCTGCTGCCAAAGGTATTTGGGTTTTTGAAACAGGCAAAATGGAGGAATGTGCTTCAGAGACATTTCAGCAATTTTGCTTGGAATAGCACCAAATTCAGGTAGAATTGTAATCTCTAGCTGTGCCATGCCAGAACTACGTAGATCCACCAACCCTCCACTTGCATCCTTTTTTTTTTTTTTTTTTTTTTTTTCTTCCCTCCCATTGAATGGTACAGGGAATATTGTCAAAAATAAGACTTTTATTTTAATTTTATTTATTTTTATTTTTAAGAGCTGTAGTGACTTGAACTAAGAATAATTCCAGTACTATGATAAAAATAAGTGTGAGATTTTAGCATACAATATTGAAACTTTTCCATCTTTTGTAGAGATAATATCTCTAATATCTAAATTCATATTTATAGTCTTCCTTTCCAGTTTAGATGAGCAATTAAATGAAAAAGAAAGAGAAGATGCCACTCAAACTCAATTAACATATATTCTTGCAGCATTTGTGGTATTTTTCTAATTACCACCACCCTTCCATGCAAATATCCAACTCAAGATGAAAATAATTTAAGTATTTTAAAGCTCTTCTTTACTAGTAAAAAATGAATGTTTTATGATATTTTATTTTAAATATGTTGATAGCGGTGATCATACAATTATGGGTACGTACATATATATGTACATGCGTATCTATAATTAGTAAAACAGTGACTTGATTGTAATTCATTATATGAGTAAAAGAAAATCTATGCAACATATCAATAAGAGAATGAATGTTGAAATGATATTTTGGGCTAATAAATTAAGAAGAAATAGGCTTGGAATAATGGAAAGAAAGGAGACTTAGAAGTGTCAAAGTCACAAAAGAGGGAAGAAAAAATTATCAGATTTCCTTTTTATGCAAATCAACATTTCTAACTAGTCAGAAAAAGGCCAATATACATGATATATATGGGAATGAATAATTCTTTGCAGCAACGAAGCCAAGGGACTAAAAGGCTGGAGCAGCTCTGTGGAAGAAATCATGGGGATGCTGGTGGTCAGCAAGATGAACATGAATCAACAGGAACCATACAGCTGAAAGGGCCACCAGCCTTATGGCTCTATAAGTAGGAGAATGGCCACTATATTGAAAGGGATTATCCCTCTCTATGCAGCATTTGTTAGACCTCATCTAGAGTCCAGTGTCGGGCCCCACCATAGCTGTGGAACATGGTATGAAATAGAGCAGCAACAAGCAAAATTTGAGGCAGAGTGGATCAAATCAGATATAAGGAAAAAAATTTCCACCATGAGGACAGTCCAACATTGGATTGGGTTGCCCAAAGAGGATGAGCAATTCACATCCTTGGAGGTTTTCTGAGTGTGACCGGATAAATCCTTGAAAAACCTGGATAAGGCCTTGAGCAATCTGGTCTGATCCCACCACTAGATCCGGCAGTCAGAAAATGCTGTATTTTGTATTCCCTTCCAAACTCAGTTATCCTATCGTTCCTATCACTCCACCTGCACTGCTGTAGCACAAAGGCTTCTGATTTAATCAGTAACATAAACAATTTTAAATCAATTAATAAGTATTCAATATAGAAGCAAAATCCAGTGCTTTTTCAGTCAAAGGAAGACTGTAGTGTTCTGTTAGGTAAATAACTTCAGAAGATCAATAAACCTCACTGGGTCACATTCATGCCCAAATTTATTCTATTGATTTCAGATATTTACTACTTGAAATATTATGCCAAACATCTTCTCTCAATATTCATTGGTCATAGGGATTTGAATGCATAGGGACTACAAGAAATCCTGTAACTGAAAAAGAGAGTAAATTGCTTGTAGAAGAGTATCTTCCATGTCCCATGTGGCTGACATTGGGCATGAGACATAAATAGGTGGCTGTATAGCCAACATATGCTTTCATTTTGCATAAATAATTGTGGATTTTTTCATAATTTACATACATTTCAAACCATTTCATATTTGAAAGTCTTCAATATATTTTTGGAAGAAATTAATGTTAGAATTTGTGAGAATACATATGAAATTGTTTTCAATGGACAGTGAACATCACAAGTGTACCTTACTGTTCAATTTATAATTTAGTCTGTGTTTTTACTTAAATGATTGAATTAACCACAGAAAATGAAATTCACCAAATCCAGGTGGGATCTCATGAAAACAGAGTACCACTATAATGTTAGATATTTTCTACTAAATTGAAAGTGATGGGATTGAAATCACAAGGAGCAGGGCAATCCCAAGTGCAAATATAGGCTGGGCAGAGAATGTATTGAGACCGGCTCTGAGGATAAGGACCTGGGGGTGCTGGATGATGAGAAGGTCAACATGAACCAGCAATCTGTATTTGCAGAACAGAAAGCCAACCGTATTCTGGGCTGTGTCAAAAGAAATGTGGCCAGCAATGCGAGGGAGGTGATTCTCTCCCTCTGCTCTGCTCTCATGAGATCCCACATAGAGTATTGTGTTCAGCTCAGGGGACCCCAACAGAAGAAGGACATAGAATTATTAGAACAAGTCCAGAGGAGGGCCACAAAGATGATCACTGGGCTGGGAACTTCTATGAAGGCAAGCAGAGGGAATTGGGGTTGTTCTGGAGAAAAGAAGGCCCCAGGGAGACCTTATACTGTCCAGGAGATGGACTCAATGATCCTTGTGGGTCCATCCTAACTCAGGATATTCTATGATTCTATGTCCTTCCAGTACCTAAAGGAGGCCTACAGGAAAGCTGGGGAGGGAGTCTTTGTCAGACACTGTAGTGACAGGACGAGGAGTAATGACTTTAAAATAAAAGAAGACAGGTTTAGATTAGATGTAATGAGGAAATTCTTTAATCAGAGGGCGGTGAGGCACTGAAACAGGTTGTCCAGAGCCACTATGGATTTCCTATGCCTGGATGTGCTCATGGACAGGCTGTATGGGGCTTTGAGCAACCTGATCTAGTGGGAGGTGTCCCGGCCCATGGCAGGGGTGTTGGAATTAGATGAACTTTAAGGTCTCTTCCAACCCAAACTATTATATAATTCTTAGATCTTTCAGTGCAATAAACAGTTTTTCATGAAAGTGCAAGCTCACCAATAATTATACAGAATAAAAGATGAAGTATTATTAAAAGTACTGAACTTTCAGAGTTGAAATCATACTATTAAATGCTGCCACTATAAAAAAATGTGCAACATTTTGTGAAATCTCAGGGTGGTACTCAGCAGTGATAATACTGCATGGCTCACTGCTCAACTGTCATATTAATAAAGCACAATAAAAAGAAGGTACTGTTCCATGTCATCTCTGCTTTTTCATGCTTCTTTCCTGGAAAAGCATCATTTAGTTTAGCTTTCATAAGACTGTTCTGTTTACTTGTATTAAAATTCAGTTATCACTAAAGGGAATATTATATGGCAAATGTTCTTAGACTGTAATAATAGAGCATATGGCAATTCTCTATGTAAAGTCTTAGAAGTATACATTATGGATAATCAGGTATCTGAATGCAAATTTAATATTATAGAAACTAGAGTTCTACTGATATGAAAATGTAAATATTACTTTGAAAGACAAACTTTTTCTGGTTTTGTTAAGAAGTATGGTTTATCTCTATTCTTTTCTGACAAAAAAATATTATTACTTTACTTCATTCTTTATAAAATAAATTAGAATAAAATAACTCAAAGGGGAAGCCAAGGAGACTGCAGTTATATGGATAGTCTGGTTACTTCCACTAAAATAATCTCTGGAGAATTCAACTCAAGGCTAATTTTTCTTATCTTTTCCAAAGCTTGCCTATATTATCATGTATTCTAATTAGTTTGAATATAAAAGATAGCACCTGCTACATACAGCTTCTTTTGTTCTTTTAAGATTACAGTTAACAGTATTCAGCCAAATTCTGTCAGCTTTGAACAAATGTGCTAAGTGGAGGAAGAGATGTTTTTCCCCATATGAGGGCACCTACACAGGAGGCAGCCATAATTTGCATGGCTGTGTGCCTGCAGCCCAAGCATAGAGTGGGAGGAGAGATTGTCTTAACTGCAGCTCTCCTTGCTTCTATAGCAATGCTTCAGAAAAAATACTCTGTGGATTAAGCCATGTAGCTATTTGCATGCACATGAAATTAGAGGGCAATATATGCTGGTATTTTTTGCCCTTGTTGGATATGCATGATACTATTTCAGTTGAACATCTACACTTCAGACATTGCATCTGAGTCTGAACTTGCAGATTTTTGATCCCAGGAAACTACATAAACACCAACAACTAAGGCGTTGCAGTACCTAAAATTAATTGTTTGATCTTAGCTACATCTGGAAGAGCCAGACTGAAATTTTTAGGCAATACAGAAGTTATGTCACCACTATGTCCTGGGAAGCAAGGCCTCAATATGCGTAGCAGTTGTTCAGGAAGACAGACTTCTCCACAAGAGAAGTTAACCCCCCTTCTCCTTCCCCTTTCCCAGCTTTTATTGTTAAGTGTGACACCATAAGGTATAGAATATTTATTTGGTAGGTTTAGGTCAGCTGCCCTGGTGACATTACCTTTCCAGGTAATCTTTGATCTATGAACACAGATTAAGTAACCGGAGCATTTAAAAGTTAGGTTTATATTTTCGACTGTGTCTCTGACAGCAGATTCAAAAATAATGTTTTTTAAGTCATTTTTTAAGGAATAATCTATATCTTTATTCCCTATAAATCCGATTTTCTTTAAAAATTTAGAATCATTATCATTCCATAAATATGTTTAGTGTTCTTAATTATGCCTTTCAGGCATACTGTTAGTCTGAGAGCAACATAAATATATTGTTACTGCCCTTTTCTTGCCTAAAAGAAAAATGGATGAGTAGATTAAATTTAACAGTAGTGTTTTACAAATAAAATAAAAAAAAATATTTTTAGCTATATTGAAAAGGAAAGATAAAAGAAAATGTCTGAAATGTAAAGTGACCTTCACTATATAAATTACAGCTGTATTTACTCTTTCCTATGAGTCTGATTTAGTGGTGTGTTTCCAATGCACATCAAAAATAAATTCCAAATCTGTTCTCTCTCTCAGAAGTGTCTTCATTTTTTATGTATTAGCTTTTCATATATTTCCATTCCTCTCATATTCAAGAACCCTGTTTTTTGATGGCCAGGCATGCTAAATTCCATACTAATCAGCATGTATTGTAGCTGACTTCAAATTAATCATTATCTTTCATCTGTGTTTCTATTTATGACTCAGACTATTCTTCTGAATTGAAAATTATACATTTTGAATTTATTAAGCATTCTTGCTCTCAGGTCCACCAAAACTCGCTCTGACTGTCCTGGTGAAATGCACTGCTCAGCAGGACATGGTGCACCCACTCAGCTGAATAAATGATTTTCAAGGGGGTTGGAACATAAAAGGACCTATGGATAGATCTTATGCTACTGTGGATTAATTTCATATTTTCACATCCGATATGTTTTAGAGCTCTTTGCAGTACCTGTATTTGTCCTGTCAAAAATAAAATATAAACTATGAATATAATTTCATTACTGCTTGCTGTCAAGAAAATCAATGGTACATGACTCCTTTTGACTTCGAAAAGCTGAAAATGGCTTTTTTTTTTTTTTTTTTTAAATTATATCCTCTGTTTAAGTAGCATGAATAATGCTTGCATCTCAAATGATTATCTAAAAAGAAAAAATGTGAAATCTATCAGAATGATTTGGTTTTTGTGATAGCAGCAGTTACTAGGGTGACATTTTAAGTGTGAAAAGCTCATTCTCATTTCTTGCCTCTATTCTAAGGAAAAGGGGTAAGAGGAAGGAAATTACCTTAAATGACCTATTTGCACCTGGAAGACTTCAGAGGCTGTGTTTTGGGGAAAAGGCGAAGGAAGAGAAAGGAAGTAGCAGGGATTTTGATTTTGATTTTTTAATTAGGTGTTTATTTTTCTGGCTATAATGAAAATATGTGTTTTCTCATCATCCTATTGTCCACTCTGTTATTGTAGAGTCGGAAGTATTTCGACTAGGCAACAAAAGCATTCAGGCATTGCATGGGATCAGTAGTAAATCTCTAGTCCACTTTCATATAACTCAGTCTCTCCAGAAATGCTTTGTGAAGAGCACACTGAGAGATGTGTTAGCACTGTTGAAGAAGAAATTCAGCCAAGACTGGAGCTGGAGTAGAGCAGTTTCTGTTCCTGAGCAGATTCTCATTCTTTAAGCTGATATTGTTGGCAAACACTTTTTTATTATAAAAGTGTAGATGGAACATAGGGGAACATCTTGGTGAGAGGAGAGGATGCTCCATCCTGTCCATGAACTCCTG
Source organism: Oxyura jamaicensis (assembly GCF_011077185.1). Taxonomy (NCBI): domain Eukaryota; kingdom Metazoa; phylum Chordata; class Aves; order Anseriformes; family Anatidae; genus Oxyura; species Oxyura jamaicensis. The sequence continues at coordinate 38,692,131 of NC_048896.1, read as the reverse complement.
TCAAGCTACAAAACATAAATACCATAGTTACTCAGCAGGATTTTGCTAAATGTATGGTTTTCTGCAGGGATGAAAGCACAGTAGGGAAGTAGTAGTATTATGATTTTGAGAAACCTGGAAAGAATGCTTTAAGGTAGATATTTTTTTTTCTCAGACTGATTACCAGGATTAAACAAGTGAATTAAATCCTATATAATAATGTTCTACAGTCCTTATACACTGTAAGTGTTGTCCTATGTTTTCCAAATGCAGGGATGCTTATCTCTCCCTACATATTTAAATGGTCAGTTTTTATTTACTGTTCATATGTGGCTAGATTTGATCTGGCTAATGTATTATATTGTCACTGTTTTTTTGTTGTTGTTGTTGTTTGTTTGTTTTTTGATAAATACAGCACTAGAGATATTCTGTTTTCCCATTTTCCCTCAAACACAATCAAATGTAATACAGCTTCTCCTTTTATATGTATATATAAAATAAATGAAGAAATCCCCAAAGGTAACTTTCTTCAGAGAAATCATTAAGCAGTTACTGAAACTGTATGTACCTTCCAAATTTGGTTCAAAACAAGTTCATAATGATTTCTTTCTCAGAAACTGTATATTTGTAGAAATTAGTTGGTTCAAGCAATCCACATGCACTCAAGCTGAAAACACAAATAAAGGATAGATTCGAGACATGTTTTCACAATATTACCTGTCCCCCTCCAGAAACAAAACCTGTCTACTCAATCAAGTACATTTCCATTAGAAGACCTTGGAAAAGTCTGACATTATTTTTTGAAATCACAAAATATTTGTTGGTTTCTATTAAAACTGAATTATGGAAGGATTAATGTATAGACCATCTGTGGAATAAAAGGCAATTTCATCCAGACATCATACAAAAAAATCAGGTATTTATTTATTTATTTATCGTTATCATTATTATTATTAATTTAAAGAATTTTGTCAGCTAATGCTTTGCTTATCCTCTAGGGCATTTATTCCTTATCAGCAGAAACAACAAAAGACTAACATTGTATATATGACTTATCTGAACAACAGATGTTTTGTCAGGCCACAGGGTTACATTGGAAGTACTGAGCCTAGAGCTGTCTTTGTAAGATAAAGAGTTATCAAAAGGCAAGCTGTTTGACTTGGAGAATTTTTAGAAAATCTGGAATTTACTAATCACTGTAATCTAAAGTACACTGCAGGTAATGACATGAGGATGTGCTGGAAGCTGTATTTCTTCATCTAAGGAGTCTGGAAAAGAGAATTTTCCATTGACCTGCTGTGAGAATCAGATTCAATGTTAGAAATCTTAAAACAGCTTTGTGCACCAGTAAGTGCTGGCTGATGTGTTATTGCTGGAGTTTTGATTTTTATACCTGAACATTTAAAATTAGAAAGACTTCCTTTGTATTAGTAGTTGGAGGCTATTAGTGATATACTGGGAGAAATACCTTATCGTTTTCTGAATCTTTTCCTAAACTTCTGAGCTATGTATTGTCCTGGGACAAAGAGCTCCACACTTGCATTATGTGGTGAGACTTTATTTTGTATGCATTAACTCCTGGTAATAAATACAATTGTAAGGAAAAAATATTATAGTTAGTTTTATGGGAACAGTAAAAGGAGCTGTGCTCACAAAGTGAGGTGAGATGTACGGCTGGCAGGGAGAGAAGAGGAGAAGAGAAAACTGAAACTGGCTTTTGGTATCAGTTTACAGTTTCACCTGTTGAAACTCTGCAAAATTGTAGGATCCACTACTTTGGTCTGGTCTGCCAAACCTCACCCCCATGCCAGCATAGCTGTACATGCAGTGAACTAAGTCAAGGAGATGATCCAGGGCCCTGGATCTATCTCTAAATAAATGTTCAGGTCTCTGTTCTCCCTAAAGACATTGGTTTGTTAATCCAAGCCACTAAGTTACCATACAAACATATGTACTAGTATGGCACAGGGAGCAGTATAGCACTGGCATTGGCAAAGTAACTAAGGAAAGAGCATGGGTGCAGACCCTTAATGAACAGCTCAGACAACCTCAGCCTTAGATGAGTACTGCAAACTTCAGAAGACTTCACTATGACTACCCACATGAGTAAGCAATTTACAATGTAGCCCTTGGCTTCTCTGCAGTGTCTTATCCTCAATTACACCACTTATCCTGCTGGTAACCCAGCAGTCTCACTCATTGCCTCACAGACTTCTATCTGCACACTGCTGCCAATCTGTTACTCATTTACATTAGCATAATGAGAAGGGTTGTTAGTTTTTGTTGTTGCTGTTACTGCTGTTGTCTTTTCATTGCTATATTTTTATAGAAAGCATTTATAATGTAGTTAAATGATTTGGTCCTATGAAGTGCTAGGTCTAAGAGACTCACTAATTTCATTTGGAGTGGAGTCTGCTGAGCATCTCTGAGAGCATTTAGCCTCTTAAAGGATTATACTGGTTTGGAATACCTTTCATTTGTATCAATATTTTATCAGTAATACAGATGGTGTATTAGCATGTGTCTTAGCCTGATTAACTGTGGTACTGGAAAGGGATATTGCATCTTTATGCCCTTCATAATCTGGAATACAGTTTGATATATACATTATTAAAACATAGAAAATAAACACAGACAGCCAGAATGTGAAACATTAATACTGTCTGGATATCTTATCCTGCAGTAAATATAATGTGTAGACTTTTTTAAAGATCTGCTGGAGTAGGTGTCTGACAGGATGGACAAGAGAGATAAATATTTCTCTTCAGGAATGAGGATGTGTAGCCAGCATCTGAACTATGTAGGTCAGCAGCAGAAAGTCAAATGGTGAGAGTAGCCGGAGAAATACACTTGCTGTTTATAACTACTGACTGCACAGTTTTGTGATGGGATACAAAAGTGTTGATCTTGGGGAACTGGAAGGCATCATTCCTCTTCATAAGGTTGTTGCGTACAGAAGCAGAGGGGGAAATATGTGAGACTTTCTTTTCCTACAGGCCAGCTCCCTGAAAGGGCAGAAGCACTGAGAGACAATAATTTTTGTCATTGGATTTTGCATACTGGAATAATATACATTTGATGTGACATGAAATGATGATCTTTTCTCATTCCTAATGATTCCTTCCTTTCTGTTGGTCTCAGTATCTCATTCTTAGTTTTTCATTCTCCTCGTCCTCTGTCCAGCCCCCCCCCGCCCCCCACTCCCCCTTTCCCAAAGTTGTTTCTCCCTCCTTTTCTCACAGTTCAATCCAGAAAATAGCAGTCCATCCAGGTATGTATTCTATTTTTAGTAAAGTACTTCCTGGATCATCCCCCTGGACCTTCTTTCTCAAGCCTTCCCTTTGCAACACTCTCTTCTCAAGAACCACTGCCTTGCTACTGTCCTATTCCCATCTTCTTTGGCTTCTGTTTCATTTTTACCCCTCCTTCAAAATCCTTTCCTAGGAGGTATTTGTGTTGGTGGGACTCATACATGGTGATCCTACTCGGTCTGCTCACATAATGACAGTGTGGCAAAGGTGGAGCTATGGGATTAAAGGTTTGGATCAACCTGGCCATGTAGGCAGTGAGAAGCTACACCGAAGAAAAGGTATGAATTTCAGTGGACAGAGCAACTCTAGAAATATATAATTTGATACTGGTTCACAAGAAGACGCAAAAGAGAGAAGATGTGACTCATGGACAGAACTGGATGGTATTAATGTGCCTCAGGGGTATATTCCACCCTCGTCTTAAGAAGGTAGGAGAATTTCGTACCTGGCAGGCAAGTGGAAAATAGCACATGCTTTAATGTTTTGATGGAAGAAAGAGAAAGCAGTTCGTAGAGCAGAAAAATTTAGATAGCAGAGATCTGTTGATTGTGTAGTCTCTGAGCCTTAATCCATACCAAATCATGGAAATGTAGAATAAACTGTATTTAATTCTAGATTTCAATCTGCTTACTGAGTTACTTCATAGAGCACTGCATCTAATGGAACAACTTCCGTAACACAGCAATTGACAGAAACACAATGATTTATAGTGACTGGGAATTTTGTTCATGATTTTATTTTCTTGTTTATTTCTAGTTTAACTAATTACAGCTTATGATATTGTTTTTAAGCAATCAAAATGTCATTTTTATAATCTATTTTGGAAGGCATACTGTCATAGACATATGGGTGGAGACATTTTAAAAAATACTGTACTTACATAAATAGGATACTTCAGTACATAAGATAAAACTGTAATGAAAGTAAATGCTATACTGTGCCATTGTTGGGAGATATTTGCAAGGTTAGAGGAGTCATTGATATCAGGGCAAAGAGATTTTCAAGACAGAGCTCAACAAAAAACAATTTCATATTGGATTTTTTTTTTTTTTGAAATCAAATACAGAAAATTAAATGTTATATAGTACACCTTATTTAAAGATAAGAAAGAGACTCTATCATTTGTTTCTCTGCCATATTCAGAGTAGAATTTGTGAATGCTCAGCCATTTTAAAATTGTTTCCTTTGAATGTGAAAATGTAGAAACAGCTGAGCTACTGCTAAATACTTTTGAATATTTCCCTTAGGAAACAGTGAACTTGCTGATATTGCTTGAAACACATTTGAAAGCCAAGGGGCCTACCAAGATATATTGCTGATATCAGTTCAGACAGTGAAGTCAGTCAAAATGAGTCACATAATTCATCTTTAATGAAAGCAAGTTCTCACAGAACTCCACTTTAACTTCGGAGTTGTGTTAACTCCATGTTAACATGTTAACAGATGAATTCAAATTTAGTTCATGTTAGAATACAAACTGTATGATACAAAAATACATGATATGATAAAAATAAAGTGTTTCTCTTCCATACCCAGATTGCTTGGTCAGGACAAGTTATCTTGTAGAAAAACAATAAAAATAACAACAACAACAACAACAATACTACTACTACTAATAATAATAATAAAACCACCACAGAACAACAATAATATTTCGTCTCTGGGTTGCAAGAATTGCAGGAAGAAGAGGTAGGTATGACAATACACTGGGGAGTACAGTGCAGAGGGAAAGTTTTACTGAGAAGACATAACGAAAGAGAGTATGATTTGTAATGAGAAGGCAATCTTTTATTACAGCAATTGACAGAGCTCATGGGAAAGCAGACAAACTTTCAAATAGGCAAAATTACCTTCATGTCTGAAAAATAATTAGAAATTTCAAGCCAGATACAGAAATTGTCTGAGTTATTCTAACCGAATATTCTAGTCTGAATTATCTGAGTTATTCTAACCAATTACCCAGCTGTGAGAAGAGAGTGGTCAGTACTTGTGTAGGAAATTGGGATTCCCTTAAGGTTAGTACTTTTAATAACAGTATTAAATATGATTATTCAACACTGATTTGATGATAACAGTTTTTCTTATAAAATATCCACCAAGGTTTCCTCATCTCTTAAACTTTGTCTCTAGGCCATGACATTTGTTTGCTTTGTGAGACTGATAAAAAATATTTTTTTAAAACAAATCTTTCATATCCCATCAGAGCATGAGATTTGTTCCAAAGATTCCTCTTCATGAGATTACTTCCTCTTCATGATCTTCACAAGATCACTAAGTGATCTTGTGGATGTGAAAAACTCCACATAAAACACCTAGAAAAACATTCTTAGAGTTATCTCTGAGGCCAGGCAACCTGTCCACTGAAAGAAGCTCTTTAGTCTTCACAAGATATTTCCAGGTTTTGCTCAAGAGAAATCATCAGTGTTTTTAACGGGCACCTTGGTTTGATTTTCCATTGGGCTTTTCCAAATATTCCTAAGAAGGAAACTTTTTCTTTTCCCTTCTTTTGATAGACTTTTTATTCAATATAAATGAGCAGAATGAGAAATAGAGGAAACCACTTCAATCCACTTCTCAGCCACTGTCTTTTAAAATAATATATCACAAATTAGAGAAATTAAATAAAAAATGGTGTGTGCCATCTGTCACACACATATGACTCCTTGTTATTTCTAGAACTTTAGCAGGACAAACTGTGACTTCTAGATATGGACAGAGACACAGTGTTCTACCATCTAAGGTGCTGAAACAAAATGAGAAAGTCACATTTGATTATAACTGTTTATTTCATTAATACATTAACAATCCACAGTGTTCCTATAGTTAGCTGAAAGAAAATCCTAATTTTGGCATTCATCCTGATGAAAGAGAGACCTTTTAATACCATGAAAATATTTTATTCCAAGGTTTTGGAAAAACAGAGAAAATATGATCAGAGTTGATTCAAGCCTTTGGACTATTCTTTGCTACCTGCAAAAGCCTCACTACTGAAGTCTTGGCTCAACACTGAACTCTTTGTTCATCTAGACTGTCTTGTATCCACTTGGTTATTGTTTCCTCCATTCTGTCCTGCTAAACTTTGGGTTATTCTGACTTTTTCTGTTCTATGTGTGGAAATCCATTTTAGACCTAAGGAACTTTCCTCACAAAAATTTGTTAAGACTAATGGTTCTGGTTTTAAAGAGTTAGTATGTCTGGCACAAAAGTTTTGTCGAAAAAAATCCCAAGAGCTGGTAGTCATTTCATTCATGATTCAGCTAGCTAGCTGTTGTAATAATTCCTTGTGTCCCTTCAGTTTAGCTGTCAGACTAGAGTACTTGCCCTTGTCATGCCTCTGTACCTTCCTTGCTTGTAAAGAACAGAGAGATTTGCAACTATTCCTGTCATGCACTGAATTCAGCTAAAGGGGACACATAAGCAATATGTCATTACTGGTCTCTGGTTTGTTTTTGAGAACCTGCCAAATCTCTTAGTAAAACAGCAAATTGCACACATTTCAAGTATACATTAAAAAATGTATTATTTGTTTTCGTTGGACTGCACTTTCCCTTTGCATCAACCTTGCAGTGAGATTACGAGATAATTTACTGAGTGCCCATTTTGCCCAGTGGCTCTGGGCCAACTCAGCTGGCTACAGGCAAGAAAAGTCATTTCAGTACCAAAATGCATTTTCAGAATGTCATCCAATGCCAAAAAAAAATATTTTTGCAGAGACTGGGTGACTACTCCATTTTCAATCTCTATTACTTTAGCCGTTCATTTGGAATAGACCTATTATGGCAGGTCATATTACAACATCAGCTATTTTAAACTCACTACAGTGAGGACTTGACAGCATTTTATTGGGAGAAAAGGGTTTTCAGTAGTACACAAAAGATACTTCATGCTGTCCATGAACATGATTCGCTAATAAATGACTCATTAGTTCTCATTAGTCAGCTGATGTGAGTGTCAAATATAATATGTTGAACATGAGCTTCAAAAAATTGTAGCTGAATAGAAAACTATTAAAATTTTTAAGAGTGAGAAGTATTATTCACTATTTCAAATTTATAAATTATATCTTTCATACCTTTGGAAAAAAAAAAAAAAAAAGTTATAACTCTCTCCTGCAACTTCGTAGTCAAGTCATACTCTTAGGTATAATTGTTTTTCATACATGTTAAAAATGAAGTCTAAATAGAAATAAAGGGATTTATTATTAAGAGAAATTGTGCCCTTGTCTGAATTATTCTATTCCTATCTCATTTTCACTTCCAATTCATAAAAGACAAAGTAAAATGCTTCCCCTTTTTCAAGTCTTCAAGTCTTCAAAGCAGTCTACAACTTCCTCGTGAGGGGGAGTGGAGAGGCGGGTAACCTATTCTCCATAAACACCAGTGATAGGACCTGCAGGAACGGGGTGAAGCTGAGGCAGGGGAAGTTCAGACTAGATCTCAGGAGGAGATTTTTCACTGAGAGGGTGGTTGCGCACTGGAACAGGCTCCCCAGTGAAGTAGTCACTGTACCGAGCCTGTATGAATTTAAGAAACGTTTGGATTGTGTACTAAGTCACATGGTCTAAACTTTTGGGTAGACCTGTGCACTGCAAGGAGTTGGACTTGATCCTTATGGGTCCCTTCCAACTCGGAATATCCTATGATTCTATAATTCAGAAACATTATCATGCTGAAGACAATTGGTTGAAGTTTTAGTGAACTGATACATATTTACCATTTCCAGTACAAATTAAAACAGTAAAAGAGACAAAAATATGTATTTTTTTTTTTGTATACTCACAGTTTTAGTAATCTAAAATCTATTAAAGTAATGAACCAATATTTTAAATTATTATTACCATTTTATTTATTTTTAATATTTAGGTTCCTAGAAACTTTCACATCATAAACTTTTCTGAGACAAGTGCTGTGCAAACGGAGCATAAACTTTTCTGAGACAAGTGCTGTGCAAACGGAGCAAAAGGATACCTCTGAAAGATTTCACTCATTAGACCTCAAGAGAAATGCATACACACAGTGTTCCTCTGGTATGAAAGTGGCAATAAACAACAGGATAATATTATTCAACACTGTAAACTCTTCAGTGTCCTCTGAATCTTTGAAAGAGAGAAGATACATTGACTGTCTCCAGTATTTTTAACCTTTAACTTGTCTGTTTTACTCACCTGGGGGCTATGTAATTTTGAATTGTTGTTTAAAGACATTTAAGCATGGCAAAGATACCCAAAGCAAATAGCTAGAGTTTTTTTGTTTGTTTGTTTGTTTGTTTGTTTTTCCTAGAACACCTAAATCTATGTAATGAACAGCCTTATATTAAAAGCTAAACAAAATTTCGAGTTTTGATTTTTTCTTTCCCATATCTACACATTGCATATTTAACACCAGAGTAATTATTAAGTTTCATCAAAATTCATACAGATTTTGTCCGTGTTTGTAGCTCATGGTTGTGCAGGGTCAGGCAATTGTAAAATTGCTTGAAAAAATTGCTTGTTCCTCTGAAAAAGATAATAATAGTAATAAATAATAATAAATAATAATAATAAAAACAACTATGTGGATTTATTTTCAGTGAGACAAGCCATCTACACTTTCTACTGCAGCTTTCCAATCTGAAAGTGGGCAGTAAATAAGCACATTGCAAATATCGACTAACACATGCAATGAGTAATTGCAGGATCAAAGTAACACTGATCTAAGTGGTGAAAGTTATTGTAGTTAACCCATGGAGCAAAAAGAGCTTTGCCTTTCCATTAACCCTGGTTTGTACATTATCTGGTTGCATTTAGAAACACGACCCCAGTAGATCTGGGATCTGTCCCATTAGTTGCAGTTCAGTTAAGATATAGTGTTCTTTCTGCTAGATTGACCTATTCAGCACCTTGTTGTTATCTTCACTGTCACCCACTTCAGCAGTGACCTTGCTGTGGTTTGAGCTCACCATAGGAAATTTTTTCTCCTGGCCATTCTGGTCACAGAAGACACTGGAACTCATGTATGGGAGGACAATATTTTCCAACCCTTTTGTCCTTTTACGTAGCATCTTGGAATAACCGTTCTTTGGTTCCTCTTGTTTTCCATTGCTTTCTGTTAACACTTCCTTTGTTCAAGCACGTGCCTGATGTTTTTCTGTAATTATCAATTCAGCTTTCTTCTATATAGCTGTTATTTATTTATTTATTTATTTTCCTTCTTTCCAAAATGAAATAAATATTTAGCTTTATTTATTTATTCATTTCTTAGGTTATTTGTTCTTGTTATCTGTTTCTTTCATTTCTTTCATATGCCTTGAGAGGTGGTCAATATGTCGTTTCATTTTTCTATTTTCTAGTGGACAATAGTAACTTTTTGTTTTTGAAGTGTCTTAATTTAATAATGGATTACACTGACCAAATCCCACTGATTAGATTAGACAGAGATTATGGTAATAATACCTTTAAAGTGTAATGTAGTTATAAATGTTTTCTGACAAAGATTTGCAATTGCTATATACTTTTGCAGGAAAATGCAAAATGTTACTAGATGGAATAATATATTTGGCAGACATTTGACCAAAATCTGGATTATCATATAATATACATGCAAGAATAAAATGGACTTTCTGATGTGGTTTGCATTATGTTACATACGGAAATTAGACTCAGGGACCACTGTAGATGTTTGTCAAATTTTACTCTACTTCTATATTTTTCTTGATTTTCATAGAGTAGATGTACTAGTAGAAGTATTAATACAAAGTTTTCAGGAGACAAATAGATATTGATATTCAAAGAAGAGTGTAAATTTATTAGTTTTTGCAATAATTTCTCTTCATAGTTGTTAATTTTGAAGGTGTGATCTGCAAAAGGGAATACTAACAACTGAATAAGTAGTAAAAAAGGAGTCCATACTGCCAGCTATTTGAGGTTATACATGCACACATGAATAAACATTTATACCAGGAAAAAAATGCTTGTTTTCCAAACACATTCTATGCATATGGACAGACACTATAAATAAAATGGCATGAAGAGTTTTAAAGTTTTATAAGACATAATAGTAGACCTATAAGCAGACATTTTGAAACATCGAGTAAGAAGCATTAATGGGTACGCTTTGGAAAAATCTCAAACTATCATGATAAACAAAAATGTAACAGCAATAAGATGCAGGGAGAAAAGCATAACACAGCAAAAGCTGTATGCTTGTTATCTGTTTCTTTCATTTCTTTCATATGCCTTGAGAGGTGGTCAATATGTCGTTTAATTTAACATATTAATGTTAGCCCTCTCATGTGTTAACTAGTTCTCTTTCATAACAATACTTTCCAATTCATTTGTTTTCTGGAAGCTCCTTCTTTTTTTGGCTAAATTTCAAAGATAAATAGAGCATCTGCATTTCTTTTGTGACCTACTAGAAAATAATACTTGTTTCTATTATCTCTTCAGCTATAGAAATGTTCTTTGGACAGTAAATGTCTTCTAGTAGCAGTTTTTAAAATTGTCCCTATTTGCAACTTTATAATTAAACATTCAATTAATTTTTATTAATTTAAATATTATCTTTTCAAATAAAGAATGTTAATGTATTTTCAAGTGTTATTTGGTAACTTTTGCAGAAATCTAGAAGTCTCAATAACAATCTGTCATTTAATGTGGCAAATTTTGTCATTTTTAAAGCCTTTCAACACAGTTTTAAAAATGTAGGTAATTTCTCCTTAGAAGAATAATAATAATTAAAAAAAGTATAACATTTTAAAATAATTTATGTATCCAGAGTTGAAAGAACTTTAAAAGAAAATTTAATAATGCACTCTGGTTTGCATATTTAAGTGCAGATGCTACTGCACTTTCATAATTAGGTATGGAGTTCACTTTTGCGTGCGCGTGTGTGTATCATATATTTTCATTTGATTATTTTAAAATTGTTATTAAATATAATATTTTTAAGTGAGTTACTATATATATATACATTTTTTTTTTTTGGAAACTGCATATACAGTGGCCAAGTCCAATATTTTTGAGCAGCCACAACAAATATGCACACTGATGGCCAATAAGAGATCTACAATCCCATCCAAACACTATGGAAGTCAATAGGAATCTTTGAACTGACATCCTAAAATGTTGGATCAAACATCCGGGTAACTGCCAGAGAAGCAAACCTTCCTAGAGCACAAATACTCCCCAACTATCTTAAAAAATTATCGGTAAACACCATCAATTTCACAGTGTAGATGAATATAAATTATATTTGATTCAAAATTGATCTGGAATCTGTGATGAATAAGCAAATCTGGATGCTTCAGACAGGCAGCTCACAGTGTTGCTCCCTTGGATTAAGTATGTCTGGCCTGTGGCCTGGTTCACCTCACAAGAATTTTGTTGAAATACCATGAGTAATCAAAATATTGGTATAATTGTCAGATGATGACAGCTTGATTGGAATTTCTTTCTAGGCAATGTTGCCTGTAGTTCTAAGAAACTTTATTGTACCTCAGCAGGCAAAATCCAGGGGTATATGGCAGTTTCAGTCAACAGCTGTTTAAAAAAATTGCAGAACCAAAACTGACTACCTATTTAGCATGGAAAGAAGGGGAATGAATAGCATAGCTTTTGGTGAAATGTAAACAGTACGCAGAACAAATTTAATTAATTAATTATTTTCCCATTTTGAATACTTTCAAATACTTTATATTGGGTTAGTTTCCTGGCTTGAAGAGTTAAGTACATTGCTTTATAAATATTTAATGATGATATGTACAAAGATAGTATCTTGTGACATATAAAGTATGTCCACACAGATTACAAGAGTAAAATAAGCAGGCCTACACTACTTACATATGACTGTTACAAAGTTTAGAAACAGCCATTTTTAACCACATTTAATTACAGATAAACTGTACATTAAGCAAAATGGGATTTTGAGATTAATATAAGATGAATACATCTATATAGTTGGAAATGTATGTTAGTATTTTGATTCAGTATTAAAATATGCTAAACACTGTGAGGGGCGAAAACTGTCATGTATCAGGCTAAAAAGTTAAATCATATATATTGATTTTCCTGACAGAAGAAGCCAGGCTTCACTTAACTATCTGACCTAACTCTGTATGCATATTATTATTATTATTATTATTATTATTATTATTTGCACCTTTTCACCACATATTTTCAAAAAAAAGAAAAAAAGAAAAAAGACTTTATACAACTATAACTCCCAGCTGTTGAGGAGTTTAACATTTTGCTTAAGATGTGTTAGGGATAAATGAAAAAAACAAAAAACAAAAAACAAAAAACAGAATTTTGTAGCTTTCTATGACATTTTTGGACAAAAAAATAAAAATAAAATCCAGTACCAAACCGAGTTTTCATGTTTTGGGGAATTTTATTTTACCTTATATTTACAATTCCAACCCTGTTCTTCCACGCACTGACCTAGTGAAATAAATAAGAATTAATATCAACTGAAATAACAGAAGCAGGTAGGCAGCTATATTTTTCTATGATATCAGGTAGTTTAGGTAGGCCTCTGCAGAATGTTACTTACACAGAGAAGAAAAATGAAATATCTGGAATGTATTCATTAAGCCTCGTTTTTAAAAATATCCCTTATTCCCACTTCTGTAGGTTGTAAAGGGGATTTTATGAGGAAAATGTCAAGTTGATAGTCATTTAGTTATACTAAAGATTATGAGTTATTCTTCCTGAGAAAAAGAGAAAAAATAGTAAAGATTAATAGACGATTTTAGAGTTTTGAGATATGTTTCTTTTGAATCTGAATCTGTTTCCATGATGACAAAAAAGACAAATGACAGAAACTGGATGGTTCACTTCTGTCTATGTCACAGGCTCACAGCCGTGTTGTAGGAGAGTTTGTTGACCAAACAAAGCCAACAAAAGACTCTGATAAGTTCATGACAGCACTGATAAAACTAAGAGAGAGACGGGAAATAGAAATGAGAAGGAATTATCTAGGTAAATAAGAATACATGTGGGAGTGGCTGCTGTGGTACAGTGCTACACAGAATCTCGTTCACTGTCCCCAGGTGGGAAGGGGGAGAGAATCAGAAAAGTAAAAGTTTGAGAATGTATGCGCAGAGATAAAGACAGTTCACTAGGGAAAGCAAAAGCTCCATACGCAATCAAAGCAATACAACGAATTCATTTGCTACTTTCCATTGGCAGGCAGGCAAGTGTTCAACCATTCGCAGGAAAGGAGGACTCATCACAAGTAACGGTTTCTTGAGAAGACAAGCGCAATTAATACAAACATCTTCCCTTCTCCTTCTTTCCCCCATCTTTTATTGCTGAGCCACACCATGGGAGATTTAGGTTGGATATTGGGAAAAAATTATTCACAGAAAGGGTTGTGAAGCATTGGAACAGGTTGCCCAGGAAAGTAGCTGAGTCACCATCCCTGGAGGTATTCAAAAGACATGTATCTGTATTACTTAGGGACATGGTTTAGTGGTGGACTTGGCAATGCTAGGTTAAAAGTGGGACTTGATGATCTTTGAGGTCTTTTCTAAGAATTTTAAATCTAAGTGATTTCTTATCACTTAAATCTAAGTGATTTTATGTTTCTATGTTGTTATATAACATGCAATACCCCTTTGGTCAGTCTGGGTTACATGTCCTGCCTGTGTTTCCTCCCCCCTGCCTGTGTTTCCTCCCCCCTTCTGGTACACTCCTGGCCTGCTTGCTGGCAGGGCAGTTTGAGAAGCAGAAAACTCCCTGGCTCTGTGTAAACACTGCTCTGCAACAAATAAAAAAATTGGTGTTTTACCACCACTGTTTTCGTCAAAAAAACAAACCACAGCACTGTATGAGAAAATTAACTCTATCCCAGCCAAAACGATGACAGAGGTTAACAAGAGGCATACAAGCATCAGTCAGTGCTGAAGTTCAGAATCCAGCCAAAGTTGATTTAAGCAATGGCAATGCAATAAACCAAAGATGGATAATCTACAGATTCATCTGAAATAAAAAGGAGCTCTCTTAAAGTGGTTGATCATTTGGGAATTAAAATTTTACACCATTTTCAGACTACTAGCTACTCTAAATCAGTTTTTCTAGAATTTTTAATGTTTAACTCTTAGAAAAACAACAACAAAGTCTAACCTTGTTTAATTTATCTAACCTTTTGGTTTTGAATTTTATTATTATTTTATATTTATATATATAATTGTTTTCAGTCTGAAGATGAATTTAGCCATTTTTGGGGAGAAATGTTGCTTAACATGGTTGAAGAGAGAGGCTGCTGTAGATATAAACAATAGATATATGAAATAGTCATTTTCATATTAATATTATATTTCACCTACACACTTGCTTTGCATACATAGTCAGAATGCCCTGGGTCATGAACTCTTCATCACAAAGTTTCCTAAAACCCTCTGTCTTTGTGACAGTGTGGATTCTGCAGAATAAAAGAAAGCCTATAGTTTTGTCTGGCACCAGACCTAAATTGGTCAGGGAGGCCCTCAAATGCTGTTTGAGCATGGGATTACATTTAGCCTCTAATGATACAGGGCTAGGCATATCTCCTGTTTGCAGCTTCCCAACAGATATATGTAGATTCCAATTAGAAATTCTCTTAACAGGTTTTTATGCTTAGTATTCTGCAATTGGAAACCTCTCATCAGTAATGAATGTGCCTCGTTTACACTAAAAACACATTTATGATCTGATATATTTAAACCATCAGATCATCATCTTTGAATTATGATTTAACCACTGATTCTGAACAAAGACCAAAAGGAGAGGCCTCTGTTTAATTTTTTAGGAAACAAACAAACAAACAAACAAAAACAACATGAAACCAAAACCAAACACCCTCTATGTAGACTACAGTGTATCTAACAGTTCTTCGAATGTGCAGTTAGGGGACTGGACAGAAGAACACACTCACTTACTGTGGGGGCCTGTTTTGTCTTATCTGATGTAGCTAACCATAATTGCAGATCCCACGTCATCCACATATATAACACATTTAAATAGAAGTAAAAATCATGATCTGATAAAATTGAAATGGTCATATACTGAGCTGTATTTAACATTATTAAATTGTCAGGCAAATACTTTGAAAGAACTGAAAATCTGAAGATTGTAAAGAAAGAAAGTATATTTTCAAAATATAACTATTGTTGAGGACTTTCCAGCTATATGTAATAGAGTATTTCTAATATATTTGGGATTGTTTACTCCTGCAAGTGCTCTGCATTTTTGTTACTGTGTTTTTTCATAAGCACAAATATTCACAAAAACATTGTTCCAATGAGATCTGCCTTTAAAAACAGCAGGGATTCTCCTTAGTTGTAAAACATTCCTCAGTAGTTTCCAATCAATTCAGTTAGTATCTAGCTCCAAAACAGCAAATTAACATAGAGAATCTTTATTATGCTCTCATAAAATTTCAGTCAAATATGAGAGAAGAGTTAAGGTCACAGAGATGTGAAGTTTCTACCAGCTTTGAGAGAGGAAGAGCCCACAGAGGGAAAGACTATATGTGATGCCATCCTTATTAAAAAGTGGGAAATCCTTCCATGAGTCCCAAGTCTCTACAAATCCAGGCTTCATCAGCTAAGAAATTATTAGCTTGAAAAGATATTCTTTAATCTGATGTATCTTATTCAATTACATGGAAATTTCTACCTCTCTGATTTCATCTGTCTTTGAAGATTTGTGTGTAGAATAGAGTAGCTGAGAGTATTTATAGAGAAGACCACTCATGAGCACAGCATTCACCTATACAGTGGCTTCAAGCAGTCTTCACTTGGCATAGGAAAGGAAGGTCAAGTTGACTGATACATATGTTCTGTAAATGCTAGTTGTACTCTGTTTCAGTTTTGGAGTTTTTGTAATGTTGATCCAAATAATATGTATACAATTAAAATTAAGGCCAAATTTAATAACTATTCTGAATCACAATAACTTTAATTAATGATACTAATCTCAAAGTAAAAAACTGTTCAACATAGTAGATGGTGATACAATATAACAGTGATACTTCAGTCTGAAGCACATACCCACATGGTAAAGACAGATTAATGACATAGATCCCTCTGGAAATATGTAGTCACATCAGTACTCTGAATTAGACAAGACTTTTCAGTGAATGTCTAATTAACACCACATCAGGAAATATATGTGCAAATGCTTTTTTTCAAGCTTTGCAGTAAGTTTTCTTCATGACATTCTAGGGTTTATTTTGGGAACATGTCTCTCTAAAGCTCTAAGTATTTTTCTTGAGAAAATAAACAGTAACTACTGTGATGGAAACCAAAATCTCCTGTTTAATTTATATTGTTCTCATCATTTTCACCTTGTATTTTAAGCTGTAACTTTTTTGTATGATTCATATTTGTAAAAGCGTATTTACATATTCAAACTATTAAGCTTTCAAAGTTCTTAAGTTCTCATTCATAAATTACAAACAACACAACATCAAAGAAAAGTGAAAAATTGGGGAAAAAAGAGCAGCAAGTCTTTGAGTCTTTGGAAAAAACGTTTTACTCTTTGAATTTTAAAACATACTCCCAAACCAAAACATTTTATCACCACAAAAATATTTTATCACTAAGTTTATTTCATACACTAAATAGTCCTGCCAGCAGAGTAAGATGAAGATGAAAGAGGGAAGGACAGAAATCAAATAAAGGAGTCCAAAGGCCAGGAAAAAGAACTATGAAGTATGTTTAAAATACACATATATTTCTTTAAATAATGTAAGATGAATAGGTAGGTATTCCTAGTTTTATTTATTTTTTATTGAGGTGAATACTGACAAGATATTCCTTATATCTAAAGGGAAAAAAGCTGTATAATCAGAGGGTTATAAATCTTTTATGGTTATGCTGCATCCTAACATTATACTGTGGTATGCTTCAATATACCTTGGTATGCTTTTCTCAATCTATGCTTAAAAGTGATTATTATTTTGTCTTGAAACTGAGCTTTCACATGTGTGGAATGCAAGCACCAGATGATCGTTTAGATACACAGTGATGCTGCAATGCAAATATTTAAATAGTCTAATAAAAGAGTGTAAAATAGCAAGTTAAACTTATTTTTTCCCTTAGGTCAACTTGAAGTCTATTAAAGATGAATCTATGAATATAAAAACATCAAATACTGACTGAAGAACAAAATAGACTGCTAGCTGCTGAACAAATATTTTATTATATGTTAACAGCGAGCAACTAAATATGTTTTAATGTAAGTAGATGAGTTATGCACCAGCTATGTTCACCCATTATGCAACTGAGTATTAAATTTAAATTGGATGACTCCAACCAGACAGGGATACTCAGAATGTATAGAAGCATCAAACAAATTTTTAGAGGAATTAGACAGAAACATAAAAGTAACTTTGAAGGACACTCTTGCATGTAGAAACATTTATTAACTTGTTCAGAAGGTATTTGACTACATGGTGGATCAAGTTGTTGCAGGTATCACATAGAAATGGAGTATTTTTAATATACAGCTAACTCAAACTCAATGAAATATTAAATATCTTGGTGAAATAGCTAAAATAGTAGGCAGAAGTCAAAGGCAATAGTAGCAATGATGTGAACGAGTTGGCAAAAGTTCGTAAATATGTAAGGACTAGAAAGGAAGAAAGAAAACATAAAAAACAACATGGACTGAGAAATGAAGAAGTAAAGAATAAATTTAATGTGTCACCTGCATAGTACAAGACAGTTCCTCCAAAAAAAGATAATATGTAGTACTTTCAACATATAAAGTAGAGTTTGGGTTTGTTTGTTAGTTTTTTTTTCATAGAACTGTTCAACTTAGACTTCAACATAGACTAATACAGGAAGTAAATGAAATGGTCAGAATTGGAAATTCCTTTGGGCTTTTATATGTAATATGTATTTATTTTTATTTCTTAAGATTCAGTTTCACACTTGTCCATTTATTATTATTCACATATAAAATATTTCATTTCAATAATATTTCATTTTGTTATTCTGTCTTGTGAATAAACTGATTTCTATGCAATGGAAATAAAAATAAACTTCAAAATAATTTCTTTACCCATATGTTTGAAATGAAATTCTGGTTATGAAACAAGTTTTCCAACATCTTATCTTTCCAGGCTTGTTTTTATCCCTTCCTCTCTCCCAAAACAGGAAAATAAAGAAAAGCAGACCACCCATTGGTAACTGGATTAAAGAGAAAGAAGATACTGAATACACACTCTAATTCCTTATCATTGTAAAATGATAAAAATATAAATCATAGACAAATACAAATTTTCTGTTAAAAGTTAGTTTGCTTGTTCCTCATTCTATTTTTTGTTGTTTGTTTGTTTTTTTCTTAAGAGGTTGGGACATTCAGAGAAATTCTAGAAATTAGAAAGGATTAATTTAGTGAAGAAATGAAAGGAAATGAAATAAAAAGAAAAGAAAGGAAGTATTTCCATAATGATCCCAGATTAATTGTGTAACATTTCATTTAGGGTATATGGCAAAATACATTTTTAGTTTTTGTGTCTGTGTTTACTTCTTTGGTGATGTTGTTTTAGTACCTTAAACTTTTTCCATTTATGCTGTATAATGCCATCACTTTTAAATTTACTTCAAGTCCTAGTTCACATTTTAAAACATAGTGTCCATGTTTACATTATATTAATGTGAAGTTCTGAAGTTCTTTCTTTTTTATTTTTCAGCATACAAATATTCTGTTTTCTGTATAGATTCTCTAGGAATCAGCAAGACAAACTAAATGTAAGTTTATTTTTGATGAGCTAGCAAACACAAGAGAAATAAATCAGCTAGTAAAAACAAACAAACAAAAAAACATATTTACAAGCATCAAAATTGTCTGTAAAAAAGATTAAATTTAATTCAAATTATTTCTAAGACTAAACTATATACTAGTTCTAAGATAATTTTTCACATTTGAATTTCAGAAAGTGCTGCCAAATGAAATCTGTAGTTCAGAATCAAATGTTATCTTTTTTCCATCCTGTGAACTAAATGTTTAAATGCAAAATTTTTGTTCATCAAAAAGCATATTTTTCCCATGGCTTGATTTTATTTAAAGCTCTCTTCTACCAAATTCTAATCACTACTTACAGGTATTGTCTAACATTTTCTCAGAGAGTATCTCAGTTACTTGAAGAGACAGGGGGAGAGGTGAAGCACAAGGTGGAGAACAACCACAGAGACTGCATAGTGTTCTTAATGCAATAGAGGATAAATTTAATTAAAATACACCTGTAGTATGTAGTCTGCTAGAATTTAATTATATAGCATATTCTTATGGATGAGAATGGCTATTGTCTTTATTTTAAAATGGGTAAAGCATAATTATTCAGACCAAAGTATTGTCCTTTAAAGTTCAATGTTTGTCACAGCCAAATGTAGTAAGGGTGCTTTGTCACAGCACACAGCACTGAAGGAGCTTCATTATGACCCTTTCTTTCATGGAGCTTCATGGATTGTAAAATACAGGCAGGCTAAACTAATTTCCATGTCTCTCAAAACAGGATGAGTTAAAAAGGCCCTTTGGCTATTATGAACAGTATACAGAATATCAGTAATATCAGGAAAGAAATCCAAGAATTAATTCATTATTTGACTCTTTTATAATACCACACAATTTTCTTCCTTTCTATTCTGTTCCTTGGAGGCCTGATGTCTCTTCTTTTTAGGTCAAGCAACATAAGACTGTTGCTACTTTTAGCCATTTCATTGTTAAGGCTAGCCTTGGTTAAATCTAGGGTGGCAGTGAAAATTAGTGCATGTGATAACTTCCATCATGACAGCTACAAGAAGTTATGAAATCAAATACTTTAAAGTACAAAGGATAATACATGACAGCTCCAGTGACAACAGTAACTCCATTCAGTGATATTTCTGAGGAGAAGACTGGGAGAGGTGTGAGCTACTGCAACAGTGTGGAATGTACTCTGATGGGGAAGTGTCTCCCAGGCATTCCAGCAATTCGGGTACTTACAGTGCAGATGGCCAGTATGCTTAGTGTTGAACCAGAGCCCTTAAGTATCATCAGGAATGATACAACTTGCTGTTGCCTGAGGTAGATAAAGTGAACTAGGACCTTCAAGGTGTGGTGATCTTTAGATACCAGTCATATCTGGACAAATTGTGACTGAGTACACCTGTCAGTACATGATACAGGTACATCTTAGCTCCCTCTTTACCTCCTCTTTTAGTTCCACAGTAGATATTCATATCTCATTATAAAAAGAAACATTTGTAATTTCTCCATATTTCTCAGTGCTTGATGTTGCTCTAATCAAAGCTGCACTGATGATTATTCTGCTACCTCAGGAAATTTTGAGGGCTGATCCCAGACTGGATAGGACTTCAAGATATTGATCACAATCTGTTCCTTTTTGATGACTTTCTTACCAAAATCCTATCATCAACAAAAACAGGAATGAAAGACTTTGGAGTCTGACCCATAATGATTTTTTTAACTAATATATTACGACTCAAAAAACAACAACAACAACAACCAACCAAACAAACAAAAACACACACAAAAAATAGTTATATGTGATGGAAGGGGATAGGAGATACCAAAAAACAACAAACCAACTGAAAACAAACAAACAAACAAACAAAAAAACACCCCTACCACCACCACCACCAACAAAACAAACCCACAAACCAACCACAAACCAAAACAAATAACAACAACAAAATAAAACAAAACCCTTAGTAAATTGGTATAGTATTATTTTACACATTAACTCACTTGACATAATGTAGAATATGATAATATATTTCGTATGCATTTGAATAAATACACTCCCAGCAGCTTATATGCCTTTGAAAGCAACTAATAGCAATTCAAAATTATTAACATTTATATCTAGAAAAAAACTACAGAGGAGAAAATAATACAGTTTAGCAATGGTAATACATTAATTAAGTGGAAAGAAATTGTCAGGTAATTGCATAAACAATGTTAATGAGGAAGTGAACATCTTGCTCTGATACTGGCCTTACATGGAGTCCAAATACCTTTCTCATTAATATATTAACTGCAACTCCTCTCCAGTATGTAAATCTAGAATAAACTCAAGCAATAATGAAAGGCTACTTTGCTTAGTCTCCTTTTAATGCCTGCTGCAGAGAAGTTTCCTAATAAGAAAGTTACTTCTACTCTATGCCTACTTTTTCCCCAATGTAAGTCTCTAAAAGAAATAAGTACTTAAGAAAACTGCAGTTATTAAAAAACAAAAACAAAAACAAACAAACAAACAAAACCCTTTCAGATTAAAACTAATGATGTTTTCATATGGTTACCAGTGCCATATAAGTTCGAGATATCATATTAGAAAAACAAACAAACAACAAAACAGAATAAAGAACAAAACCCATCCCCAAAGTTAAATTTATAGGCTGAGGAAAAACAAACAACAACAACAACAACAACAAAAACAGCTGCTGCTTAGCAACACGATTATTCACCGCAGCACTGGACACATTGGACTCACCTGTTCATGTGGGCCATGGCCTAGACCTTGTCCTTACAACAACTAACAGTATTGTTCTTCAGTACAGTTCTAACCAGTTACAGCCACTAAGTAACATATCCAGATTTAAATTTACTTTTTGACTTAAGATGTTCTGATACTATGAAAACCTCAGATTAATCTGGTCTCTAAAGATCCTCAAATGAAATGAACAGATAATAAACTAATGAAGTAAAAATGGAATAACACACTTTTAATTAAATCTTGATACAAGCTCAGTTATTTAAAAGAAAAACAAACACCTTTTGAAAGCATGTTATTTAGTGCTTTATGGTTTTTCTGTATGGTGGCAT
The DNA here is from genome assembly GCF_011077185.1 of Oxyura jamaicensis. NCBI lineage: Eukaryota > Metazoa > Chordata > Aves > Anseriformes > Anatidae > Oxyura > Oxyura jamaicensis. The sequence goes on along the minus strand of NC_048896.1, from coordinate 38,670,048 downwards.
TATCCAGAGTATTCCTTATGGCATTGTTACTTTTGCCCAATATTTTTCTCTATCCAACAGCTTCAGGAAAGACACCCAATGAAATCTCACTGTAATCCTCCTATAATACAAAGGACTACACCTTCATTGCTATTATAAACAAAATCCAAAGCTTGGAAAATAAAATGCAGTACAAATGTAGGCCCTAAGCCATGCCCAAATCTCATCCTTGGTCTCTGTTTCATAGGCAAGTCTTAGAGAAGCAATGGGAAACATGTGGCCCCGGGGAGGCATTAAACTGATTTATTGGTTGTGGAGGAATCTAGCAGTCAAGGAATGTTAGGAATAAGAAAACCCAGACTTTTCTTTTGTTTTCCTGTTTGGATACAGAAACTATACTTTAATCTCCAGAAAACAAACAAACAAACAGGTTAAGTGTTCTAGCAGTGTCTCTCCAAAGGCAATATAGAGTTGTGGATTTACTGGGAGGATACAGCCTCTTTCCAGTCATAACCAGTGCAGTACGTGTATCCTGAGAAACCAAGCATGGCACTGGATCTTCTTGTAAGATTACAGTAGTCTTAACCAGAATTATCACCTTCATATCAAGGAAGTATTGCTACAAACCTGTAGAAGATTGAAAAAATCAGGCGTTCATATACCTCATATTGTTGAAAACATTACTGTTAGAAATGTTATGTTAGTCTTGACTAGGCTTTGTAGCTTACTAACTTCAGTGGTGGTAGACCAGTTTATGCTAGTTAGGGCAGAATAGGTTTCTAGGTTCCTTAGTCTGATTTAGATTTCCAAATTATACCAGGTAGGCAATCAGGTGGTGTTTTTTTTTTTGTTGTTGTTTGTTTGTTTCATACAATGCTTTCTGCATATACATTATATGACATGGAGAATTACTAAAATGCCTCTGAAAGTGTAAGTATCAAGTATAGAAGACATGGATATTTCCTCATACTATAATTACATTTCATTTCTTTTATTTCTTTTTTTCTTTTTTTTTTTTTTTTTTAACTCAATTGGAAAAATAATCACCATAAAACTTCTTTCAGTATGAACCATTTGTAGCTACTGGATTCTTTTTACAGCAGTGAACAAAATGACCTCTAAATAAAATGTGTTAATACAAATCAGAATTGTTAGAATCCTTACCTTTCCTTGAGCACACATAAATGTTCTTTTCAATCTGCTTCCAGGGACTCTGTATGAAATCAAAAACTACTTACCCTTAAAATCTTGAAAAGCTCTTGCCAGAACTTTAATAATACTTCTCCACATGATGCCAAAATTTCATTGACAGAAAATAAGACTATGAAAAGTTTGATGTGAAGAAAACAATTATGTACTTTAGGATTAGGATTATGACAGCATGATATTACATCAGTGGCTGACACACCAGTGGCTGACATGTAAAGGCCCTAAATGTGAGACTATGACCAGCTCTAGAAGCCTTCTCCTGTCTTCATTGCAACTCAAAAATGCTCTTGGAAGCCTTCTTGTCAAGGACACATTGCTAGGAAAGGTTTCTAGCTAGGTTTCTGGCCAAGAAAACATGCCTTGTTATTGGAAAAGTTTTGTGCAAAATTTGAATTAATTCTTGATTGCCTTAGCAGAAATCAGAACTTTGAATTATGCTAAGTGAGGCCTGAAGAGAAATGAGTTGAACTTTCACAGAAAAAGTGCCCGGCTGCTTGTCCAATGATACTTAGCCATTCCTTTCTTCCACAGCCAGATATATTAATTTCAGATTTGCACATATGTGGATGGTACACTTAGACATTAACTCAGTCTATTCTGATACATGAAAATAATTGATAGACAGAGTGCTTATTTTCCTGAGGACCAAGATTAAAGACAACATCCTGAAGGGCACCGGAGTGTCTTTTGCATGATAGATCCTGAACTGAGAGGTAAATGTGAATTTTTTTGATTTGGATACAGCAAATATATTCAGAATGTGGTCTGTGGTATCATTCATTCTTTGAGAACAGCACCATTAAAAGGTTTAATAGACGATATAGGCCTGAGCACTGTACATGAAAGTTAATCAGTTGTGCCAATAATGTAGTTGATCCAAACTCCTAATGATGGAGAGGAGTGTATCTGAATAAGGATTAAGTAGAATTTGACCCATGGTAATACATGATGGGCAAAAATGTACAAACTTTAACAGATGATGAAGTTCAAAAGCATCTATTTAATTCATTATAATACTTATAATGCATGCATTTTCATATTCAAAATAGTATCTTAATTATAGCCTAATCTATGCTAATAAAAACAGAATCCTTAAACAGTTCATTTCTCTTCTCACAGCAAAACCTCCCAAAAATTCATTTCCTGACCCAGCTTGAAATTTATATTGTTTTTTTAAGGCTGTTAACTTGAATCCATTCTCCTGCAAGCATGGTGATTTTTTGATAGAATATCTTTGTTTCCTGGACATATTTGGTACAATGCTCTTGCACATTAGCTTTCATAAAAGTGTATTTAAAATTTCAGTTTTCTCAGAAAATAAATCCACAGATTCCATGTGTGCAGTTTAATTCTCCCCTCATCCCTTCATCTAGCAAAAGAGAATTTGACTGAGCTCTTCAGATTTTTGATTTTGTATTTGTGAAATACGAGCTATTCCTTTATTTTAAAAAATCTCCTAAAATTGTTTCCCATTTATCAATATTGATACTTCTCCTTATGCTCTGTACATTTTTAATGCCTTACAGAATGTAATGAGAGAGCAATCTCCTGAAACATGTTTTTACTGCTATATATTAAAGCATGTAAACATAAGACAGATGCAAGCAAGAAAAGAGTTTGGGAAAAGCAGAAATAAACTAAAAGTTAGACTAAAGGATTTATTCATTTATTTGTTTATGGGATGGGAAAAACATTTTCTTAAAGTGATAATTCCTTTTCTGCTCTCTTCTAGGGAAACCATACATGTTTCTCTTATTCAGAGCAGACTTATTCACCAAAGACTACAGCTTAATGATGTCTGATATCAACATATGTTTTGAAATTTAACATTTGGTGCTTAAGACTGAAAAAATAAGCCACTTTGGAAATAACTAACAGTATTTTAACTACTGAGATAATCATAATTTCAGGGTCGTTCCTATCTATGGAATTTAAAAGTGTTTTGTAGAGAGGAATAGTTCTATGGAGAGTGTGCATCTATTACTTTATATTTTCACATCTCTGGAATTTCTGACACTCTTCATTTTAGGCTCCTCAAAACATGAGACAATCAGCCTGAGACCTCATCTTCAAGCTTGAGTTTTTAATTAGCTGACTATGAAATAAAATGTTATCACTAACCATGGTTTCAAATATGAATATTAGCCACTTTATTAAGAGACTTATCTATTCTTATGATTAACTGTAGAATGTGTTCTGAGAAATCCTATTGGATTGAACATCAAGAGAGAAAAGAAGATAATGTATGTTTATTAGAACCTTAAAAGCACTAGAGATGATCTTGGTACCAAATTCCCTATGCAGGCATAAACTAAGGTTCTAAGCACAATCTTGGATAGTTTACTTTACTATCAAAGACAAAGAAAGTCCAGGTTTGACTATAATTAGAATTTTATAAGATCCAGAATTGTTCTTGGGTGACTAATTCCATGTATACCCAATGCTCAGAAAAGCTCCTTTGCAAAAACATATTAAATCCATACCTGTATGAATGGAATAGTTTGATAGGTTTCTCTTCAGAGGCTCAGATTCTACTGCAATAATGGCTGAAATATATTATTTCAACAAGGGTTTGTGGAAATACAAAGAAAGCAAAATACATCAGAAGTTCAACTTTCTCTCTCTCTCTCTTTTTTTTTTTTTTAATTTTTTTTTTTTTTTAATTTTATTTTTTTTAAATCCAGACTAGACTCTTGTTATACTCACAGCAGTCAGCAAGAAGCAGTTCAGTTTTTAAACTGCTTTGGACCAGATTTGTTCCCCGAGGTAGCAAGTTTTAATAGAGCAATGATGTTTGTACTAGATCAATTGCTTTGGGACAGCCACTCTCAGAATTATGTATGTTAAGCAACACTCCCTTTGAGATGATGAATAGCAAACAAACAAGAAGCTATTAAAATGACTGCCCTCTTTAAATAAAAAAGATGACCAGGTTTGATTCCATTACAAAATAAAGAGATTAAGGAAAAAGTAATGAATGCAGGTATAGCAGCAAAGAGATCTAAGAAAGTCTTTTAACAGAGAGCTCTCCATTGCTTTTGTGTAGAGGAGTTGCAGGAGAAAAAACGAGTAATATAGATGTCAGGAAGAGGAGTTTCTGTATCTCTGGACTACCACAGCAAAAGCACAATCATTATCTTCCTGTTATTTTGCATAGTCGTCTGAAAATGTAATTACATCCTACAGTTTTCTGCTACTTTTTTTTTTTTTTTTTTTTTTTTTTTT